>NC_135331.1:20810850-21114631 GCF_023851605.1 Tamandua tetradactyla | reverse complement strand
CATTTCTCTCCTTTTATTTTCTTTGGGGTTAGTTTGCTGTTCTTTTTGTAGTTCCTCCAAGAAACAGTCAATTCCTAGATTTTTGTTCTTTCATCTTTCTTTAATACAGGCATTTGGGGCAATAATTTCCCTCTAAGCACTGCCTTTGCTGCATTCTGTAAATTTTGATATGTTGTGTTTTCATTTTCATTTGCCTTGAAATATTTACTGATTTCTCTTGTAACTTCTGCTTTGACCCACTGGTTGTTCGAGAGTGTGTCTTAGCATCCAAATATTTGTGAATTTTCTGGCCCCATATTATTGATTTCCAATTTAATTCCATTATGATACAAGAAAGTGTTTTGTATAATTTGTCTTTTTAAATTTATTCAGACTTGCTTTGTGACCCAGTATATGATCTATCCTTGAGAATAATCCACGAGTACTTGAGAAAAATGTGCATCCTGCTGTTTTGGGGTGTTATGGTCTGTAAATGTCTGCTAACTCAAGTTCATTTATTATATTATTCAAAATATGTTTCCTTATTGATCCTCTGTCTAAGTGTTCTGTCCATTGTTGAGAGCAGGAAATTAAAGTCTCCAACTATTATGGTAGAAGTGTCTGTTTCTCCCTTCAGTGTTGTCAATGTTTACCTCATGTATTTTGGAGCACTAGGGGGTTAGTGCATAAATATTGATGCTCATTATGTCTTCTTGTTGAATTATTCCTTTTATTAATATATAGTCCTCTGTATCTTTTAATTGTTTTACATTTGAAGTCTAACTTGTTTAATATAATATAGCTACCCCTGCTCTCTTCTGGTTGTTTACATGAAATATCTTTTTCCAGCCTTTCACTTTCAATCTGTTTTTGACCTTGGGTCTAAAGTGGGTCTCCTGTAGACAGCATATAGATGGTTCCTGTGTTTTAATCCATTCTTCTAGTCTTTCTTTTGATTGGGAAAGTTTAACCATTAATATTTAATGCTGTTATTGTAAAGGTAGTACATTCTTCTACCACTTTGTCTTTTGGATTTTATATGTCATATCTAATTTTTTTTCTCTTTTTAACTTTACTGATATCTTCATTTCTACACTCTTCTCCAGACCTCTCTCCTGTCTTTTCCCATCTGCCGTAGTGCTCCCCTTAGTATTTCTAGTAGAGCTGGTCTCTTAATCACGAATTTTCTCAGTGACTGTCTGAAGATATTGTAATCTTCTTTTTTTTTTTTTTTTTAAGAGAGAGGGAGGAAGGGAAGGAAAGACAGAGAAGGAAGGAAGGATAGAAGGAAGGAAGGGAAACATCTTTAAACATTTTCTTGTTTTATTATATTTTGTTTGTTTGTTTGTTTTTTACATGGGCTAGGGCCGGGAATCGAACCGGGGTCCTCCGGCATGGCAGGCAAGCACTCTTGCCCGCTGAGCCACCGCGGCCCGCCCAATCTTCTTATTTTTGAAGGATGGTTTTGCTGGGTATAGCATTCTTGATTGGCAGTTTTTCTCTTTCAGAATCTTAAATATATCATACCACTGCCTTTTATGCCTTCATGGTTTCTGCTGAGAAATCTACACATAGTCTTATCAGGCGCCCCTTGCATGTGATAGCTTGCTTTTCTGTTGCTGCTTTCAAAATTCTCTCTTTGTCTTTGACATTTGACAATCTGATTAGTATGTGTCTTGGAGCAAGTCTGTTTGGATCTATTCTGTTTGGTGTACATTGCACTTCTTGGATTTGTAATTTCGTGTCTTTCATAAAAGATGGGGAACTTTCAGTGATTATTTCCTCCATTAGTCTTTCTGATCCTTTTTCCTTCTCTTCTCTTTCTAGAACACCTATAACACATATTTGTGAGCTGAACTACCCTTGCACACACACACAGAATTTTAAATCTCCCTAGTTGCAGGGGCCAGCGCCCCTCCTCCAAGGTCACAGCAGGCTCGTTCCTCCGGGAGAAAGGACAGTGTTTACTAGTAGCAAGGAATTAGCTGAACCAAGCTCCAGTTGTGGAATTCATTAACAAATTCTGACTGCTGAAAACAGGCCCTAAGCAGAGATAAACCTGAAGTAAGCACTAAAGAAACTACTAGTTCCCACCCCCACCCCTCTTGCAGAGAAGGGGCAGGGCTCACAAAAAAAAAGAAAAGAAACCAGAGGCCTTTAATGTTGGGCAGCACAAAATAGTGGAAAAGGACTGGACTCTAAGAAAAGGAGACATACAGAGCCATAACTCATTCCGATTCTTGATTTGCAAACCTGGAAATCTGGGGTCCTGCTCTGAAAAGGTCTTGTTTTGTTTTGTTTTTTAATTCCTTAACAGCTCAATAGATAGAACTTTGAACACACTCAGGCTCCAGCACTGCCCCAGACAAGGATAGAATTAAGTCATGTCTGAGGGTCAAAATAACTTGTCATATAAATGGGTTAATTCCCTAAAGGGTGTTTGTCTTCCCTAAGAAAAGAAGGGTGGGACCCTGCTCACGTGACAGCCCTCCTTCTGGAAATTCAGGCCCCAGGGACTGGAAAACAGAAGCAACCGAAGTCCTCTACCTCAGCCTCTGTCTAAACCACACCACTGGCAGAGAGACGCTGCTGAAATTAAAGGCACCACATCACTTCTTACTAGTGGTAGGTTGTGGGCAGACAAACACTATGTGCTGGGCAGGATAGGAAAAGCACAGGTTTCCTAGCAAAGTCAGACAAACTGCTGGGTCTTACCCTCAGGGAAACTTGATACTGGCTCCTCTCCAGTCCTGAGACATGGGCCTGTCTGATCTGGGAAAATCTGATTGGGTCTGTCGTATCTGACCCTCTTCAAAAAAAAAAAAACATTCCATATAGGCAGGGCAAGAAATAGTAAAACAAAAGCTGAAAACTTCTGATCCGTTAAACAGAACTTATGCTGAAGGTCTGGAATAAGTTGAACTGAATGCCAAAGAACAGGACAGAGAACAAAGCCATCCAACAAGAAAACCCTAGGTAAAAGAGTGTAAAGGACCTCCCACATAAACTAATTAAGATGCCAGCAAAACAATAACAAGTCGTATTAGAAAAATCAAAGATACAGACCAAGTCAAAGGAACATATCAACATTTCAAATGAGATACAGGATGTTCAACTACAGTACAACTAATTCACAATGTTCAGACAGATATTTCACTCAACTAGATGTCTTCAGGGTTCATCCATGTTGTCCCATGTATCAGAACTTCGTTCCTTTTTATGGTAGAAGACATTCCATTGTATGTACATACCACATTTTGTTTATCCATTCATCTGTTAGATACTTGGGTTCCTTCCATCTTTTGGCAATTGTGAGTTATGCCACTGTGAACATCAGTGTGAAAACATCTGTTTGAGTCCCTGCTTTCCATTCTTCTGGGTATATATCCAGAAGTGGGATTGCTAAGTCATACAGTAATTCTATATATTACTTTCTGAGGAACCACCAAACTCTTTTCCACAGATGTTGTGCTATTTTACATTCCTACCAACTATGAACAAGTGTTCCTATTTCTCTACATCCACTCCAACACCAGTTATTTTTGTTGTTATTTAAGTAGCCATTAAATAGTCATTCTATTCTCTAATGACTAATGATGTTCAGTATCTTTTCATGTTCTCATTGGCATTTTGTATATATTCTTTGAAGAATTGTCTATTTAAGTGTTTTGCCTATATCTAAATTGGTTTATGTTTTTGTTGTTCAGTTGTAGGATTTTAAAAATCTATTCTGAAAATTAAACCTGTATAGATATATGTTTCCAAATGTTTTTTTCCCATTCTTCAGGTTGTCATTTCAGAGATGATAAAATCCTTTGATATACAAAAAGTTTTAGCATTGATGGAGTCCCATTTTTCTGTTTTTTCTTTGTGACTTGTGTTTTTGGTATAAAGTTTAAGAAAAAATTGCCTAGGAAATCCTAAACATGCTTCCCTATGTTTTCTTGGAGGCATTTGATAGTTTTGCTTATTATATTTAGCTCTTTGATTCATTTTGAGTTGATTTTGTGGTACGGTGTGAGGTACAGGTCCACCTTCATTCTTTTACATATGGACATTCAGTTTTCCCAACAACGTATATTGAAGAGACTAGTCTTTCCCCATTGAATGGACTAGGCACCTTTATCAAAAATCAATTTGGTGTTTTTGCATGAGGAAGAACAAAGGGATGTCAGTATTGCAGGGTGTTGAAAAATAGTCATATTTTAAAACTTTAACTTCTGTGTAAGACCAAAGCAAAAAAATGTTTATTTGATACAAAATTTGTATTTTGACTAGTGTATTTCCTAATTTTACTTATAAGGGCAAGTTAATTGAATACCATAAATACATGGAACCTTGAGTAGGGCATGAGATTTTGTAGGTTTGTCCAGTGTGATGGTCTGATAAGTCCCAGAGTTATTTGAACAGTGAATAAAGAAGTATTTACAAAGCTCCCTTGGGGGAATGGTGAGAAGGGGAAAATTCAATTTCCCCATTTGGAGAATTCCTGTTATTCTCACAAGTAGTGGGGACAACCATATCAGTAGGCCGAGCCCTCAATCTTAAGGTTTGTTCATATGCAACTTATTCTTGCAAAGGATAGGCTAAACGTACTTAAAATTAGGCCTAAAGAGTCACCCTCCCCCCACCCCCGCCAGAGAACCTCTTTTGTTGCTCAGATGTGGCCTCTCTTTCTCTCAGCCAACACGACAAGCAAACTCACTGCCCTCCCCTGTCTCTATGTGGGACATGACTCCCAGGGGTAAACCTCCCTGGCAATGTGGGACAGAAATCCTAGGGTGAGCTGGGACTCAGCTTCAAGGGATTGAGGAAACCTTCTCAACTGAAAGGGGGAAGAGAGAAATGAGACAAAATAAAGTGCCAGTGGCTGAAAGATTTCAAACATTTGTGAGATTATCCTGGAGGTTATTCTTATGCATTATATAGATATCACCTTTTTAGTTTAAGGTGTATTATTAGAGAGGCTTGAGGAAAGTGTCTGAAACTGTAGAGCTATTTTCCAGTAGCCATATTTCTTGAAGATGATTGTATAACGATAGAGCTTTCATAGTGTGACTGTGTGATTGTGAAAACCTGGTGTCTGATGCTCCTTTTATCTACAGTTTGGAAAAATGAATAATAATATGGATTAAAAATAAATAAATAGGGTGGGCCAGTGGCAGAATTCTCGCTTGCCATGCTGGAGCCCCAGGTTCAATTCCTGGTGCCTTCCCATGTGAAAATAAATAAATAGGGGGAACAAATGTTAAAATATATTCAGTAGATTGAAATACTAATAATCAATGAAAGGTACTGGTAAGGAGTATAGGAAAAAAATAGGCAGAACAAAGGTTAAAATATATTGGATAGATGGAAATATTTTAGGTCAATGAGAGGGGAGGGGTAAGGGGTACGGTATGTATGAGATTTTTCTTTTTTCTTTGTATTTCTTTTTCTGAAATGATGCAGTGTTCTAAGAAGTGATCATGGTGATGAATATACAACTATGTGATGATATCGTGAACCGTTGATTATATACCAAGTATGGAATGTTCATATATTAAGAATATTCATGTTTGTATGTTGTTTTGTTTGGTTAAAAAAAAAAAAGCAATTTGGCCATAGATGTGAGGGTTTATTTCTGAATTTTGATTCAGTCCTATCGACATGCCTGTCCTTGTTCTAGTTCTGCCTTTTCTGCCTAGATTATTGTAGCTTTGTAATAAGATTAAAATCTGGAAATGTGAATTAATTCTTTTTCAAGAGGATTTGGCTAAATTAGGCAAGTCAACTCATTGCCCTACCCACCCCCTTTGTGGGACATGACTCCCAGGAATGTAAATCTCCCTGATAGTGTGGGATATGACTCCCAGGGATGAGCTGCAACCCGGCATCATGGATTGAGAAAGCCTCTTGACCAAAAGAAGGAAGGAGAGAGAAATGATACAAAGTTTCAGTGGTTGAGAGATTTCAAGCAGTCCAGAGGTTATCCTGGAGATTATTCTTATGCTGCTCTTATGCATTATAGAGACATCCCTTTTTAATTTATGGTGTATTAGAGTGGCTAGAGGAAAGTACCTGAAATTGTTGAACTGTATTCCAATAGTCTTGATTCTTAAAGATGATTGTTATCTATATAGCTTTTACATTGTGCCTCTGTGATTGTGGAACCTTGTTTTCACAAAAGTGAAAAAGCAACTGATGCTCCTTTTATCCCGAGTATGGCCAGATGAGTTAAAAGTAAGGACAAAAAATAAATAAATAATGGCAGGTGGTGAGAAGGGGTAAATAAATGAGTAGATTGTAATAATAGTGCTCAATGAGAGGGAGGAGTAAGGGGTGTGGGGTTATGCTTTTTTTCCCTTTTTTCTCTTTATTTCTTTTTCTGGAGTAATAAAATGTTCTAAAAATCATCATGGTGATGAATACAATTATGTGATGATATTGTGAGCCATTGATTGTATACTTTGGAAGGACTACCTGTATGGTGTGTGAAGATGGCTCGGTAAAAATATTTTGGAAAAAAGGAGGATTTGGCTATTCAGGGCCATTTACCTTTCCATCTCAATTTGATGATTGGCTTTTCATTTCTGCAAAGAAGGTTTTGGTATTGTGTTGACTCTGCAGATCACTTTGTGTAGAATTGACACCTTAACTATATTTATTCTTCCAATCCATGGACATGAAATGTTCTTCCTTTGATTAGGTTGTTTGATTTCTTTTAACAATGTTTTCTAGTTTCCATGTACAAATCCTTTATATCTTGTTTAGATTTATTGATTGATACTTAGTTATTTTAGTTGCTGTTGTAAATGGAATATTTTTTTTATTTCCTCTTCAGATTGTTCATTTCTACTATATAGAAACACTACTGATTTCTACGTTGATTTTGTAACCCACCACTTTTGTGAATTCGTTTATAAGCACCAGTAATTCTGTTATGTATTTTCAAGATTTTCTGTATATAGGATCATGTCATCTGCAAATAGGGAAAGTTTTATTTCTTCCTTTTCAAATGAATGCCTTTTATTTTTTGCCTAATTTTTCTGGCCAGAGCTTCCAGTACAGTGTTGGTAACAGTGATGACAGTGGGTATCCTTGCCTTATTCCTGATCTTAGAGGGAAAGCATTCAAACTTTCACCATTGGATATGATGTTAGCTGTGGGCTTTCACTTATGCCCTTTATCATATTGAAGAAATTTCCTTCTATCCTAGTTTTCTGAATGTTTTTTTAACCAATGCCTATTCTACATCTATTGAGATGATGATGGTTTTTTTTCCCCCTTCATTCTATTAATGTGGTGTATTTCAAATTGATTTTCTTATGTTGGAGCATCCCTTGCATAACTGGGATAAACCCCAGGTCATCGTATATAATTTTAATATTGGATTCTGTTTGTTTAGGATTTTGTAGAGAATTTTTGCATTTGTACTCATAAGAGATGTTGGTCTCCAAGTGTCTTATGGTGTCTTTATCTGGCTTTGGTATTAAGGTGATGTTGGGCTCATAGAATGAATTGCGAAGTGTTCCCTCCTCCAATATTTTGAAAGCCTCTGAGCAGGAGTGGCATTAATTTTTCTTGAAATGTTTGGTAAAATTCACCAGTGAAGTCATCTGCTCCTGGGCTTTAATTTGTTGGGAATTTTGTTTTTGTTTTTGTTTTTTTCCCAATGACTTTTTTATTGAGATATAATCATCCAAAAGTGTACAATCAGTCATTAACAAATCATATAGCTGTGCCATTCATCATTACTATCCATTCTGAACATTTCCATTACTCCAAAAACAGTAAAAAATAAAGAATAAAAATAAAAATGAAGCTAAAATTTAAAAAGAACACCCAACATATCCTGTGGCCTACACTCCCCTCCCATTTGTTTATTTTTTTCTTATTTATCTGTCCATATACTGGATAAAGGTAGGGTCAGTCACAAGGTTTTCACACTCACACCTTAAAAGCTCTATAATTATTCAATCCTCTTCATGAATCCAGGCTATTGGATTATAGTTCAGCAGTTTCAGATATTTTGTTGGGAGGTTTTTGATTAGTGATTCAATATTGTTGTAGGTCTGTTGAGATCTTCTGTTACTTCTTTTTATATATATATAGGTTAAAAAGTTGTTTTAGTTTTTCAGTTGCTAAAACAAATACCATACAATGGATTGGTTTAATTTTTTGGCTCCAGTTTCAAAAGCTAGAAGGCTTGCTTCCTTCTGGAGTTTATACCTTCTGTCTGGCCAGCAGTCTTTGGGGTTCTTTGACTTTTCTGGTTCCATTGACTTCCAACTTCTGGCTTCTCCTTATGGCTTCTCTCAGTGTATTCAGTTTCCTTTACATATAAAGACTTTAGCCATATTGAATAATGACTCATTCTCATTCAGTTTGGGTGTATCTTAACTTCTGCAAGGTCTGTTTACAAATGAGTTCACACCTGCAGGACCAGGGCTTAAGAACTAACCATGCCATTTGTGGGAGACACAATTCAGTCCCAACACAAGAAAATAAGCTAGAGATGATGTTATAGAAGCATGAGAAGGAAAAGATAGCAGGACTGCAGTAAATTTTAGACTTCTGCAGTTTAATCATCCATTCGTGGGCCTGTTAATTAAGCATGGAGTCTTTTTGTTTAGACTAAGGTGGTCTGTCTCATTTTTTTTTTAATATTTTTTATTGTATAGTATAACATATATACAAAGCAAAGAAATAAAAAAGCAATAGTTTTCAAAGCACACTTCAAAAAGTGGTTACAGAATAGATCCCAGAGTTTGTCATGGGCTACCATATGATCCTCTCATATTTTTCCTTCTAACTGCTCCAGAATATAGGAGGCTAGAGGGCTTAAATATCTTTTTGTCATTGCAGTCGACTTTTTCCCCCCTTCTTTTTTTTTTTTTTTTTTTAATGTGTAAAGGAAATTTATTAGGAGGGTAGAGAATTACACATAGTCATAGGTATTTTAGTTTTAGAAAATATATAATAAAATAAGTGGGCAGACATCCTAGAATTTGGATTAGCTAGTAGCAGTTTAACAACACAAATAGTTAATTATTAATTTGTTTGAATTTTTTTTATTAATTAACGGAAAAAAAAGAAATTAACCCAACATTTAGAAATCATACCATTCTACATATGCAATCAGTAATTCTTAACATCATCACATAGATGCATGATCATCATTTCTTAGTACGTTTGCATTGGTTTAGAGGAACTAGCAACACAACAGAAGAAGATATAGAATGTTAATATAGATCCCCCCTTCTTTTTATGAGCAATAGCATATATACAAAAAAAGCTATAAATCAAAGCACAGCACCACAATTAGTTGTAGAACATATTTCAGACATTTACATGGGTTACAATTTCACAATTTTAGGTTTTTACTTCTAGCTGCTCTAAAATACTAGAGAGTAAAAGAGATGACAATTTAATGATTCAACATTCATATTCATTTGTTAAGTCCTATCTTCTACATATAATTCCACCATCATCTTTTATCTTTCCATACCTCTCATTGGAGTTGTTTGGGCTATGGCAATTCTAAATTTTTTTTTATTGAAAGGATCTGTCGCTATTATGGGGTAGGGAGATGGAACCATCTGATGTTCTGGAGAGGCTGGGTTAAGTTTCAGGACTTATCTGGACCAGGGACCCATCTGGAGGTTGTAGGTTTCTGGAAAGTTACCCTAGTGCATGATACCCTTGTGGAATCTTACAAATTGCCCTAGGTGTTTTTTAGGTTGGCAGGTTATGATAGGTCTACCTGAAGCTTGCATAAGAGCAACCTCCAGAGTAGCCTCTCGACTCTCTTTGAACTCTCTCTGCCACTGATACTTTATTGATTACGCTTCTTTTCCCCCATTTGGTCAGGATGTAATTGTTGATCCCACGGTGCCAGGTCTGGATTCATCCCTGGGAGTCTTCTCCCATGTCACCAGGGAGACTATGACCCCTGGATGTCATGCTCCATGTAGCAGGGGGCAATGATTTCAGTTGCAGAGTTGGGCTTTGAGAGACTGAGGCCACATCTAAGCAACAAGAGAGGTCCTCCAGAAATAACTCTTACTCATGCCTATAGGTAGTCTGAGGTTCTATGCTACCTACATAAGCTTCACAAGAGTAAGCCTCATGATCAAGAGCATGGCCAATTGATTTGGGTGTCCCTAAAGTTTGACACAGTATCAGGGGATTCCCTGATGGTAAGGGTTAATAGTTCCCGAGTCTTTCTCCCTTCCCTCAGGGGAATTTACCAATAATCTTTGATGATCTAGTCAATATACTCTAGGATGTTTCCAGGCATTACAATAATTTATACAGGATTAAAGGCCCTCTTTCTCATTCTGTGTCCTGTTACTTCTTGAGTCAATGTAGGTAGTGTGTATTTCTAGGAATTTGTCCCATTTAATCTAGATTATCTAATTTGAGGTGAACAGTGTTCACAGTAAGCTCTTAAAATCCTTTTTATTTCTGTAAGATTGATCTTAATGGTCCCCTTTCTTTTCTGATTGTACTTATTTGATTCCTCTCTCTTTCTTTCAATTCCTTTAGGAAATTATTAATTTTGACCAGCATGTTAACACAAATTTTTCAAGTTTTTACGGAAATTAATTGTATTTAAGTTCTAAAGCAGAACAGTTAGTGATAACAAGCATTTCTTCCTAAACTGCACTATGTATTTTTTTATTTAACCCCCCTTTTTGGTCACATGGAAAAGTATAAACCACTAACTCAGCTTGTTCTGATCTCCTTTGTCTGAGAAACTCAGTTACATTTTTTCCCCCTTTGCGTTATAAACATGGCAGTTAAGACAATACAGGACTATTTTTGGCTGCTGGTATGTACTCATGCAAGAGTCACAATGAAGTTGTTGGATATATGCTCAAATCATGATAAAGTACACATGCTTTTAAAACTGAAATATGAATACCCATCTAAGAGAGTAATTTATGGCAAAGAGTTGAAGCATATTGCTGTGGAAGCCTTTAATGTGGAGTCTTCTGTTTCATCCCACTATAATTCCTTTCTTGTCTGTCCTCGGCAATAAAATGTGCCTGAAAATAAAATTACTCTAAATCATCTTTACTGCCCTGCAGACCTTTCTTTCATATGAATTTACCCAGTCATCAGATTTTGTATCTTGGTGGAAGTTATCAGGTTTTCACTAAATTAGTCTTGGTAAAATGTGCAATATTAACATATGATGCATCTCATATATATTCTTTCCATTAAGTATTTGGTTCTAATGAAGGGATAAGAGGAAATATTTTAATATTTGACATATATCCCATCTTTCTTTTCTGACTCAGAGATGTTTATGGCTATATTGCTAACCCATACTCAACACACACATTTGTGCGAAATAGAAATGGCATCCCCTGGCCAGGTGAGCTCAAGTTCACAAATATCTCCTTAGTGAAAGAAAAAGATGCCCCTCTCTCCAGGTGACTGCATCTACCCACCAGGCACAAGGTGCCTCTTTTCAGGCCATAGGCGGCACAATACAGAGGTACATCCACCAGGAGGAAGGGGTGGGTTTTATTTTAACAGTCACCCTCTTGAGTAGGAGCCCTTGTGTCCTATATAACATCTTGGCAAGAATCACTCATTGTTTTTTTATGTAAAGGGCTAGGTGTTAAATTATTTTGAACTTTGCAAGCCATACAATCTGAAGAGTCATACTTAACTCTTCTTTTGAAGCACGGAGCAACTATAAACAGTACCCAAATACATGAACATGGCTTGTGTCTGTTGAAATAATACACGAACTCAGCTTGTGTCTGTCGAAATAGCAGCAGGTCACATTTTTCCAACTCCTGGTAGATAACAACCCATAGTATTTTCCATAGCACTTTATTTCTCTATTAAAACATATTTGATCACCTTGTAGGGTGTGCCTTTCTTAGTATATTTAACATTCTTAAACTGTCTTTTCTTTGCTTTGTGTACATTGCATTTAAATGATTTAATTTAATTTCTTATTAAAATTTTACTTGACAAGATACCTGTTTCTTTACTGATCTTAAAATACGTTTGTTTTTTCCCTTAAATTGTGGAAGAGAATTATTGTGGACATTATAATGTTAGATGATTTTGTATATATATATATATAAATACAAGTTAAGTTATATTTCAAGATATCTCACCATAAGGGGAAAATCTGTAGCATTTCTTAGGTTTGAAATACAAGTCATTTTCTGCATATTATACTTGAAATCCAAAATTTTGCATAGCAAATAGATTTTAACTATCTCTTTTTTTATTAATTAACAGAAAAAAAAGAAATTAACCCAACATTTAGAAATCATACCATTCTACATATGCAATCAGTAATTCTTAACATCATCACATAGATGCATGATCATCGTTTCTTAGTACATTTGCATCGGTTTAGAAGAACTAGCAACACAACAGAAAAAGATATAGAATGTTAATATAGAGAAAAAAAATAAAAGTAATAATAATAGTAAAAAAAAAAAAACTATAGCTCAGAAGCAGCTTCATTCAGTGTTTTAACATGATTACTTTACAATTAGGTATTGTGCTGTCCATTTTTGAGTTTTTGTATCTAGTCCTGTTGCACGGTCTGTATCCCTTCAGCTCCAATTACCCATTATCTTACCCTGTTTCTAACTCCTGCTGGACTCTGTTACCAATGACATATTCCAAGTTTATTCTCGAATGTCGGTTCACATCAGTGGGACCATACAGTATTTGTCCTTTAGTTTTTGGCTAGACTCACTCAGCATAATGTTCTCTAGGTCCATCCATGTTATTACATGCTTCATAAGTTTATCCTGTCTTAAAGCTGCATAATATTCCATCGTATGTATATACCACAGTTTGTTTAGCCACTCTTCTGTTGATGGAGATTTTGGCTGTTTCCATCTCTTTGCAATTGTAAATAACGCTGCTATAAACATTGGTGTGCAAATGTCCGTTTGTGTCTTTGCCCTTAAGTCCTTTGAGTAGATACCCAGCAATGGTATTGCTGGGTCGTATGGCAATTCTATATTCAGCTTTTTGAGGAACCGCCAAACTGCCTTCCACGGTGGTTGCACCATTTGACATTCCCACCAACAGTGGATAAGTGTACCTCTTTCTCCGCATCCTCTCCAGCACTTGTCATTTTCTGTTTTGTCGATAATGGCCATTCTGGTGGGTGTGAGATGATATCTCATTGTGGTTTTCTTTCTTTTTTTATTTATTTATTTATTTATTTTTTTATTAACGGAAAGAAAAAAAAAAGAAATTAACACAACATTTAGAAATCATACCATTCTACATATGCACTCAGTAATTCTTAACATCATCACATAGATGCATGATCATTGTTTCTTAGTACATTTGCATCGGTTTAGAGGAACTAGCAACACAACAGAAAAAGATATAAAATGTTAATATAAAGAAAAGAAATAAAAGTAGTAATAATAGTAAAAAACAACCACAACAAACAAACCACTAAGCAAACAAAAACAAAAAAAACCCTATAGCTCAGATGCAGCTTCATTCAGTATTTTTAAATGATTACTTTACAATTAGGTATTATTGTGCTGTCCATTTTTGAGTTTTTGTATCTAGTCCTGTTGCACAGTCTGTATCCCTTCAGCTTCAATTACCCATTGTCTTACCCTGTTTCTAACTCCTGCTGAACTCTGTTACCAATGACATATTTCAAGTTTATTCTCGAATGTCCGTTCACATCAGTGGGACCATACAGTATTTGTCCTTTAGTTTTTGGCTGGATTCACTCAGCATAATATTCTCTAGGTCCATCCATGTTATTACATGGTTCATAAGTTTATCTTGTCTTAAAGCTGCATAATATTCCATCATATGTATATACCACAGTTTGTTTAGCCACTCTTCTGTTGATGGAGATTTTGGCTGTTTCCATCTCTTTGCAATTGTAAATAACGCTGCTATAAACATTGGTGTGCAAATGTCCGTTTGTGTCTTTGCCCTTAAGTCCTTTGAGTAGATACCTAGTAATGGTATTGCTGGGTTGTATGGCAATTCTATATTCAGCTTTTTGAGGAACCGCCAAACTGCCTTCCACAGTGGTTGCACCATTTGACATTCCCACCAACAGTGGATAAGTGTGCCTCTTTCTCCGCATCCTCTCCAGCACTTGTCATTTTCTGTTTTGTTGATAATGGCCATTCTGGTGGGTGTGAGATGATATCTCATTGTGGTTTTGATTTGCATTTCTCTAATGGCCAGGGACATTGAGCATCTCTTCATGTGCCTCTTGGCCATCCGTATTTCTTCTTCTGGTAGGTGTCTGTTTAAGTCTTTTTCCCATTTTGTAATTGGGTTGGCTGTCTTTTTGTTGTTGAGTTGAACAATCTCTTTATAAATTCTGGATACTAGACCTTTATCTGATATGTCGTTTCCAAATATTGTCTCCCATTGTGTAGGCTGTCTTTCTACTTTCTTGATGAAGTTCCTTGATGCACAAAAGTGTTTAATTTTGAAGAGCTCCCATTTCTTTCTTTCTTTCTTCAGTGCTCTTGCTTTAGGTTTAAGGTCCATAAAACCGCCTCCAATTGTAAGTTTCATAAGATATCTCCCAACATTTTCCTCTAACTGTTTTATGGTCTTAGACCTAATGTTTAGATCTTTGATCCATTTTGAGTTAACTTTTGTATAGGGTGTGAGATATGGGTCTTCTTTCGTTCTTTTGCATATGGATATCCAGTTCTCTAGGCACCATTTATTGAAGAGACTGTTCTGTCCCAGGTGAGTTGGCTTGACTGCCTTATCAAAGATCAAATGTCCATAGATGAGAGGGTCTATATCTGAGCACTCTATTCGATTCCATTGGTCGATATATCTATCTTTATGCCAATACCATGCTGTTTTGACCACTGTGGCTTCATAATATGCCTTAAAGTCAGGCAGCGCGAGACCTCCAGCTTTGTTTTTTTTCCTCAAGATGTTTTTAGCAATTTGGGGCACCCTGCCCTTCCAGATAAATTTGCTTATTGGTTTTTCTATTTCTGAAAAATAAGTTGTTGGGATTTTGATTGGTATTGCATTGAATCTGTAAATCAATTTAGGTAGGATTGACATCTTAACTATATTTAGTCTTCCAATCCATGAACACGGTATGCCCTTCCATCTATTTAGGTCTTCTGTGATTTCTTTTAACAGTTTTTTGTAGTTTTCTTTATATAGGTTTTTTGTCTCTTTAGTTAAATTTATTCCTAGGTATTTTATTCTTTTAGTTGCAATTGTAAATGGGATTCGTTTCTTGATTTCCCCCTCAGCTTGTTCATTATTAGTGTATAGAAACACTGCAGATTTTTGAATGTTGATCTTGTAACCTGCCACTTCGCTGTATTCGTTTATTAGCTCTAGTAGTTTTGTTGTGGATTTTTCGGGAGTTTCAACATATAGTATCGTATCATCTGCAAACACTGACAGCCTTACTTCTTCCTTTCCTATTTTGATGTCTTGTATTTCTTTTTCTTGTCTAATTGCTCTGGCTAGAACTTCAAACACAATGTTGAATAACAGTGGTGATAGTGGACAACCTTGTCTTGTTCCTGATCTTAGGGGGAAAGCTTTCAGTTTTTCCCATTGAGGATGATATGTGGATGATATGAGGAAATGCTACAGATTTTTGAATGTTGATCTTGTAACCTGCTACTTTGCTGTACTCATTTATTAGCTCTAGTAGTTTTGTTGTGGATTTTTCCGGGTTTTCGACGTATAGTATCATGTCGTCTGTAAACAGTGATAGTTTTACTTCTTCCTTTCCAATTTTGATGCCTTGTATTTCTTTTTCTTGTCTAATTGCTCTGGCTGGAACTTCCAACACGATGTTGAATAACAGTGGTGATAGTGGACATCCTTGTCTTGTTCCTGATGTTAGGGGGAAAGTTTTCAATTTTTCCCCATTGAGGATGATATTAGCTGTGGGTTTTTCATATATTCCCTCTATCATTTTAAGGAAGTTCCCTTGTAGTCCTATCTTTTGAAGTGTTTTCAACAGGAAAGGATGTTGAATCTTGTCAAATGCCTTCTCTGCATCAATTGAGATGATCATGTGATTTTTCTGTTTTGATTTGTTGATATGGTGTATTACATTAATTGATTTTCTTATGTTGAACCATCCTTGCATACCTGGGATGAATCCTACTTGGTCATGATGTATAATTCTTTTAATGTGTTGTTGGATACGATTTGTTAGAATTTTATTGAGGATTTTTGCATCTATATTCATTAGAGAGATTGGTCTGTAGTTTTCTTTTTTTGTAATATCTTTGCCTGGTTTCGGTATGAGGGTGATGTTGGCTTCATAGAATGAATTAGGTAGTTTTCCCTCCACTTCGATTTTTTTGAAGAGTTTGAGGAGAATTGGTACTAATTCTTTCTGGAACGTTTGGTAGAATTCACATGTGAAGCCATCTGGTCCTGGACTTTTCTTTTTAGGAAGCTTTTGAATGACTGATTCAATTTCTTTACTTGTGATTGGTTTGTTGAGGTCATCTATGTCTTCTTGAGTCAAAGTTGGTTGTTCATGTCTTTCCAGGAACCCGTCCATTTCATCTAAATTGTTGTATTTATTAGCGTAAAGTTGTTCATAGTATCCTGTTATTACCTCCTTTATTTCTGTGAGGTCAGTAGTTATGTCTCCTCTTCCATTTCTGATCTTATTTATTTGCATCCTCTCTCTTCTTCTTTTTGTCAGTCTTGATAGGGGCCCATCAATCTTATTGATTTTCTCATAGAACCAACTTCTGGCCTTATTGATTTTCTCTACTGTTTTCATGTTTTCAATTTCATTTATTTCTGCTCTGATCTTTGTTATTTCTTTCCTTTTGCTTGCTTTGGGATTAGTTTGCTGTTCTTTCTCCAGTTCTTCCAAGTGAACAGTTAATTCCTGCATTTTTGCCTTTTCTTCTTTTCTGTTATAGGCATTTAGGGCAATAAATTTCCCTCTTAGCACTGCCTTTGCTGCATCCCATAAGTTTTGATATGTTGTGTTTTCATTTTCATTTGCCTCGAGGTATTTACTAATTTCTCTTGCAATTTCTTCTTTGACCCACTCGTTGTTTAAGAGTGTGTTGTTGAGCCTCCAGGTATTTGTGAATTTTCTGGCACTTCTCCTATTTTTGATTTCCAACTTCATTCCTTTATGATCCGAGAAAGTGTTGTGTATGATTTCAATCTTTTTAAATTTGTTAAGACTTGCTTTGTGACCCAGCATATGGTCTATCTTTGAGAATGATCCATGAGCACTTGAGAAAAAGGTGTATCCTGCTGTTGTGGGATGTAATGTCCTATAAATGTCTGTTAAGTCTAGCTCCTTTATAGTAATATTCAGATTCTCTATTTCTTTATTGATCCTCTGTCTAGATGTTCTGTCCATTGATGAGAGTGGTGAATTGAAGTCTCCAACTATTATGGTGTATGTGTCTATTTTCCTTTTCAGTGTTTGCAGTGTATTCCTCACGTATTTTGGGGCATTCTGGTTCGGTGCGTAAATATTTATGATTGTTATGTCTTCTTGTTTAATTGTTCCTTTTATTAGTAGATAGTGTCCTTCTTTGTCTCTTTTAACTGTTTTACATTTGAAGTCTAATTTGTTGGATATTAGTATAGCCACTCCTGCTCTTTTCTGGTTGTCATTTGCATGAAATATCTTTTCCCAAACTTTCACTTTCAACCTATGTTTATCTTTGGGTCTAAGATGTGTTTCCTGTAGACAGCATATAGAAGGATCCTGTTTTTTAATCCATTCTGCCAGTCTATGTCTTTTGATTGGGGAATTCAGTCCATTAACATTTAGTGTTATTACTGTTCGGATAATATTTTCCTCTACCATTTTGCCTTTTGTATTATATATATATCATATCTGACTTTCCTTCTTTCTGCACTCTTCCCCATACCTCTCTCTTCTGTCTTTTCGTATCTGACTCTAGTGCTCCCTTTAGTATTTCTTGCAGAGCTGGTCTCTTGGTCACAAATTCTCTCAGTGACTTTTTGTCTGAGAATGTTTTAATTTCTCCCTCATTTTTCAAGGACAATTTTGCTGGATATAGGAGTCTTGGTTGGCAGTTTTTCTCTTTTAGTAATTTAAATATATCATCCCACTGTCTTCTAGCTTCCATGGTTTCTGCTGAGAAATCTACACATAGTCTTATTGGGTTTCCCTTGTTTGTGATGGATTGTTTTTCTCTTGCTGCTTTCAAGATCCTCTCTTTCTCTTTGACCTCTGACATTCTAACTAGTACGTGTCTTGGAGAACGCCTATTTGGGTCTAATCTCTTTGGGGTGCGCTGCACTTCTTGGATCTGTAATTTTAGGTCTTTCATAAGAGTTGGGAAATTTTCAGTGATAATTTCCTCCATTAGTTTTTCTCCTCCTTTTCCCTTCTCTTCTCCTTCTGGGACACCCACAACACGTATATTTGTGCGGTTCATATTATCCTTGAGTTCCCTGATACCCTGTTCAAATTTTTCCATTCTTTTCCCGATAGTTTCTGTTTCTTTTTGGAATTCAGATGTGCCATCCTCCAAATCACTAATTCTATCTTCTGTCTCTTTAAATCTATCATTGTAGGTATCTATTGTTTTTTTCCATCTTTTCTACTTTATCCTTCACTTCCATAAGTTCTGTGATTTGTTTTTTCAGTTTTTCTATTTCTTCTTTTTGTTCAGCCCATGTCTTCTTCATGTCCTCCCTCAATTTCTCAATTTCGTTTTTGAAGAGGTTTTCCATTTCTGTTCGTATATTCAGCATTAGTTGTCTCAGCTCCTGTATCTCATTTGAACTATTGGTTTGTTCCTTTGACTGGGCCATATTTTCAATTTTCTGAGCGTGATCTGTTATCTTCTGCTGGCGTCTGGGCATTTAGTCAGATTTCCCTGGGTGTTGGACCCAACAGGTTGAAAGATTTTTCTGTGAAATCTCTGGGTTCTGTTTTTCTTATCCTGCCCAGTAGGTGGCGCTCGTGGCACATGTTTGTCCACAGGTCCCTCCAGTAAAAGGTGCTGTGGGTCCTTTAACTTTGGAAAACTCTCGCCGTGGGGGAGGTTCGCCAGCCGAAGCGGCTTGGAAGAGTGCCAGCCGGCCCGGGGGTCCGAACGCGGGGAGGTTCACCGGCCGCCAAGCGTGGCAGGAGGGCGCCAGCTGCCGCGGCCCGGAAGAGCGCACCGTTCCCAGCCGGACCAGGGAGTCACGTGTTTGGTGGGACCCCCCCGGTCACCGTTCTCCGCGGCCTGGGGATTTCCAATCCAATTCTCTCAGTTGGTCCGGGGGGCCGCGCCTGGTTTGGGCGCCAGCCGCCGCGGCTTGAGGGGACCGCCTGCCCAATTCTGCCAGCTGGCCCGGGAAGGAGGAGGGGAGGGACTCCAGCCGCTTGCCACCCCGCCCGGGGAAGCCTGCGCCCCTCGGCGATCTCACCGGAGCGGGTTCTCCCAGCCAGTCAGCCGTTCCAGGATGGGGTACGCTGTCTTTTTGATCTCTGTCGTGGCTCCGGGAGCTGTTCTGTATCGTTTCTACTCCCCTAGTAGCTGTTCTGGAGGAGGAAAGGTGAGGATGGCAAGGCTGTCGAGGACGGTGGCGGAGGAGCCGGTGAAGGCGGAAGAGGGGACGGTGGTGGTTGGAGAGCCGCGAACCGGGGGCGGCTGTCACGGAGAACCGCCGTGGAATCGCCGAGGGGGCGGCTGTCACGGAGAACCGCCGGAGGGTGGGGTGGCCCCACGCCGGCGCCACTTGTGGGGTAGCTGACAGCTGCTTAGCTGATGGCTGGGGGTCAGCGGCCATACTGAGTCAGTCACGCAGACACAGACACACAGCACACGACTTCAGGAGACAACCCTCAGGGGAGAGTGGAAGACGTTCGCTCTATTGAGGAAGTGCTGATTTTAACTATCTCTTGTTGTTTTGCAGTACGATTAGAATTGCATGTGAAAAGGTGCTAGCTAAAAGTTGCAGGCACATTTGTAGATAAAGATCTAAGGCAAGGTTCTCCAAATTATGCTGCAGATTCCTTAGACCCTTTCAAGAGGTCTGTAAGGTTAAACTATTTTCATAATATTAAATTTATTTGCCTTTTTGTCTTTCTTTCTCATGGTAAAAAATCAGTGAGGGTAAAACTACTGGTATATTGTAACATGAATCATGGCTTTGGAACCAAACTGTACTAGTAATTGTATTCTTCACTACCAACATAATGCAATTTTTTTAAAAAAAGGCATATTTCGTTTAGAATGCTCTTGATTAAAGCAGTAAAAATTGTTTTATTAAATCTCAACAATTCACACATTTTTTTTTTGGGAGATAAACAGAAAGTTCCTATAAAATACTTCTGCATACTGATATACCATTGATTGATTTCAGAAAAACACTTATGCAGTCATTTGAGATTCTAGTTTAAACTTTTGTTTGGCATACCATTTTTACTTGAAAGAATGGTGGACAAAGTAGAGTTATTCAGATTTGGGCATGCGGCCGGCTGTTTTTCTCAAAAATGAATCAAGTGAGCCTGTCAACTATGTGATGATATTGCGAATTACTGATTATATATGTAGAATGGAATGATCATATGTTAAGAATGTTTGTGTTTCTTTCTTGTCATATATATTTTTTTAATTTAAAAATAAAAAAAAACGGTGAGCCTGTCACTTCAAGAAAAAAAAACCCGAAAGTATGTTGTGCTGATAAAAAATTTGAGCTTTCAATTGAAATTTATAAATTTGGAAAACTTCTATCCACTACTGTGAGTTCAGGGATGTACTTAAAAACTGTGATCCTTCAGATGTTGCATAATGAAAAATTACATTTTCAAGAGTTCTGTAACTCAATGAACTACTATTTTCCAAATGATCAAAGCATTATGGTACACAGTCGTTTGTGGGTAAAAGATCCATTCGAAGTACAGGATAATCCAGTGAATTTTATAATATATAGTAAGGTAAATTTCGTTGATAGTGTTTCAGATTCTACTTTGCAAACTTACCTCTGAAAAATTACCACTTGTCAAATATCAGTGTAGTACCAAAGAAAAATACTTTTTCCCTTTCCACCTGTCCATCTGTGTAAAGCCAGATTTGTCTTTTCCTAGACTTCATCCAAAGCAACATATGGCAACAGATTGAATGCAGAAGTAGATGTGAAAAACCACATCTTCTATTTAAGATATTTGCAGAAACGTAAAGGAATGCCCCTTGTCTCACTGAATTTTTGGGGGGGAGGGGGAATATGTAGTTATTTTTCCTTTAAAAAAATGTTCTTTATATTCACCTGTAATGGTTTTATGATATTCAAATGGATAAATATTTTAAACTTTTCTCATTTTTAATGTCTCATAGTTAATGTTAGTAGTTATAACCCATGTGAACAAAACTGTTTTAAGAACAGTTTTAAGTAGTTCTTAAAAACTACTGAAGTAGTTTTTAAGAATGTAAATAGTCCTGAGATCAAAAAGTTTGAAAACTGCAGGTCTAAGGCAATGTCTGTGCAGGGTTGGAATAGTAGTTGGTTTGGTTTGTTGTGTGGACAAGAATGCTTTCATTGTATAGCTGGAAGATTGACACGTAGCACAGTACTCTCTGTATCTCGGTTTGTCATGCTCACACATCAGCAGGATGTGTGTTATAAGCACTTGCTGGTAAAACAACTAGAAACAGATGTTTGACTGCAGAGCCATTACTAAAATTTAGCATAATTCTGAAAATCTCAGGACATAGAGTATAATCTTGTATATGAGAGAACTTTCTAGTAGCTCTTTGTCTTTATCCATTAAGATGGTATATTAGTTTGTACATGCACCAGAATTGTAATATACTAAGAAAAAGATTGGCTTTATTCAGGGAATTTATTAAGTTATAAGGAATGTCCAAAGTAAGGCACCCAGAGAAAGATACCTTACTTGAAGAAAGGTTAATAGGTAAGGAACACTTCTGTCAGGCAGGAAAGCTCATGATGACACGTCTAACTTCCCTCCTGTCTTCTCTTCTCCTTTCAAACAGCTACCCTGGGGACATTTTCTTTCTGTATCTCCAAATGTCTCTGTCTTTGTGGGTTCTGAAGCTTTTTCCAAAATGGTTCCCTCTTAAAAGACTCAAGTAAGTGGATAAAGACCCACCTTGAATGTGCAGAGCTACATCTCCATGGAAACCGTCTAATCAAAAGGTCCCACCCACAAATGGGTGGGTCACATCTCTATGAAAACAACTTAATCAAAAAGATCCCTCCCAAACAATAAGTCTCCCCTCACAAGACTAGACTAGGAAAAAGAACATGGCTTATCTGGGGTACATAACAGCCTCAGACTAGCATAGGTGGTAAAAGTTGGGGGCAGGGGTGGGATAGTTTAAAAATTAGTATTTTTTAATGATGAGTAATATTTCAAATCAACAGCTTACCTGTACTAATGCACACTTTATAAAGTCTTTAAGTCTGTTTTCAGTACCTTTGGCTAATCTGAATTTGGCTTGTTTCCAATGCACAGATTTTAATTGCTTCTTGCAGTTCAGTAAAAATTTCTTGATTTTCGAGTAAAGAGTAGTTCCAGTCTTTAATGTCATATCCAGAGTCTCTGTGGGAACAGACAGTTCAGTAGGAGTGTCTGAGGGACAACATATTTCTGTTGATGCTTTGGTAGAAACTGAAGTTGTGAGATAGGGAGAGGCTCTGAAATAAATAAGATTGTTGAACTTTGATTTCCTGGAATTGGCCTGACATCCCACCCTTTTCCTCTAAATACCCTTACTTCCTTGCCTACCCATTTCTCTTCTTACTCTGTGCCCAGATCCCAGTTCCTATAGTAAGATCCTAGGATCTGTGTGTACCACTTTAGATGATACTTTAGATACACACAGAAGTAAGATGATGAATCTTACTTCTTCATTCATCATCTTACTTCTGTTCTTTGTGTGGGCAGCAGCGCATTATTAGCAGAGAAAGTAGAGATCCCAGAAGGATTCTCTTCCTTATTTTTTTAAACTATCAGTAAAATACCCTTAGACATTTGTTAAACAACTGTATGATTTCTTGGGTTTATAGAATAGGTGAAAAGTGAGCAAATACAAATCTTGGGCAAAGTAATCTGTTCGGCCGAGTTTTTTTAAAAAGCTTGTGGATGAAAGAAACTAGGGCTGGCCAAATAAAAGAAAGTGACCCAAGAGAAGAATTTCTCCTGACTTAAATAAACTAACCAGAGACTGTGTCCCCAATGATGTCTAATCCTCACCCAGCTCTGCTGGTATAATGTAGGAATTACATAAACTACTTTTTTTTTTTTTTTTTTTTTGGCTAGTGCAGGTCCGGGAATTGAACCCGGGTCTCTGGCATGGCAGGCGAGAACTCTGCCACTGAGCCCATAAACCACTTTTACATCTGTAAATATTGGTGGTTAAAAGAAAATTAATATTAACAGTTTTTTGTAGCCTGAGAACAGTGTCATCTTTTTCAGTACTCATTTTTCTATAGAATGTTAGTGATCAGCCAACTGAGACATACCTGTAAGATTATATTTCTGGTTTGGGGAGTGTTCTAGTTTGCTAGCTGCCGGAATGCAACACACCAGAGACGGATTGGCTTTTAATAAAAGGGGATTTATTTTGTTAGTTCTTCAGAGGAAAGGCAGCTAACTTTCCACTGAGGTTCTTTCTTATGTGGAAGGCACAGGATGGTCTCTGCTGGTCTTCTCTCCAGGCCCCTGGGTTCCAACAACTTTCCCCAGGGTCACTTCTTTCTGCATCTCCAAAGGCCTGGGCTGAGCTGCAAGTGCTGAGATGAGGAATGCTGAGCTGCTCAGGCTGTGCTACCTTGTGCTCTCTCATTTAAGCACCAGCCAATTAAGTCAAACGTCACTCATTGCAGCAGACACACCTCCTAGCCGACTGCAGATGTAATTAGCAACAGATGAGATTCACATACCGTTGGCTTTTGTCCGCAGCAACAAGACAAGGTATGCTCACCTGGCCAAGTTGACAACTGAATCTAACTAACACAGGGAGTAAAAATAAAAATACATTGTTAAAACCTAGAATCTTAAATCTTAATTTTAGGCCCAACCTAAAATCAGTTGGGCCTTCATGTTCTTCTGGGCCAAAAGAGAATTTTATAAAGACCACAGAGATGCAAGTTTGCCTAGAGGTGACCACATGGTTGGTAATCATGATATAATTAAAAATAGAAACTGGAGTCTCCTGGCTCCAACTCTCTCAATCAGTTTATAGCAGAATATGAAATTGATTTCAGAGACTCTAGAGTTAGGCTGCCTAGCTTCAGAACTGCACCTGGCTCGTAATCTCAAAAATATTGATAATCATACAGGTCCACAATTCCTGAAATCCAGAACTCTGAAAATTCAGAATTCTATGTAACTCATTTGGCATCAAAACCTATCCTAAACTGATAATAGGCGATTTATATAGTAATCTCTATTTATACTAGAGTGAATTTTCATATGCTTTACTATCAAAATACTAATATTGGATTACAGAGTACTTCTCAGACCTCAATAGGTGTTTTTCTTTGTAAAATCCAAAAAATTTTGAATTCTTAAACACATCTTTTCTCAAGAGTTTGTTTTGTCGGTTGGTTCTGAATAAGAGGTTATGGATATGTAGTACTTAGAATCTTATAGAATGGTTGTAAGAAGAAAATGCTCAGTAAAATGCTAGGTATTGTTTTTATTACTACCAATAAAACCCTAGAACCTCAATTTCAAAATTAAACATGCCTGTGTTTCTATACAGTGCTATGTCAGTGCAATCCATTAGAACTTTCTGCAAGAATAGAAATGTTATATATTTAACTGCCCAACACAGTAACCACTAGCTATTGAGCTCTTAGAGCCAGTGCAACTGAGAAACTGAAATTTTAATTTAATTTAAATTTAAGCTGCTACATGTGGCTAGTTGGTACCATATTGGACAACACAGCTCTGTATAATTCATATGAATTCATATCCATTCATACTTCATTTTTTGTTATTTTAGTAATTATCTTCTATTATTTAAGGTACACAAATTATTTATTGGCTAAGGTGGCTAGTGTGAGACGGAGAACTTGTGTTTCTAAATGCATCCTAGTATTAGCATCAGCTAATAGTTCCAGCACAGAACTCTTTAAAGACTTAATAGTAAAGTGCACATGCTTTCATGGAATTTGATACATATGCCCTATGACAAAATCAACTTAGGGAATTCATTAATTATAATATGTCTATTCTAAGAAGTTTTAAACTTAGACAATTTAAGTGGCAGAAAGTTCCCTGAAAATTGGGGAGAATGAAAAGTTTCATTGTAAAGTTGTTTTCTAGCAAAATGTTTGTGCTAACATATTGGCTTTTGTTAAGCAGATGCTATTTTCCAAAATGATTTCTATATACATTTCAAATATATTCTTACCTATAATGTCAATGTTTTTATAATTCCTGTAGGCTAGATAGGAATTGTTCAAATATACCTGCCAAAGCACAAGGTATATTTTTTCTAGATGCTATTTTCACAGATTTGAATGTTCATTATCACAATATGTACATTATCTTTACTAGTGAAATTCCATGGTTTACCTGTGATAAAAAGTAGTTAGAAATATTTCTGTCTTCGTTAAATTTTAAGTGACTAGTAAAAGAGGCACAGACAGTGGCATCTATTTGTTTCTATTAAGGTTAGAACCAAGAATCTACCCTCCTAACTCAAAAAGTTAACGATAAATAAAATGACGACTCAGTGTGAAACATTGGAAGATATGCCATTGTTAATAATTCAGAAAATGAGAATGGCTAAACATTTGATTAGAAGTAACATTCATTGAACCTATAAGTTTTCCCTTTATAAAAAGAAAAGAGGGGAGCATTTCTGTATTGTGAAGTTTTCCACGTCCAGAAAAATATGCTTTTTAAAATTATGATGGGTTTTTTCTATTGTTGAATTTAGTGATTTCTTTTTTTTTTAATTTGCATGGCAGGCACCGGGAATTGAACCTGGGTCTCCAGCATGGCGGTGAGAACTCTGCCACTGAGCCACCATGGCCCACCAGTGATTTCTTTTTGATAGTTAAAAACTGAGGTTACATTCCTCAAAGTTAGCAATTCACTGCTGTTTGCAATAAAAATGTAGGACATTTAAAAGTAAAGTCAATACTCTTATAATATTATCTGATTAAATTAGGCCAGCATTTTCATATCAAATGTTATTTTCTGAGTAGTGTAAACATGAATAGTGGGTAAAAGGTGGTAGTATAAGTACCATGGACACAGAGGGGACCCAAGTTTAAACAGAGGCTCAGGATTGGAGGTTGTGGTTACTTGTTTTGGAGAAAAGAGGAAGTTGGCCTTGGACACATGTTATGGAGTGGAATTTCAAACTAGTATCAGAAGACTAGGATCCAGGTCTAGCAGAGGTAAAAGTAACTGGCCAAACTAATGGCTACAGGGGCCAGGCAGATAACTGAAGTGAGAAAGTCCTTTGGGTGGTGCTGACAAACAAAAGAGGCCGTTTCCTCCTTGCTCCAGCTGGTTGTCTATATGTAAGAACTAGGCCCAGTCTTGACAGTTCTTTATGCAATACTTTCTGGTTTTTAAATGTAAGTAATTCACGTTTTTCCCCCAAATGTTATCTCTATGTAGCATTCTGATTTCCCCAAAATTTTAGTTGGAAATAAAAGACCACAAAAGAATTTTTTGCCATAGTCTCAAACTAAATGCATCAAAGTGATCATAAATAAAATGGTAATTTTTTGCTGGGTCAGAAAATATAACAGCATCCTCCATTACCAAGTAAAGATTGAGGATTTATATCTTTTGAGAATTTAACTTTCTATATAGCATTTCCCCATTACCCCTTCTCCCACACCTCCTAAGTAGAGTAGCATATAATAAATAATAGGAAAAGATTATAAGAATATAAAAAAGAGGAGTTCTTGGTATATTGTGGAGTTTTAAAAAGAACATGCTTTTTTTTTAGAAGAATATGTGTATTTCAATTTTTATGATACATATACATTCTACATAAGTCTGTGGAAGGTTACATACACCGAATTGTAAGTAGTGTCTACTCGTAGGGAATGGAAGAGCACAGGGGGGATGAAGGGAGGCAAACGTTTACTTTTGCTTTATTTATATACTTGTTATTTGAAGTTCGATAATGAGCATGAATTATTTTTGTGATTTTTCAAAAGAAAATTTGATAAAGTATTTTTAAAGTGCAAGTTGGGACCATCAAGATGGCAGAGTAAGAAGCTTCAGGGCCCTGTCCCCCCACAGAATCTTTGAACAACCAGCAAGAACTAGCAGAAGCATCTTTCTCAGAACCCTAGAAAACAGTTTAAGGTCTGCAATAATAGGGCAAGTGTCAAATCAAAGAAATGGCCGGTTATATGAGGTAGGATCCCATGGTACCCTAGCGGGTCCCTCCCATACCCCCTCACTGGCTCGGTGTGGAGCCAGTTTGCATTCCCAGTGCTGATTTCTGGTCCTGGTTTCAGAGGAAACAGAGTAACCCTCGTGTACTTCCTGGGAGCATGTATCTGGCAGAGGCCTGAAGGACTGAATCAGGATATTCCATTCAAGTTTGCTGTCCAAGAATTTGCCCTGTATACAGAAGGCAGTTCACAGTACTCTCGTACTAAACATTTGGAGAGAGCACTCAAGTCATGGTTGCCTGGGACAAGGGATTGCTGACCAGTAGACATACGCAATGCAGTGCCCAGGAACCATGACAGCATTGTTTACTAGGGAAGAAGGGACATGCCTATATATATACTCCACTGTTTAGTGGAATTTGTAGAACCAGATGGTCATGGCCAAGACAAGACACATGCACCAAAAGGATCAGGGAGGCCAGCATGTATTCTCTAAACTCATTGTATGGATAAGTCCTGAAGGAGAAAGCACTTGCACAGGTCAAATCTCCAAAGACTGAGAAAGTTTTCTTTTTTTAATTTTTGTTAGCTCTCAGCATTTAAGGAACGTTCTGTCATATTGTCATAACACTAGCTTGATACAAGCTTAAGGAATAGATGCCTCAGTCTAATTCTAGTGATAACACATTTTAATATCAAAATGGCCAGGCCATTTTGTTTTTTGTTTCAACAAAAATATTTCAAAACATACAAAGAAACAAGAAGTGATGGCCCAGGCAAAGGAGAAGATGAAAGTCTTAGAGACCATTAATGAGGAGGACCAGACTTGGGACATACTGGACAAAGTGCCGATTTCTCATTGGAAACCCATAGAGACAAGAAGGCAGAGGGATGACATATTTAAAGAGTTGAAAGTAAAAAAAAATTGCTAATCGAGAATTCTCTATCTGGCAAAACTGTCTTTTAAAAATGAGATATTAAGATTGTCCTATATAAGCAAAAACTGAGAAAATTTGACACCAGTGGACCAACCCTATAAGAAATGCTAAAGGGAGTTCTCCAGGTTGAAAGGACAGGACAACTGACAGTAAATCAAAGCTGCATGAAGAAATAAAAGATCTCCCATAAGGATACATGGGTAAATATAAATGCAGTAATAATGTGATTTTGATTTATAGCTCCACTTTTTATTTCCTTCAGGATCTAAAAGGTAAATGAATAAAATGTAATGATAAATCAATGCTTTGGGTTGATAATATATAAATATGTAATTTGAAGGAAGAGAAAAATGGGGGAACAGAGGGATATAGGAAGATAGTTTTATATGTACTATTGAAGTGAAGTTGGTATCAAACCAAATGAGAATGCTGTGTGTTGTATGCTAAATTTAAAATTTAAGCCCCATGGGAGCCACAAAGAAAATATCAGAGAATATACTCGGAGAGACAAAGTAGAATGCAGGTTACCAGGGATAGGTGGGGCAGGGGCAATGGAGAGTGAATTCAAAATGAGTGTAGCATTTCTGTTTAGAGTGAAGGGAAAGTTGTAGTAATGGAGGGCAGTGAGGATACTGCAACATTGTGAATGTGATTAATCCACTCAATGTATGTTTGAGAAGGGTTGGGATGAGGTGTATATGTATGTTTGTACAATTTAAAAAACAGCAAATAAAAGAAACGAGGTAACCGCAGTTAAATGCAATACATGATCCTGGGTGAGAGCTAAGAACAGAGGAGAAAAGACTCAAAGGACATTCTTGGAACATAAGAAAAAATTAGAATATAGAGTGTAAGCTTTATATCAATATTGAATATTTTGAACTTGATTATTGCACTTAAAGTGGTTATATAATAGTATGATTCTTAAGAAATGTGCATGGAGGTATTAATGTGTTCAAGGAGTGTGATATGTACAATCTGCTCTCAAATGTTCAGAAAATGGATGGATGGATGAATGGGAAGGACGAAGGGAGGGACGACGGATGCAGCAAAGGTGGCAGGGTGTTAAAATTGGTTCATCTGGGTATCTGGGCAGCATAGAGGGGTGGGAGTAAATTGGAGCTCTGCTAAAAGGCTTTTTGTAAAACTTGTATTAAAGTAGTTGAAATTGAAAAGATAACACAATTTCAAATAACACCATGAAGTACAGTTTGCAATATTTGTATTACAAATGAGAAAATAACATGGACTATAGTCTGGAAGTCAGCTTTAGACAGACTTTCTTGAATAGATTTATTTGGAAGATAAAACTGTTCAGTCTAGAAGAAACTATTAAATATCAAAACTCTTTTTTTCTCCTGAAACCACACATTTAGTTCTGCAGTGGTTTCATGGTTAGGTTCATGTGTCACCTTGGTCAGGTGATGGTGCCTAGTTGTCTGGTCAGGCAAGCACTGGCCTAACTAACTATTACTGTGAGGCCATTTCTTGGCTGGTTGATAAACTGAAAGTCTGATGTAGTAAATCATCAGTCAGTTGATTGTATCTGTGGCTGAATACAGCTTTGATCAACTAAGGGTGTGTCTTCCACAATGAGAGAATCCAGTTAGCTGTATTTAATCCAATCATTGAAGATTTTTAAGGGAGAAGAGAGAACTTTGGTTTCTTCTTCAGCCACCCACCCTCTCCTAGAGAATTCGTGGATGACCTTCATTGGAGTTGCCAGGTACTTCATTGTCCATCCCTACAGAATTTGGACTTCTGCATCCCTGCAGTTACATGAGAAACTTTTACAAAATCACATATTTACAGATATCTTCTGTTGGTTCTGTTTCTTCAGAGAATGCTCACTAAGACAGCTTGGTACCAAAGAAGTGTGGTGCTGCTGAGTTTGTAAATACCAAACATGTTGGAACAGCTTTTTAAATGGATAAGGGGAAGATTCTGCAAGAATTGTGAGGAACATGAAAGGAAAGGCCTAGAATGCTTTGTAGAGACTGTTGGTAGAAATATGGATGCTTAAGGGTTCTTCCAGTCAGGCCTTAGACAGAAATGTGTTGTTGTACACTGAAACAAGTGGATAATGTACTTATGGCCAGGATAGCCCTCCTAATCAGCTATTTTGTAAAGTTATTTTGCATGGGGTCATGCCTTTGTCAAGAAAAACATCTATGAATACAGGTTGCTCAGCCACACAGGCTAGAGCATAAAGGAGGAGGAACTAATTTGGAAAAAAATTTTTAATACTTTTTTTTTTAAATATAATTCAACCCAGACTTCCAGAAGTCTTAGGTTATGAGCCTCTGGAGAGTTTCCATTGATTTGAGAGATGTAGCTAAAGAAATAGTTTAAACAACAATATCAGACTTTAAGACAGTGATTTTGGGAAGTTTAGTTTAATCTGCCTTGAGGGTAAGGACAGTGTGCTTCAGAATACAAGGGTACAAAAGCCAAGTCATCCAAATGAAACCCCGTTGAAAGAAAAGTTCCTTAAAAGAAAACTGCCTTTGTTTATTGTGGCTCTGGAGTTTAAAAAAATTTTTTTTAATTATTTTTAGGAGATACCTACTAGCAGTTAATCATATGAAAAGCTGCTCAATCTCCCTTAAAATTTTTTTAATTTAATTATATAGAAATTTAATTAATGCTAATGAAAACCATACTAAGATACCAGTTTTTGTCTGTCATACTGGATTGGTAAAAATTCATAAAGTTTGACAAAACCACTTTGACAAAGGTTGGGAAACAGGAGCTCTTACCCATTACTGGTAAGAGTGCAAAATGGTATAACCTCTGTTGAGAGCAATTGGCAACACATTGCAAATATATTTCCTCTTTGATCCAGGAACTTTATTCTTTAAAGATATGTCATTTCATGTGTGTGCAATGCAGTTATATTTGCAAGGCTCTTTATTACAAACTTGTTTGTAATAGCAGAATTTTTAGATATAACCCAAGTGTGCATCTATAAGGGATATACTTGTGGTATATCCGCACATTGGAATATTATACAGGTGTTTAAAAGAAAATAAAAATGAAAAGAGGAAAATTCTTCACATACTAATATAGAAAGATCTCTAAGCTATATTGTAAAAGGCTGAGGAGTACAGAGCAGTTTATTTAATGTTCTACCTTTTGTGTAAGAAGAGTGAAATATAATTTATATATGCATTTACTTCAGAAGGCTATACAAAATGCTCATAAAAGAGGACCTAGGGAAGAGGAACTTGAACAGGGGTGAAACTTCTCAGTGTGTCTTTTTATAGTTTTGATTTTTGTACCACATGAATTTATGACCTATTCAAGAAATGGTTTTAATTTTAAGTGTGCTGGTTTGAAAGGATTTATGTCCCCTAGAAAAGCCATATTTTAATCCTAATCCCATTTTGTAACGGCAGCCATTTCTTCTAATCCCTATTCAGTATTGTATGTTTGAAACTGTAATTAGATCATCTCGCTGGAGATGCTATTTAATCAAGAGTGGTTGTTAAGCTGGATTAGGTGACAACATGTCTCCACCCATTTGGATTAGTTTTGAAGTCCTATAAAAGAGGAAACATTTTGGAGAATAAGTGATTCAGAGAGAGCAGAGAAGAACTACATAACCACGAAGCAGAGAGTCTCCAAACCAGCGACCTTTGGAGATGAAGAAGGAAAATGCCTCCCAGGGAGCTTCATAAAACCGGAAGCCAGGAAAAGAAGCTCGCAAATGATGCCATGTCCGCCATTTGCCCTTCCAGGTGAGAGAGGAACCCTGACCTCGTTCACCATGTGCCTTTCCAGATGAGAGAGAAACTGTGACTGTGTTTGCCTTGTGCCTTCTCACTTGAGAGAGAAACCCTGAACTTCATCGGCCTTGTTGAACCTAGGTAACTTTTCCGTGAATGCCTTAGATTGGACATTTCTGTAGACTTGTTGTAATTGTGACATTTTCTTGGCCTTAGAACTGTAAATTAGCAATTTATTAAATTCCCTTTTTAAAAGCCATTCTGTTTCTGGTATATTGCATTCCGGCAGCTAACAAAGTAGAACATTAAGAAAGTGCTTCTTCTCAACAGAGATCATTTATTTTCAGAATTGTGAAAGTTCTGTGCGAAGATAGTCAGAATAAGTATCAAGTTTAGATAAATATTAATTGATTAAATAAGTTTTTCTAATATATGAAATATCTCAAAGCCCTGTCTGTGTAATCTGGTGGTCCAAAAGAGGACATGCCGGCCACCCCAATAGTATTACTGGACAGGCAGTAAGAGAGACTAGATGGGAAGTTATATTTTCTGCCTTCCCCTTCACTCCACTTGCTCACTGAAATTTTAGGAAAGGATGACTGCTTTCTGTGAGGTGCTGTGGTAACTCATGACCTACAACGTATAATTCCTATACATATCTGCTTCTCATGATTTAAATTGTATTCAGATTGACTAAAACATTGCTGAGCAAAAAGGAAGGTTTTGCTTTTTTTAAAAAAAAAAACCAACTTTTTATTATGGACATTTCAAACACAAAAGTACAGAGAAGAGTATAATGAAGTCCCATGCACTTCTTATCAGTCATTATAAAGAGCTTCACCATTCTTGTTTGAGCTATTCTTCCCATCTTATTTTTTTCCCCTGGAGCATTTTAAAGCAAGTCTTAAATCATATCATTTCATCCATAAAATACTTCAGTATATACCTGTAAAAACTAAGGACACCCCCAAAATGGTATCTTATCACAGGCATGAGATTTTATTACACATACTATTTTCTCGAAAGAATAAAGGAAATTTGACTTATTCTCCTCTTTATACATTAGTCTTTCCCTCTTCACTGTGATAATTTCAAGTCAGCATAAGGTTAAATTATCTCCTATCTTTAAAAAAATACAAACGAGGCCCTCCTTTATTCTTGCATTCCCCTCCATTGTCTTGCCTATACTTTTCACAAAGCTGTCTCTGTTTCCATACCATTAATGTCTCAGCCAATTCCAGTCTGATTCCCAACCCACCATTCTACTTAAGCTGTTCTTACTAAGGTCACCAGTGACCTAAATGTTAAAGTCAATGGACACTTCTTAGTTTTTATCTTGTTTCCTCCAAATAAAAATAATGAAAGTTGAGTTCTTACTGTGCCAAGTTCTTTATCTGAATTATCTTTAATTTTAACTATTCTTTGAGGTATGTGTGTGTCATCATTTGATGAAGAAGCTGAAGCTTAGAGAGGTTAAGTAACTAGCCCCAAAACTAGTATCAATCAAGGAAGTAAATTCAGGTACCATCCTGTCCTTCTGCCTGTTTGGAATACTAGTCACTTAACCTACTATCCTGTATTTTCCCTATCTTTCTTTGTTTCACTTTTAGTTTTCTTTGCAGCTCCTCCTTTTACCTGATCTTAAAATTTGGAGTTTTCTCGCCTTGATTGTGGGTTCTCTTTTCACTGCTAGGCAAACTCATCCATGCTTATGGCTTTAGTTATCAAGGGGGAAGTTGATGAACTTCCAGTATTTATCTTTAGCTCAGAGCTGCTTTAGCTCAGACCCAGCTATCCAACGGTCTCCTCAACACATCCAAAACTTTGAATCACTCCACACCTCTTTTGTAGCCTTTTTTAGTAAATGGTTCAACCATCCGACCAGCTGCTCGGCATAAACCTGGGAATTATCCTTGGCTCCTCCGTCTCCAACTCCTATGAACAGTCATTAAATTCTGCTTTGTGTTATAGAAAGTTCATCCACTCCCCAAGGAAAGCCCAGTTCATAGGTGGGGTCCACCTATTATACATTCTTAAAATACTCTATACTTCTTCCCCTTCGTAACACTTTCCATGATGACAGTCAATTACCTATGTTAATTTTTTTTAACATTCCTTAAAAAACAAAAAAGGAATGCAGGCAGGGACCAAAACAATCTTATTTCTTGTTATATATCCCCAGTGGCTAACAGAGTGCCTGGTACGTAGATATGATTAAATATTTGCCAAAAGAAAGTATAAAGAGGAATTTATTATAGAAACACCCCTCTGTGAGCAGTGTAGAGGGTGAGCTCGTAGAGGTGAAATTGGAAACAAGATTTCCGATAATCAAGCCAGAGAAGGGAGCTAAAGAATTAGCAGTGGGACTGGGATAAACTGAATAGTTGGTGAGGTGGAAGTTGCATCACTTGCTGACTGCTGGTATGTGTGGAAAGTAGAATGAGGTGTCAAAAATGCTTTCTAGTTCTGGGATCTGAAGGGACGATGGTACCATTCCTTGAGAGGATCGTGAATAATGGAAAGAATGACTTTGTTTGGACCTTTGACTTGAAGAAGCTCCTATAGAACAACCATATGGAATTAATCAGTAGGTAGTCATAAAAATGGAAATGGAATTCAGAAAACAAACAGGCTTTATCTCAGCAGGAGTAAACCCATTAAAATACTATTGGTGATTCAAGTGTAAACTCATAAAAGTTTATCACTGACACTTTGTCATTGGACATGGTTGCTGCTTTTTACATTGGGAGTGGATGTTAGTACAGTGGATATACAGATACTGTATACCATACAGAGATGTGATATTTATATTAGTATCACTTAACATCCTATGAATATTAACTGATAATAGGTGTGAGCTTGTAAATTTATTCTTCATGTTAAACAAGCAAATATCATTTTTAATTATGTTCTCTTGTAAATGCTAATATATGCCTCTTTTTCCTTCAAGACAAAAGCAAAACTTAGTGGGGTTTGTAGGACTCCATTAGACTGTACACTCCATGAGAGCTTCTTGCCCTGTGATTTAAATTTTTTTCTCTCTCATTTCTCTAGGGCTTATTCCCTGGTGGATTCCAGTCAAGTGTCTACATTTCTGATATCCATTCTACTTATAGTCTATGGTAGTTTCAGGTAAGGTGCTTTCAGAATGGGATTGATTTCGATTGGAGATGGAAGAAGTATTGTTCTGAAAGTGTTGGCATCAAAGTTTATTATTCTGTGAAGGAAAGCATGACTTTGAAAGGATGAATTAGAATGGGACAATTAAATGACAAAGAAAATTTCATGTTTTTCTTAACCAAAAATCAAGATATAATCTCAAAACTTTAATAGACTTACAAAGAGAAGGGAAACCAAGGTTAAACTGTCCTTAAGAAACTAGTAGAGTTCTTTACCTTGTCTTAGAGTACTTTAAAATAAGGAGATAATATCCTTATGGAAATTTACCATACATTTTTCTTAATACAAAGACATTAGACATAATATGAACCATAAGAAATTGTCAGTAGTCAACGTTTTTGACCTGTAGAACCCACAGTTTCATATAGTTCAACCTAGTGTTGTTAGAGCTGTGATGATAGTGTTACCAAGGATTCTCTCTTCTGATCTTGGGAGTGCTGAGACTGGATCCTGGTGAAACCCTCATTATAGCAGGCAGCCATCAGAGTAGGAAGAAAAATCACGAAGCTTAACACTCACTCCTTTCTTCTTTCCATTCTCCATATTTGAAAGCAAGTTAGTAGTTGTATTGTATAATTAAAGAAGATAAATTGTGGCTGATACACTTAAAAATGAAAGTTGGCCTCTCCCTTGTCTCACTTCTGCCTTTGCAGAAGTAGCCACATGTGCTCTCACATATGTTCTCAATAAATTTTCTACCTGCTTAAAAAAAGCTGCTTTTAGGAGTTTTAAATTGAGAACTTAAAATAACAGTGACAAATGAAACAAGAGCCAGGCATAAGGATTTCAAGCTATACACTATAATATCTAGACTTTTAATGGATACTTTGTAAAATCACAGACTTACAAGTAAGTTGGTAATTTCCAGTGTAAATTGGTAAAAAAAAAAAAAAAATGTATTATAGCATACAAATAGAAAGTATTTCTCTGGCAAAGCCTCTTATTTTACATATGAAAGACCGAAGCCCAAGATGATGTAACTTGACAAAGATTGCCCAACTAGTTGGTAGCCAAGTGGTATTGGAATCCACTTCTCAAGACTACTGGTCCAGTACCTTGTCTTTTATGCTTTAATAATGCATTTTCTGCAAAAGGTAAATCATGAGGTCTTTAATTATACATTTAAAATAATCTCATTGAATGAGTTGGGAAGTGTTTCTTCTTCTGTTTTCTGGAAGAGATTATGTAGAGTTGTATTATTTCTTTTTTAACTATTTATTTGATAGAATTCACCAGTGAAGCTATCTAAAGGTCAGGCCTTTCTTTATGAAAAGCAACTTTTGTTTTAACGTTTTTTTAATTGTGAAATATACCAGTTATACAAAAAGCAATATATTTCCAAGTACATTTTAACAAGAGTTACAGAAGAGATTTTTAAGTTTGGTATAGGTGACATTTCCAGTATGTTTTCTACTAGCTGCTCCAAGACACTGGAGACCAAAAGAAATATCAATATAATGATTCAGCAGTCATACTTATTTGTTAAATCCTTTCTTTTCTCATATATTCCTCCTTCTCTTTTTTGTGAAAAATAACATGCAAAACAAGAAATTTAAAGTACATCATCACAATTAGTTGTAGAAAAGATTTCAGAGTTTGGTATGGGTTACAAATCCACAATTTTAGGTTTTAACTTCTAGTTGCTCTAAAGTACTGGTGACTAAAGAAATATCAATATAATGATTCTTCAGTCATACTCATTTGTTAAACCCTATCTTCTCTGTATAACTCTACCAGCACTTTTAATCTTTCTCCTTCTCTTTAAGGGTATTTGGGCTATGCCCATTCTAACTTTTTCATGTTGGAGAGGGCTGTCAATAATATGGGATACAGGGATGAAACTAGTTGATGTGCTGGAGAGGCTGGCCTCTCTCTGTTTCAGGACTTAATCTGGTCCAGGGACCCATCTGGTGGTTGTTGGTTTCTGGAAAGTTACCCTAGTGCATAGAACCTTTGTAGAATCTTATATATCCCTCTAGGTGTTCTTTAGGATTGGCAGGAATGGTTTTATTGGAATTTGACAAGTTACGATAGGTAGCAGTGTCTAACTGAAACTTCCATAAGAGTGACCTCCAGAGTAGCCTCCTGACTCTATTTGAGCTTTCTTAGCCACTGATACCTTATTTGTTGCACTTCTTTTTCCCCTTTTGGGTCAGGATGGCATTGTTTGATCCCACAGTGCCAGGGCCAAACTCATCCTTGGGAGTTGTCTCCCATGTTGCCAGGGAGACTTTCACCCCTGGATGTCATATCCAACATAGCGGGGAGGGGAATGGTTTCATTTGCAGACTTGGGCTTAGACGGAGAGAGTGAGGCCACATGTGAGCAGTAAAAGAGGTCCTGAAGAAGTGATTCCTAGGCAAACCTATAAGTACACTAAGCTTCTCTGCTACATACATAAGTTTCACAGGAACAAGCCTCAAGATTACAGGCTTGGCTTATTAATTTGGGTGTCCCTAATGTTTGACACAGTTACCTAGGTTTTCTCTGGTGGTAAAGTTTAATAGTTCCATGTTTTTTCTCCCATCCTTCAAGGGACTTTGCCACTACTTTTTGATTATCTGCATAATATACTCTGGGGTGTATCCAGGCATTACAGTAAGCTATACAAGATTAAAAGCCCTCATTCTTATTCTGGGCTCCCTGTATTTGGAATGTTTACATGAGTTGAGTTAGATTATGTGCTACAGGAAATTTAGGTTCTGGACAAAAACCTTTCTTGCTTTGATCTTAAAGAGTAGATGAGGTTCTAAAATATAGACAGTGTCTTCCTGGCTCCTCATTTTAGTTTGCTAGCTGCTGGAATGCAATATACCAGAAACAGAATGACTTTTAAAAAGGGAAATTTAATAGGTTGCTAGTTTACAGTTCTAAGGCTGTGAAATTGTCCAAATTAAAACAAGTCTATAGAAACGTCCAATCTAAAGCATCCAGGGAAAGATACCTTGGTTCAAGAAGGCCTATGGCTTTCAGTATTTCTCTCTCAGCTGAAAAGGCATATGACAAGCATGGCAGCATCTGCTAGCTTTCTCTTCAAGCCTCTTGCTTTGTGAAGCTCCCTGGGAGATGTTTTCCTTCATCATCTCCAAAGGTCATGGCTGGTGGACTCTGTCTTTCTCTCGTCCTTCTGTTGTGGTTTTGCAGCTCTCTCCTCACTCTCAAAAGGCACTCTCTCCAAAATGTCTCCTCTTTTTTTAGGATTCCAGTAAACTAATTGTCATTGTCAGGTTCATGTGTCAACTTGGCCAAGTGGTGGTACCTGTTTGTCTGGTTGGGCAAGTGCTGGCCTATCTGTTGCAATGAGGACATTTCATAGAATTAAATCATGATCTCATCAGCTGCATCCACAGCTGATTCCATTTGTAATCAGTCAAAGGTAGTGTCCTCTTTAATGAGTGATGCTTAATCTAATCACTGGAAGCCTTTTAAGGAGGATTCAGAAGAGACAGGCTCTCTTCCTTCCTGCTTGGCTGGCAAGCCTCTCCAGTGGAGTTTGTGCAGATCCTCCATCAGAATCGTTGGCTTCACAGCCTGCCCTGTGGATTTTGGACTCTGCATTCCCATGGTCACGTGAAACACTTTTATAAATTTTATATTTACGAGTGTTCCCTGTTATAAAAATATTTTATATTTTAAATATAAAATATAAATTTTATATTTATGAGAACCCTAACTAATACACTAATTAAGACCTGCATAGAATGGGTGGAGACATGTCTCCACCTAATCAAGTTTCCAAATATAGTACTGAATAGGGATTAGAAGAAACCATTGCTCCCAGAAGATTGATTAGGATTAAAATATGGCTTTTCTAGGGTACATAAATCCTTTCAAACTGTCACACCCCTATATTCTAAGTTACCTTAGATCCAACCTAATCAGCTTTGTTTTTAATTCTAAATACCAGGTTATACATATATAAAACAGCCTCTCAAAAAACAGAAATAATAATTACCACTCTGGAATAAATGTGACTGCTGTAAGAGCTTACAGTCTAAGCCCCAGTTTTCTTATAAGTATTTTCTAAATGAAACCAAAGAATACTTGCTTTTTTGTTTCTGGATTATTTTGCCACACCACATGTCGCACAGGTGCATTCACATTGTTGCTTGCCTCACCAGTTCATTCCTTTTTGTAGTAACACAGTGTTAGATCATACATATACACCATCATTCGCCAGTCTACTTCTCAGTGTATCTTTCAGCCACCTCTATCTATTGGGCCTCATGTATAATGTCCAAAGTCAACAGTCCATCAACCCTCTCAATTTTAGATAATTTCATTGTTCCCAAGAGAAAGATGGCAAATAAAATACCCTCACCAAATAGAAAATCCAAACTTCCCGTAATTCTTGTTTTTCCTCGTGTCATGTACCCCTGGTATTGCTGTGGTACTGTTGATGGAAAAACAACTTTTTTTTATCTTTGTTTTTACCTGCTCAGGTCATTGCTTTATTTTAATTTTTTTCCATTAAAAAAAATATTGGTAAGGGCTTTTTAAAGACAATGTTATTCTTTTTTACTATAGCCATTCTAGTAGGATGTGATTTCTCATTGTGTTTCTTTTTCTTTAAATTTAATTTTTATTGAAGTAATATTGTACATAATAGTCAAAAAGTCCTGCAGTTCTCTGTCCTACCTATCCTTCCCTAACCTAGATTCTCCAGAAGAAAAAATTGTCCGTAGATGAGAGGGTCTATATCTGAGCACTCTACTGGATTCCTTTGGTCAATGTTCTAGTTTGCTGGTTGCCTGAATGCAACACACCAGAGATGGACTGGCTTTTAATTAGAGGGAATTTATTTCATTAGTTCTTCACAGGAAAGGCAGCTAACTTTCAACTGAGGTTCTTTCTTATGTGGGAAGGCACAGGGTGATCTCTGCTGGCCTTCTCTCCAGGCCTCTGGGTTCCAACAACTTTCCCCAGGGTGATTTCTTTCTGCATCTCCAAAGGCCTGGGCTGAGCTGTGAGTGCTGAGATGCGGTGTGCTGAGCTGCTTAGGCTGTGCTACATTGAGCTCTCTCATTTAAGCACCAGCCAGTTAACTCAAATATTATTCATTGCAGCAGGCATGCCTCCTAACTGACTGCAGCTGTAAAATCAGAAACAGATGAGGTTCACATGCCATTGGCTCATGGCCACAGCAATATAACTAGGCATCTTCACTTGGCCAAGTTGACAACTGACTCTGCCACAGTCAGTATAACTATCTTATCTTTATGCCAGTACCATGCTGTTTTGTCCACTGTAGCTTCGTAATATGCCTTAAGGTCGGTCAGGTAGTGTGAGACCTCTGACTTCATTTTTCTTTCTCAGGATACTTTTAGCTATTCAGGGCACCCTACCCCTCCAGATAAATTTGGTTATTTGTTTTTCTATTTCTGAAAAGTAAGTTTTTGGGATTTTAATTGGTATTGCATTGAATATGTAAATCAGTTTACGTAGACTTGACATCTTAACTATATTTAGTCTTCCAGTCCATGAACAGGGTATGTTCTTCCACTTATTTAGGTTTTCTGTGATTTCTTTTAACAATTTCTTATAGTTCTCTCTTTATAGGTTTTTTGTCTAGTTAGTTAAATTTATTCCTAAATATTTTGTTCTTGGTTGCAATTGTAAATGGGAGTTTTTTCATGATTTCACCCTCAGATTGTTTATTACTAATGTATAGAAACACTACAGGTTTTTGAGTGTTGATCTTGTAACCTGCCACTTTGCTGTACTCATTTATTAGCTGTAGTAGTTTTGCTGTGGATTTTGGGGGGTTTTCAACATAGAGTATCATATCATCTGCATACAATGAAAGTTTTACTTCTTCCTTTTCAATTTTAATGCCTTGTATTTCTTTTTCTTGTCTAATTGCTCTGGCTAGAACTTCCAACACAATGTTGAATAACAGTGGTGATTGTAGACATCCTTGTCTTATTCCTGATCTTAGGGGGAAAGCTTTAAGTTTTTCCCTATTGAGGATGATGTTAGCTGTGGGTTTTTCATATATTCCCTTTATCATTTTGAGGAAGTTCCCTTCTATTCCTGTCCTTTGAAGTGTTTTCAACAGGAAAGGATGTTGAATTTTGTCAAATGCCTTTTCTGCATCAAGATAATCATGTGGTTTTTCTGCTTTTGATTTGTTGATATGGTGTATTACATTAATTGATTTTCTTATGTTGAATCATCCTTGCGTATTTGGGATGAATTTTACTTGATCACGGTGTATAATTCTTTTAATATGCTGTTGGGTTTGATTTGCAAGAATTTTGTTGAGGATTTTTGCATCTATATTCACAAGAGAGATTTTGGTCTGTAGTTTTCTTTTTTTTTGTAATAACTATGTCTGGCTTTGGTATGAGGGTGATATTGGCTTCGTAGAATGAGTTAGGTAGCTTTCCCTCCTCTTCAGTTTTTTTGAAGATTTTGAACAGGATTGGTACTCATTCTTTCTTGAATGCTTGGTAGACTTTACATGTGAATCTGTCTGGTCCTGGACTTTTCTTTTTGGGAAGCTTCTTAATGACTAATTCAGTTTCTTTACTTGTGATTGATTTGTTGAGATCGTCTATTTCTTCTCGAGTCAGTGTTGGTTGTTCATGCCTTTCTAGGAAGTTGTCCATTTCATCTACATTGTCGAATTTATTAGCATAAAGTTGTTCATAGTATCCTCTCATTACTTCTTTTATTTCTGTGGGGTCAATGGTTTTGTCTCCTCTTCCATTTCTGATTTGATTTATTTGCATCCTCTCTCTTCTTTTTGTCAACCTCGGTAACGGTCCATCAATCTTACTGATTTTCTCACAGAACCAGCTTCTGGTTTTGTAGATTTTCTCAATTGTCTTCATGTTCTCAATTCCATTTATTTCTGCTCTTATCTTCATTATTTCTTTCCTTTTGCTTGCTTTGGAGTTAGTTTGCTGTTCTTTCTCTAGTTCTTCCAAGTGGATAGTTAATTCCCTGACTTTTGCCCTTTCTTCTTTTTTTATATAGGCATTTAGGGCAATAAATTTCCCTCTTACACTGCCTTTGCTGCATCCCATAAATTTTGATATGTTACATTTTCATTTTCATTTTTCTCGAGTTATTTACTGAATTCTTTTGTAACTTCTTCCTTGACCTACTGGTTGTTTAAGAGTTTATTGTTGAGCCTCCATATATTTGTGAATTTTCTGGCCCTCTTCCTATTATTGATTTCCAACTTCATTCCCTTATGATCTGAGAAAGTGTTTTGTATGATTTCAATCTTTTAAAATTTGTTGAGACTTGCTTTGTGACCCAGCATATGGTCTATCCTTGAGAATGACCCATGAGCACTTGAGAAAAAGATATATCTTGCTGTTGTGGGGTGTAATGTTCTATAAATGTCTGTTAAATCTAGTTCATTTATTGTATTATTCAGATTATATGTTTCTTTATTGATCCTCTATGTAGATGTTCTGTCCATTGATGAGAGTGGGGAATTGGGTTTCCAGCTATTATGGTAGATATGTGTATTTCTCTTTTCAGTGTTTTCACTGTTTGCCTCGTGTATGTTGGGGCATTCTGGCTTGGTTCATAAATATTTATGATTGTTGTGTCTTCTTGTTGAATTCTTCCTTTAATTAATACATAGTGCCCTTCTTTGTATCTTTTAACTGTTTTATATTTGAAGTCTAATTTGTTGGACATTAGTATAGCTACTCCTGCTCTTTTCTGGTTGTTATTTGCATGAAATATCTTTTCCCAACCTTTCACTTTCAACCTGTGTTTATCCTTGGGTCTAAGATGTGTTTCCTGTAGACAGCATATAGATGGGTCCTGTTTTTCCATCCATTCTGCCAGCCTCTGTCTTTTGATTGGGAAGTTTAATCCATTAAGATTTAGTGATATTACTCGTACGGGCAGTACTTTCTTCTGCCATTTTGCCTTTGAGATTTTATATGTCATAACTAATTTTCCTTCTTTTACCTTTCCTTATAGTCTTCATTACTACACTCTTCTCCACATCTCTCTCTCCTTCTTTTCATATCTGTCTCTAATGCTCCCTTTAGTATTTCTTGCAGAGCTGGTCTCTTGGTCACAAATTCTCTCTGATTTTTTTGTTTGAAAATGTTTTAATTTCTCCCTCATTTTCAAAGGACAGTTTTGCTACATATAGAATTCTTGGTTGGCAGTTTTTCTCTTTTAGTAATTTAAATACATCATACCACTGTCTTCTCGCCTCCATGGTTTCTGCTGAGAAGTCTTATTGGGCTTCCCTTGTATGTGATGGATTGCTTTTCTCTTGCTGCTTTCAAGATTCTCTCTTTCTCTTTGACCTCTGACATTCTGATTATTAAGTGTCTTGGAGTACATCTGTTTGGATCTATTCTGTTTGGGGTATGCTGCACTTCTTGGATCTGTAATTTTAAGTCTTTCATAGGAGTTGGGAAATTTTCAGTGATGATTTTCTCCATTAGTTTTTCTCCTCCTTTTCCCTTCTCTTCTCCTTCTGAGACACCACAACATGTATATTCATGTGCTTCATGTTGTCATTCAATTCCCTGAGTCCCTGCTCATATTTTTCCATTCTTTTCCCTATATTTTCTTTTGCTTGTCAGATTTCAGATGTCCCATCCTCCAGTTCACTAATCCTATCTTCTGCCTCTTGAAATCTACCATTGTAGGTTTCCATTGTTTTTTTCATCTCTTCTACTGTGCCTTTCATCCCCATAAGTTCTGTGATTTGTTTTTTTTTTCAGACTTTCCATTTCTTCTTTTTGTTAGTTCCTTGCCTTCTTTATATCCTCCTCAATTCACTGATTTAATTTTTGATGAGGTTTTCCATGTCTGTTTGAACATTCTGAATTAACTTATTCAACTCCTGTATCTCATTTGAATTGTTGGTTTGTTCCTTTGACTAGGCCATATCTTCAGTTTTCAGTGTGGTTTGTTATTTTTTACTGACATCTAGGCATTTAATTACCTTAGTTAGTTTATTCTGGAAATTGTTTTTACTTTCTTACCTAGAATTTTCTCGGTGGATGACTTTGGTGTCTATATGTTCTTTGTTGTTCATTTCAGCTTATTCTGGGCCTCTAACTCAGGTTTTGTTTAACACATCAGAATTTTTCAGTACTTGTTTTCCTATTTCTTGCCTTGCTGGTATGGTGCCTTATTTCCCCCCTTAGGAGGGTCTACTTAGGTATTATAGACCCCAGCCAGATTTTCCCAGACCAAACTGGACTCCTGTCAGGAGGAAAGAGTCACCTGCATCGGTTTTCGCTGAGGGTGAGACCCAGCAGGTTGAAAGACTTTCCTGTGAAGTCTCTGGGCTCTGTTTTTCTTATCCTGCCCAGTATGTGGCGCTTGTCTGCCTGCAGATCCCATCAATATAAGATGATGCAGTACCTTTAACTTTGGCAGACTCTCCCTGCTGGGGGTGTGGTGGAGACAGAGGAGATGTTGTGGTCTGGTTTTAATTGCTTCACTTTTCCAGACCCTGGGGTCTGAACTCCTTGAGGGAGGGAATCCACCTGATCTGGGCCCCACTTCTCTCCCGGTGAAGGCACAGGCTCCAGACAAGCACTCAGACAAGCTCAATTCTGCCTATGCCTGGGACAGTGGAGCGGGAGAAGCCTTGCAGCTATATCCAAAGAGCAGTCAAGCCATAGAAACAGCCACCAAAATGAAAGAGAAAAATCCTTTTCAGAGTCGGACCCCCGTTTCTCAGGTTTGCCAATCAAGAACTTAAGTTGGTATGTTGCTCTGTGTATCTCCAGGTCCCATGTTCCCCCTCCTTTCCTTCAGGGCCCAAATCTTTTCAAATCCAAAAAAAACCTCTGTTTGGTTTTTTTGTTTGTTTTTTGTTTTTGTTTTTTGCTGCGAGTCCTGCCCCCTCTGCGCCAGGGCAAAAACCAGCAACCTCTGCTTTTACTCGAGGTTCAGCTGAGCTGGGGCCTATTTTTAGTAGTCAGAATGTGTTGATTATTTCCGCAGTTGGAGTTTGGTTGCACTCTTCCCCTGCTGCTGGTAAAGTCTCTTTCCTTTCCCCTCTGGAAAGCAGCCTGTGGGGGAGGGGCACCGGCTGCCCTGGCTTGAAGAACTCATGGTTCTGGGTGAGCTCGCAGCCAGTCCAGCTGGTCCAGACTGGAGTACACTGTGTGTCCAGTCACTGAAGCAGTCCCAGCAGTTGTTCTGCACTGTTCCTGGCTATTTATTAACTGTTCTGGAGGATGAACTAAATCCCACACTTTGCTAAGCCTCCATCTTGGCCCCTCCTCCGGAATGATTTTTTAAAAGTTGAATTTAATAAGTTGCAAGTTTATAGTTCTAAGGCTGAGAAAAAGTCCCAGTTAAAGCAAGTCTATAGAAATGTCCAATCTAAGGCATCCAGGGAAAGATACCTTGATTCAGGATGGCCAGTGACGTTCAGGGTTTCTCTCTCAAGTTAGAGGCCACATGGTGAACACAGTCAGGGTTTCTCTCTCATCTGGAAAGGCAATTGGTGAACACAGCGTCATCTGCTAGCTTTCTCTCCTGGCTTCCTGTATTTCATGATGGTCCCCAGGAGGCGTTTTCCTTCTTCATCTCCAAAGGTTGCCGGCTGGTGTACTCTTTGCTTATCGTGGCTATGTCGTTCTTCTCTGCTCTCTCAGACTCTCTCACTTTCTCCAAAATGCTTCCTCTTTTATAGGGTTCCAGTAAACTAATCAAGACCCACCCAAATGAATGGAGACACATCTACACCTAATCCAGCTTAACAGCCACTCTTGATTGATCTCCAGGGAGAAGATCTAATTACAGATTCAAACATACAGTATTGAATGGGTATTATTCTACCTTTATGAAATGGGATTTTGATTAAAACATGGCTTTTCTAGGGGACATACATCCTTTCAAACCAGCACACCATTCAAGAGCTGGAGTTAATATCTGGCTCTGTGTGCCCCTTTCGTGGGGCACAGCCCTTTTCCAGTACTCTATGTTTGGTCGACTCCAAAAGCCGCCTTTTATTCCCCCCACCATCCATCAACCTCACCTCCTCTCTGCCAGGAGAATACTCAGGGTTCCTTTCCTGCTTGCTCTGGGTTTATCTGTGCTGGGAGCTTGTACTCAGCAGTCCAGATTTGTTCTTTAAAACCACAGTTTTAGCTTTGTTGAGCTACCTTCCCTTTCTCCTAAGTAGAATCTGCTTCTTTTTCCCATGGGAAAATGTCTCCAACACAGCCTCCTGTGATACTAGGGGAGGGTAGCCAGCCTCTGCAGTTTGGGAGCTTTACTTACATTTCTGTGCTATGATCTCGACCCTTCTACCCATTCCAGACTGGTGTACAGTGTATGTCCAGCCAGCCACGGATGCCCCTCAAACAATTCCAGACAGTTCCTGGTTATTTACTAGCTGCTCTAGAGGACTAACTAAATTCCACACCTCCCAGGCTGCCATCTTGTCCCACCTCCGTCTGGAAAACTCGAATAACTGCTACTTGATTTGCTGTACCTTTGATCAATTTTCAGAGCCCTGAAATGGTTGGGTTTTTTGTTTGTTTGTTTGTTTACAGTTTTGTCCACTGTAAACATTGCTTTTTGAGGAGAGGGTTTGCCAACCTACTCATTTAACCATACCAGGTCTGGATGCTTTGAAGGTTTTCGCTGTCTTTTGATTTGAATATTGTTTGTTTTTAAACTGCTTAGGGTTCACAGTGTTTCTTGAATCTGTGAGTTCCTGTCTGTGCCGGTTTGAAGCTATTATGTACCCCAGAAAAGCCATATCCTTTAATCCTCATTCAGTATTGCTGGTTCAGATCTTTTTTATTGTTCCCATGGAGATGTGTCTCCACCTATTCAAAGCGGAGTTGCCTACTGGAGCCCTTTAAGAGGGAATCATTTTGGAAAAATCTTTAGACCGAGCACAACCAACAGAGTCCACACAGCCAGAGACCTTTGGACATGAAGAAGAAAACACCCCAGAGGAGCTTCATAAAACAAGAAGCTGGGAGAGAAAACTAGCAGGTGTCACCATGTGCCTTTCCAGCTGTGACAGAGGTTTTCTGGACCCATCAGCCTTCTTGAGTACAGGTATCTTTCCCTGGATGCCTTAATGTGGACACTCTTACAGCCTTGCCTTAATTTGGACATTTTCACGGCCTTAGAACTGTGAACTTGCAACTCAGTAAATTTCCTTTTTTTTTTAAATCTCAGTTTATTTTAACCTTTGTTCCCCCAGTATTTATTTTTTAATGCATATTTTTTACTCACCTGTCCATACCCTAAATAAAAGGAGCATCAGATACAGGCTTTTCACAATCACACAGTCACATTGTAAAAGCTATGTCATTATAAGTTATCTTTAAGAAACCTGGCTCCTGGAACACAGCTCTACAGTTTCAAGTACTTCCCTCTAGCCACTCCAATCATGGTGTGTATAAATTTTTGTTTTTTAAAAGCCATTCCAGTTCTGGTATATTGCATTCCAGCAACTTGCAAACTAATATACTGTCTTTTATCAGTTTTGGAAAGTTCTAGACCATTCATGCACTGCTTCTACTAAATTTTTTTTTCTCCTCTTCCTCTGGGATTTCAGTTACCCATATTTTAAACCCTTTCACTATGACCCATGTCTTTAATTCTTTTCTATATGTTTGGTCCTTTGTCTTTATGGATTTCATTCTGAATATGTTCTTCAACTCTTTTTCCAGTTCACTTATTATGTTTTCTGTTGTGTCTAATCTATTGTTAAACTCGTGCAATAAATTCTCAAATTGATTTTTCAGTTTCTGAATTTTTATTTGATTCTTTGTCATTTCCCAGTTCACTCCAGAAACTTTGTCTTGTCATTTAATTCATTGCACATTTAAATCATGGTTATTTAAGTTCATTTTTAATAACTCCACATCTGTATCTCCTGTTGTTCTGCTTCTTTTGGATTTCAGTTAAATAATGTTTACTTGTTAGACATGGTTTATGAAAAATTACAGGAGTATGAGACTCTGGAGATGTTATTTTCTTCCAAGCAGAATTTACTATTGTTTTTCATAGACAACTAGGCTAGGGACGGATTAACTTAATCCAGTGGTAAATGAGTTATTCAAAGGTGGGCTTCAGTTTTAGATAGGCTAGTCTATTTCCAGTTGATTCTTGTATCTACACTTTAGTCCTGTGGGTCCGTCTTATAGAAGCCTGGGGTGGACCCTGAACTCTAATTTTTGTTTCCCCTTTGTAGCAAGGCTTTAGGAAGTACTGTTTACCTATTCAGCACCTCAGCCATCCCTTTGAATTTAAGAATTGGCTATTTGCCTGTATGCCAGACTTACCTCTCTCCTCATTTCCCTCCACTTCTGAGATTCAGTGCTCCAAATTCTCACTGCCTAAACAGGTATCCAGTGCCTTCACAAAGATGTGTTTTTGTTTGTTTTTGTCCAGTTTTCTAATTGTCTAAGAGATTTGCTCCAGAGTAATCCAGTCAACTCTCTGCTGAGAGCAGAGAGTGACAATCTTGCTTGTGCTTTAAAAGGATTGTTCTGTCTTCTGTGGGAAATAGATGGTTGGGGTGGGGAATGAAAGATGGGAAACTTGGGAGACTATTCTCATAATACAGAAAAGAAATGAGGATGGCTTTATCTAAACTAATAGTGATTAAATGAAATATGAATGGATTTAGGACAAAATTTGCTGATACAATAGATATAGTACATATGAGAGAAAGAAGAATCAGGTTTATTTAAGGTCCGAATAACTTGATTCATTGATGGTTCTGTTTTGAGATGGAAAGCTCTGTAAGAGAAGCAGATTTTTTTCATGGAAACTTGACATACTAAGCAAATATAATTTGTCAAGAAACTAATATTGGTTAGTTTCTTTCTTACCTCTTTATGATTTGGGGCAAATAACTTAACCTTTCCAGAACTCTATCTTGAAAGTTTATACCTCATTTTAATCCACTTGTTATTTCATTAAGTATGAATATTACTGTAATTTATAATGACAGTGTTATAGTATTAACTATATTCTGACTGTGTAATGCTATCTCTCATTAAGCTTTCTAGAGTGAGTTGTAAGTGTATTATTTTAGCAGAGCTATTAGAGTAAAATGCTCGCATCTTTTTTCTTTCAAAGTGTTTCATAAATGAACCAAAATTTTTGCCAAAATTATTGCCTTGATAGTTCAAAACTTTTCATAATATTGGCAGTTTCGTATAGTTCAACCTGGAGATTCTTTTTACTCATTGACATTTTATATATTCCTCTTCTCAGAAATACTTTGTGGGAACAGAAACAGAAATTTCAGTAATTAATGGGGGTAAAACTTGTAGTTAAGTGATTTTCTTGATTCCTGCTTTAACATAAACAAGGAATAGTTGAATGATAAATTCACCTATGTCTTTCTTAAACATTAATTCATTGATTAAAATACTTATAGGAAATTCTTCATTAAGGAATAGCCAGTAGAGTACCGTTCATGTGTTGAATGATGCTTCCCAGACTAACTAGTATTTAACTTCTATAACTGGTGCTGATTTCTACAATTTAGATGCTTCTTCATTGTTGTGACTTCCATTTCTTGTTCTGGAGGGATTGGGTGGAAATGTGTGATTTTGCATTGGCCATTAAATATCTTTTGACTTAGATAACATCAACTATATTAAATAAAAATGATGATGATGGAGGAAAGAGGAGAAGGAGAAAAAGAAGAAGAGGAAGATAGCTAGCACTTTACTGAGCAATTTATGTGCCAGTTATAGTACTAAGCGCTTTGTATAAAGTCTTACTTAATTATTGCATCAGTAGTACAGGATAGACAGTAACTTATTTCCATTTTACAAATGAGGACACTGGGGCACAGAAATGTTAAGTAGCTTATCTAGTGAATAAGTAATAGAGCTGGATTCAAACCTAGGCAGAGCTATACTGCTGTTTGATATTGCAAACAATATAAAATTTCGTATCTGACGCAAATAAATTGATCAAGCAGTAAAGTCAGAAAAAATGAGAATTATTCTTAAAAATTCTTTCTTTGGTGAATCTTTTTCCCTCAGCAGAGGTTCTTAAACCTTATACTGTATAAAAATTACCTGTTGATAGAAGTAAAAACCTTAAATTGTGGAATTATAACCCATACCGAACTCTGAAATCTGTTCTACAACTAATTGTTGTGATGTCCTTTGAAAATTAATGCTTTTTTTGTATAAATGTTATTTTTTGCAAAAAGAAAGTTGATTGTGATGATAAATGCACAGTTGTATAATGATATTGTGAACCATTGATTGTATACTTGGATGATTACATGATATATGAATATCAATAAAAAATAATTTTAAAAAAATTACATATTGGTGGGGGGGATCACCTGAGGGAGATGGATTCTGTAGGCTTGGGATAGGGACACAGCACCTCAACCTCATTCAGGTGATTATACACTACACTTTGACACTCAGCTCACTTTTTAAGTTGTTTCTTTTTTTGTTATTGTTTTTTTATTTGATATTTTGAAGTAATTCTATTGAGATATATTCACACACCATATAATCCATCCAACGTATGCAATCAGTGGTTCACAGTATCATCATACCATTATGCATTCATCACTGTAGTCAATTTTAGAACATTTTCATTACTCCAAAAAAAAGAAATAAAACTTAAAAAGAAAAGCCCAAACATCCCATATGCCTTATTTCCCCTATTATTGTCACTGTTATTATTATTATCTTTATTTTATTCATCTTCCTATATCCTGGATAAAGAAAAGTGTCAGTCACAAGGTTTTAACAATCAAACAGTCATAATTATCAAAGATCAAGGCTACTGGATTACAGCAATTTCAGGTATTTCCTTCTGACTATTCTAATAAAGTATAAACTAAAAAGAAGTATCTGTGTAATGAATCACTAGTCACAATCTTTTGTTAAATCCCAAATTCTCTGTTACAACTCCTTGAGATTAAGATCATTTGCTCAATCTCTCCATCTTGCACCCCAGGGAGTTATGTACTGTGTAGCAGGGAGGGCAGTGAGTTCACCTGCCAAGTTAGCTTAGAGAGAGAGAGAGAGAGAGAGAGAGAGGCTACATTTGAGCAACAAAAGAGTTTCTCTGGGTGTGACTCTTAGGCATAATTATTAGTAAGCTTAGCTTCTCCTTTGCTGGAATAAGTTTCATAGGGGCGAACCCCAGGATCATCCTATTGAATTGGTTGTCCCCACTGCTTGTGGGAATATCAGAAATTCCCCAAATGGAGTTGTTTAGTATTTCCTCCTTTCTCGCCAGTCCCTCCCCATGTGACTTTGCAAATACTTTTATATTCTCTGCACAAAATATTCTGGAATGTATCGGAGTGTAATGTTAACCTGTACATAATAACAAGATCTCATTCCCTATTCTAGGTCCCGTGTAATTATGTTGTTTAAATAAACTGACCATACAGGTTAAATTAAATGGTGTGCTGCAGACAGTTTAAATTTTGGACCAAGTAAGCATCTCTTCCTTTGTTCTAACATAGAAGTTGAAGTTTTAAAATATAATATAATCTTTTACCATGTATTCTGATTTACCTTAGTCCTAACCAGGTCCTTTTCATTCATATCTCTAATAAGGTCTGATCTCTTTTTGAGCTGCTTTAACAGTTGCTGTATGAAATAATGCTGACTTTCAGAGCTGCAGAACTCTATCACTTGAGTCTCAGGTGTCACACAGATACCCAAAGTTCTAGGGAGCTAGCAGGTTATACACAAAGACCCCATCATCTCAGAATTTAGAAGTAACAGTTAAAATTCAGGAGCAGATGTGACTGCTATAAGAACTTACCATCTAGGAACCTTTACAAAGAACTTTCTTGAAAATTCTGTACCCCTTAATTGTCAATTACCCAATCTCTGCCTACTTTCTATCCTCTGATAACCTGTGCTCTCAAATTCAATTCTCAGAGTTTGCCCATTATAGTTAGTCCATATTAGTGAGGTCTTACAATATTTGTCCTTTCATTTCTGGCTTATTTCACTCAACATTATGTCCTCAATCTTCATTCACCTAGTTGTATTTCTTACAATTTCATTCCTCCCAGCATTACTTCTGGCAGCCGCTCAGTATTCCCGCATATGATTGCCCTTTCATCCATCAGCCAGTGTACCCTTAAGCCACCTCTATCCATTACAAATTGTGTAAACTGTGGCCATAGAAACCAGTGTGCAAATGTCCATTCAAGTCACTGCTTTCAGTTCTTCCAAATACATAACTAATAACGGGGTTGCAGATCATATTACAACCTTATACTTAGCCTTCTGTGGAACCACCACCTTGCTGTCCAGAGGGGCTACGCCAAGTCTTCTTCCCTACCAACAGTGAATAGGTTTATCTTTCTCTCCACATCTTCTCCAGCACTTGTATCTTTGTTATTTTAAAAACAGTTTTATTCACACACACTATGCAGTCCATCCTAAGTGTCTCCTGATAGAAGCAAGTTGTTGATTCTTAATTGCCTTAAATATCTTAACAACCCATTCATTGTTGTCTGTACAATATCTATCCTTTATACAGCCTTACTGAAACTCCCCTGAAGTTTAAATAAGAAATTTCCCCTTCAGTCTTCATCCTTGATCTATCCTTGATGATCAATTAGTACCACACTTAGAATTGAAATTGTCTCCATCCCTGCCTGTTGTCATTTAGGAGATACTCAAAAAATGTTTCTTGAATTTGATGAGCACTACTCTTATTTCCCACCCCCCACCTGTACAACCAAACATGTTCTTAGGATAAAAGATTTATAAATTACACAATTTATTTCCCACCTAACTTTCACATTTCAAGCAGTAGGAAGAACCATACAAAATAAAACTAGATTCTGAAAACCAAAGCAAATTGCTGTCTGTTGGCTGAATTTTGCTTAACTTCCTATAATACTAAGGCTTACACCCATGTCTCCGTATTTTTTCATCTGCTCAGAAAAATATAACTACACATATAATCAGTGTGTCCCAGAAGAGTTTGACAAACCTCTTGGAGAGCATTACAGAGAGATGGAAACAAAAAAGCTGACAGTAGGGGTGGCAGGATCAATAGGAAAAAAGTGACCAAATCTGATAAGCCAAGTAGACCCAGGAATTACAACATGAGGCTGGCTTTAAATTTCACAGACACCTTATTACCAGTGAGACCTTAAGGGAAGTTCTGTCCTATTAGGAGGTGTAGAACAAGAAATCACAGGTTTAAACGGAATATACACTTTATGTTCAATGTTCTTTAAAAGTTACTATAAAGAGCATTTATAGAGTATCTACTTTTTTTTTTTTGAGGGGGTGGAGGGGTGCATGGTCAGGATTCGAACCCAGGTCTCCCGCATAGACGGCAGGCTTTCTAAACACCGAACTACTTGTGTATCCTTCTATTACTTTTTAAGGCAAACACCTACCTGTCCTTTCTTTAATGGTGAAGGCAACTTATTTGCTTATACCCAGACCTGCTCTAGTAAGACAATGTCAACAGGTCAATTAGATGCTGAGATAATAAGGACTATACTTCATACGATTTGTATTATCATTCATACTAAATGCATATAACTGTAAAATTAGACTGGTTAACTAAGACAAGTCTTAATATGGTTCACAGATATCATGATGTTCTAATGGTGTATCAAATGTGTTTTTTCGGTTTTTGAGCTGCTCTTTTTTTTAATCCCAAAATCTTCAGTACTACTTTATGAAAACCATTATATAGAGAAATCTCAACTTACTAGATAATATAGGGGATGATTATATAAATTTTAATGTAAATGAGTTCCTTTTTATATTTAATAAGTTTGATCAATTTTTGGGGGGGTGTTGAGTGCATAGTCCAGGAATCGAACCCAGGTCTTCCACATGGAAGGCAAGCATTCTACCACTGAACCACCTGTGTGCCCTTCAATTAATTTTTAAATGTTCAATTTATAAAAACCACTGTAAAATATTCTAGGAACATATTTAGCTTGAAGCCAAATTCAACCATATAGTGTTGACCTTAACCAAGTGATTTCTCCCCATTCTTGTACCTATATCCAATATTAAAACAATAAAAAAACATGGCATTCTTAAAGCAAAATACTAAGATTAAAAATTCCAATTTGTCTTTCCCCTCCAATATTCACAGAATACTCGTAGTTATAAGAATTCAAGTAAATGACACAGTATGACTTCCAGTAAACGAATATATTCTCAGCTCCATTTGTCTTCCTATAATTGTTTATATTTGCTCCGCCCTGTTCCCAAAGAATTTCAGGCCATTTTTTTAAGTTTTGCAAATTGTGATGAGAAAAGGTAAATTAAAATGGAATCAAAAAAAGAAGAAAAGAAAAAGTATGAATGGAGACAAAGTAGAGCCACAGATAAGTCTAAAAGTGCTTGCCCCAAAGGCCCACCATCAACACGATAAGCCTTCTAATAGCCAACTTTAAAAAAAGAGAAACAGGAAAGCAAAAAATTAAAAACTTTGCCCTTGGATAAAAAGAGCCCAGTTGTTCAGGAGAATTGCAACTGTTTTTGGTCTTAAATTCAGACAGATTTTTATCCCAGTGACTCTCATAAGAAGGATCCCGCACTGAGTAGCAGAGCATTTCTAAGTAGGTATTCAGATGTTTTGTGGAATGAATTGTATTATCCTTTAATATAAGCTCTTGGCGCGGCACCACAGTGCATTTCAGTAAAAGCAGTTTTGCCAGAATTGGAGGTACATAGATAGCAGTAGAAAGTTGTGAACCAGATGCCTAGCTTAATGCTGAACTGATATGATCCAAGGTTATATTTTAGAATATCTGGAGAAGAGAATAGATTGTTAGTCCTTCAACTGATTATTCCTGAGTATTGATTTCTTGGTAAATATTAGCAACAGTAAGCACAAAATGTACTCGCATCCTGAATACAGACCTGGGTGACTTAACAGTACCCACAGCACATTTGTGTGTTTTTTTATCAGAGCTGAGAAACCTAACAGGATCTTAATATAAGCCCATGTTTCCCCTTGCTCTGAGGCAAGCAGTGAAAGTTCACAAAGGCAGGCCTTGAATTCTCAGAAAATCATTTTTAATCCAGTCTAATACATGGAGAAATGAGTAGCGGAGTTTCTAAAATTTTATTTATTACAGCTGAATTATTTTTTTAGCCTGTAAAAAGCTGAAGCAGTCTCCCTTCCCCCTGTGTGGGACATGACTCCCAGGGGTGTAAGACTCCCTTACAACATAGAACATGACTCCCAGGGATGAGTCTGCATGATGGGATTGACAATGCCTTCTTGACCAAAAGGTGGAAGAGAAATGAAACAATAAAGTTTCAGTGGCTAAAAGATTTCAAGTAGAGTTGAGAGGACATTCTAGAGGTCACTATGACACAAGCTTCAGCCAGATATTACAAATTGCCACAGTATGCCTGTCAACAGTATTTCTGAAAAAATCCTGGACTCTAAGACTCTATAAAAAGTTTTCCCTATTAAGTTTATTTTTACAGAAACTTAAAGCTTCCTTATTGTTCCTATGTCAGATAAGCCCTGAAACCCAGAGGTACTAGTCTCTCCAAGACCATCAACCAGTTTCATTCCTCTACCCTGTAAGGTTGACACCCCTTTGCAGCACAAAGAAGTTAAAATGGTCATTGCCCAGATATCCCTGAGAATTGAGAGATCACACAGATGAAAGGGAGGAGTTGTAACTGAGAAGTTAGGATTTAACAAATGATAATCATTTGCTAATTCATTATATAGATTTTTCTTTTTAGTTTCTAGAGTATTAGAATAGTCAGAAGGAAATACTGAAATTGTCAAGCTGTAATCCAGTAGTCTTGATCTTCTGGTAATGTTTGTTTAAATATATAGCTTTCATCTTGTGACCATATGATTGTAAAAACCTTGTGACTGACACCCCCTTTATCCAATGTATGGATAGAAAAGTAATAATAAAAATGTGTAAAAAAAATTAGGTTGGGAATATCAGGGAGAAAAATACTCCTATGTAAACTATAGATTGTAGTTAATAATACTGTTTTAGTAATCTTTCATCAATTGTAACAAATATAACCACTGTTCAAAAAGAATTACAAAAAAAAGTACTATCATTAATTGTAACAAATTTCCCTCACCAATGCACGTGTTGGTGTTAGGGAGGTGTATGGGAATCCTGTATTTTATGCACTATTGTTCTGTAAACCCACAACTTCTCTAATAAAAATTTTTTTAAGTTACAGCAATTATAACTTCATCTCTACATCAGCCAAAATAAAATCTTATTTAACATTTAACTTCTTAGTATACTGCCTATGACAAACTACTTGTAAAATGTACATCAAAATAACCAAAGAAAAGCAAAATGGTTTTTTTTTACTTATGAAACAGTTTAAAATTTTCAATATGTTGTCATTTGTCCTGACAATAATTACCTGCAGGGTCAGTTGTTGATTGGACCTCAGCTAGTGCAAGAAAAAACTTTTCTGCATATAAAATGATGTTTATCTTAATTATTCCACTGTAATAAGTCAGCATATATGCAGCTTATCCAAAAATGATGCCAGGTCAAGTTAACTCAAAAACAAAGATTGTATAGCATTAAAAGAAAATGAGAAAGAGCTGTATATACTGATACAAAAAGATGTCATTGTTATACTGGTAAGTGAAAACAAATTTTCTAAATAGTATATGTGATAATCCTCTCTTTTTTATTAGCATCCAGCATTACTGAGTGCCTACTGTGTACTAACAGTATACTAAATGAGGTACATACATTATCTTTTTTTTTTAATTAGAGTAGTTGTAGGTTAACGGAATAATTATGAAGAAAATGCAGGGTTCCCATATCCCTCTAATTCTACCACTCCACCCCATCAATCCTTATTTTTTTTTAAAAGACAAATATATACTAAATGAGTATATCTTTGGAGATAGGGATTATAGTTCTCTATTGTTTTATACCGTTCTCTGTTGTTTGAGTTTTTTGTTTGTTTGTTTTTTTTAACTGGAACATAACAGCTTTATTTTAACATGCCATACAATTCACACATTTAAATTGTACAATTCGATATCTTTTAGTATATTCAGGGAGTGGTGCAACCATCACCACCATCAATTTTGGAAAATTTTCATTATCCCAGAGAGGAACCCCCACCTCCATAGCAGTCATTCTTCATCTCTCCCCACACCCCCTTTCCCTGGAAATCTATGCTGAACATTTCACATAAATGGATTCATACAATATGTGGTCTTTGTGCTTGGCTTCTTTCACTTTGCATGATGTCTTCAAGGTTCGTCCCTGTTGTGGCATGTGTCCGTACTTCATTCCTTTTTTATGGCCAAATAATATTCCATGGTATAGAGAGAACACATTTTGTTTATCATTCACCTGTCGATGGACACTTGGGTGGGTTTGCTTTTTGTCAATTAATAATGCTGCTGTGACCTTTCCGTCCTACCCAGAGAGGGGTCCCTGCAGCGCTGTCCTGGGTTCCCATCACAACTTACAGGGCAACTCTCCCAATGTCTGGAGCCCTGGTGGTCCTGCAGATAGAGGAGGAGAACATTCTTAAATTCCTTGCAGCAGGAACCGACTTAAGTGGCACCAACCTTGACTTCCAAATGGAGCAGTGCATCTACCTCATAAACCTGGGAGAAGCTTCTGCTGGTGAATCATTGTTTCCATTGAAAATTTGGCTGATATCACTGTCATATCCTCCAGGACACTAACCAGATCCAGACAGCCCACTCGGAGCTGCGTCTGCTGGAGGTCAGTCATCCCAGGGCTGACCACCAGCCTCGCATAGAGGCGTCTGGTGCTTACCCACTGACCATTGCTCCGTGCAACACAGAACTCTCCTCTGCTGAAATCTCTCTGCACCCTGTGGATGCTGCCATCCTGTGCACAAGGGAGCTCACTTGGCCGGTCTGGTATGGGAAGTTGTGCACAGGTGTGGCACTGTCTCCCCTGAGCACATGTTCTTAAACTTAATCCATTCCTGTGGGCGTGAAACCATTGTAAATAGGACCTTTTGATGAGGTGACTTCAGTTTAGGTGTGGCCCAAGTGAATCAGGATGGGTCTTAATCCTTTTACTGGAGGCCTTATAGGGAAGGCCACAGATAGAGAGGAAGCCACAGGGAGCAGCCAGAAGCTGGAAGTCAACGGTACCCAGAGAAACCAGGGGAGGCCACCATGTGCACTGCCATTTGACAGAAAAGCCAACAAGCAAGAATCACCAGCAGCCAGTTCCAAAACGTCACACAGTCTTTTGGGAGAAAGCATTGCCTTGTTGATGCCTTGATTTTGGACTTCTCCTAGCCTCAAAAGCCGTGAGCCAGTAAATTCCCATTATTTAAGCCAACCAGGAAACTCACAACAGATATGTTTTCATCTCTATTGGTACTGAAGAGAAGAATTGCTGGGTCACATGGTAACTCTATGTTTTAACCTTTAACCTTTGATAAGCCACGTATGGATGCGTTGTGAATCACTTGCCAGTTATACTTTATAGAGCTTATTTTATGATTTAAAATACTGTACTGTACATAGGAGGTATATTACCTTCTCCTTATTTGTATGTTTACCATATACTTTGATATTTGAAATGTTATGTACTGGAAAGGCCACTTATATTTCTAGAACAGATTGGATTTTATGCAACCTTTTTTCCCTGAATTACCAGCAATAAAAAAAATGAAAAACAAAAAAAATGTGGCTCCACCATTCCACATTCCCATCAACAATGTTCGAGCGTGCTGGTGGCATGGAAATAGTCAATGACCCAATGAAATGACTGTTCTAGTTTGCTAGCTGCTGGAATGCAATAAACCAGAAACGGAACGGCTTTTAACAAGGGGAATTTAATGAGTTGCTAGTTTACAGTTCTAAGGCTGAGGAAATGTTCCAATCACAAGTCTATAGAAATGTCCAATCAAAGGCATCCAGGGAAAGATACCTTGGTTCAAGAAGGCTGATGAGAGCAATTTCTTCCTGTTGGACCCACGGAGGAGGCGCCCATAGCTCGTGGAGTACTTGGGCCACATGCAATAACGTTCCTGGAGGCCTGCAGCCTTGTTCCTGATTTTTGCGCTACAGTGGCACCAGCGGCGACGGCGGCGGGGAGCGGGCTCTGGGCGCCAGACACCAGGCGGGCGCCGGGTCGCGGCGCGGCAAGGAAGATGACCGCGGGCTCTGGCGTGCTCCTTGTGCTGCTCTCGCTCTCCGGCTCACTCTGGGCCCATATGGGGATCTTACGTCCAGACAGAACTGTAAGTCTGGGTTCTTGGAAGAAGATTACACAGCATTAATCTCCCAAAATATTCTCGAAGAAGAGAAGCTACTCAAAGAACAGCTACTAGGGGAGTAGAAACGATACAGAACAGCTCCTGGAGCCACGACAAAGATCAAAAAGACAGCATAACCCATCCTGGAACGGCTGACTGGCTGGGAGAACCCGCTCCAGTGAGATCGCCGAGGGGCGCAGGCACCCCCGGGCGGGGTAGCAAGCGGCCAGAGTCCCTCCCCTCCTCCTTCCCGGGCCAGCTGGCAGAATTGGGCAGGCGGTCCCCTGAAGCCGCGGCAGCTGGCACCCCCACCATGCACGGCCCCCCGGACCAACTGAGAGAATTGGATTGGAAATCCCCAGGCTATGGAGAACGGTGACCGGAGGGGGTCCCTTCCAAACACGTGACTCCCCGGTCCGGCTGGGAACGGTGCACTCTCCCAGGCCACGGCGGCTGGCGCCCTCCCGCCACGCTTGGCGCCCTGGGCTGACTAGAAAATTCGAACGGGCGCTCTCTCCCGGGTTGCGGCAGCCAGCGACCCTCCCTGCGTTCGGACCCCCGGGCCGGCTGGCACTCTTCCAAGCCGCTTCGGCTGGCGAACCTCCCCCACGGCGAGAGTTTTCCAAAGGTAAAGGACCCACAGCACCTTTTACTGGAGGGACCCGCAGACAAACGTGTGCCACGAGCACCACCTACTGGGCAGGATAAGAAAAACAGAACCCAGAGATTTCACAGAAAAATCTTTCAACCTGTTGGGTCCAACACCCAGGGAAATCTGACTAAATGCCCAGACGCCAGCAGAAGATAACGGATCACGCTCAGAAAACTGAAAATATGGCCCAGTCAAAGGAACAAACCAATAGTTCAAATGAGATACAGGAGCTGAGACAACTAATGCTGAATATACGAACAGAAATGGAAAACCTCTTCAAAAACGAAATCGATAAATTGAGGGGGGACATGAAGAAGACATGGGCTGAACAAAAAGAAGAAATAGAAAAACTGAAAAAACAAATCACAGAACTTATGGAAGTGAAGGATAAAGTAGAAAAGATGGAAAAAAACAATGGATACCTACAATGATAGATTTAAAGAGACAGAAGATAGAATTAGTGATTTGGAGGATGGCACATCTGAATTCCAAAAAGAAACAGAAACTATCGGGAAAAGAATGGAAAAATTTGAACAGGGTATCAGGGAACTCAAGGATAATATGAACCGCACAAATATACGTGCTGTGGGTGTCCTAGAAGGAGAAGAGAAGGGAAAAGGAGGAGAAAAACTAATGGAAGAAATTATCACTGAAAATTTCCCAACACTTATGAAAGACCTAAAATTACAGATCCAAGAAGTGCAGCGCACCCCAAAGAGATTAGACCCAAATAGGCGTTCTCCAAGACACGTACTAGTTAGAATGTCAGAGGTCAAAGAGAAAGAGAGGATCTTGAAAGCAGCAAGAGAAAAACAATCCATCACAAACAAGGGAAACCCAATAAGACTATGTGTAGATTTCTCAGCAGAAACCATGGAAGCTAGAAGACAGTGGGATGATATATTTAAATTACTAAAAGAGAAAAACTGCCAACCAAGACTCCTATATCCAGCAAAATTGTCCTTGAAAAATGAGGGAGAAATTAAAACATTCTCAGACAAAAAGTCACTGAGAGAATTTGTGACCAAGAGACCAGCTCTGCAAGAAATACTAAAGGAAGCACTAGAGTCAGATACGAAAAGACAGAAGAGAGAGGTATGGGGAAGAGTGTAGAAAGAAGGAAAGTCAGATATGATATATATATAATACAAAAGGCAAAATGGTAGAGGAAAATATTATCCGAACAGTAATAACACTAAATGTTAATGGACTGAATTCCCCAATCAAAAGACATAGACTGGCAGAATGGATTAAAAAACAGGATCCTTCTATATGCTGTCTACAGGAAACACATCTTAGACCCAAAGATAAACATAGGTTGAAAGTGAAAGGTTGGGAAAAGATATTTCATGCAAATGACAACCAGAAAAGAGCAGGAGTGGCTATACTAATATCCAACAAATTAGACTTCAAATGTAAAACAGTTAAAAGAGACAAAGAAGGACACTATCTACTAATAAAAGGAACAATTAAACAAGAAGACATAACAATCATAAATATTTACGCACCGAACCAGAATGCCCCAAAATACGTGAGGAATACACTGCAAACACTGAAAAGGAAAATAGACACATACACCATAATAGTTGGAGACTTCAATTCACCACTCTCATCAATGAACAGAACATCTAGACAGAGGATCAATAAAGAAATAGAGAATCTGAATATTACTATAAAGGAGCTAGACTTAACAGACATTTATAGGACATTACATCCCACAACAGCAGGATACACCTTTTTCTCAAGTGCTCATGGATCATTCTCAAAGATAGACCATATGCTGGGTCACAAAGCAGGTCTTAACAACTTTAAAAATATTGAAATCATACACAACACTTTCTCGGATCACAAAGGAATGAAGTTGGAAATCAATAATAGGCAGAGTGCCAGAAAATTCACAAATACATGGAGGCTCAACAACACACTCTTAAACAACAAGTGGGTCAAAGAAGAAATTGCAAGAGAAATTAGTAAATACCTCGAGGCGAATGAAAATGAAAACACAACATATCAAAACTTATGGGAAGCAGCAAAGGCAGTGCTAAGAGGGAAATTTATTGCCGTAAATGTCTATATCAGAAAAGAAGAAAAGGCAAAAATGCAGGAATTAAGTGTTCACTTGGAAGAACTGGAGAAAGAACAGCAAACTAATCCCAAAGCAAGCAAAAGGAAAGAAATAACAAAGATTAGAGCAGAAATAAATGAAACTGAAAACATGAAAACAATAGAGGAAATCAATAAGACCAGAAGTTGGTTCTATGAGAAAATCAATAAGATTGATGGGCCCTTAGCAAGACTGACAGAAGAAGAGAGAGGATGCAAATAAATAAGATCAGAAATGGAAGAGGAGACATAACTACTGACCTCACAGAAATAAAGGAGGTAATAACAGGATACTATGAACAACTTTATGCTAATAAATACAACAATTTAGATGAAATGGACGGGTTCCTGGAAAGACATGAACAACCAGCTTTGACTCAACAAGAAATAGATGACCTCAACAAACCAATCACAAGTAAAGAAATTGAATCAGTCATTCAAAAGCTTCCTAAAAAGAAAAGTCCAGGACCAGACGGCTTCACATGTGAATTGTATCAAACATTCCAGAAAGAATTAGTACCAACTCTCCTCAAACTCTTCAAAAAAATCGAAGTGGAGGGAAAACTACCTAATTCATTCTATGAAGCCAACATCACCCTCATACCGAAACCAGGCAAAGATATTACAAAAAAAGAAAACTACAGACCAATCTCTCTAATGAATATAGATGCAAAAATCCTCAATAAAATTCTAGCAAATCGTATCCAACAACACATTAAAAGAATTATACATCATGACCAAGTAGGATTCATCCCAGGTATGCAAGGATGGTTCAACATAAGAAAATCAATTAATGTAATACACCATATCAACAAATCAAAACAGAAAAATCACATGATCATCTCAATTGATGCAGAGAAGGCATTTGACAAGATTCACATCCTTTCCTGTTGAAAACACTTCAAAAGATAGGACTACAAGGGAACTTCCTTAAAATGATAGAGGGAATATATGAAAAACCCACAGCTAATATCATCCTCAATGGGGAAAAATTGAAAACTTTCCCCCTAAGATCAGGAACAAGACAAGGATGTCCACTATCACCACTATTATTCAACATTGTGTTGGAGGTTCTAGCCAGAGCAATTAGACAAGAAAAAGAAATACAAGGCATCAAAATTGGAAAGGAAGAACTATCACTGTTTGCAGACGATATGATACTATACGTCGAAAACCCGGAAAAATCCACAACAAAACTACTAGAGCTAATAAATGAGTACAGCAAAGTAGCAGGTTATAAGATCAACATTCAAAAATCTGTAGCATTTCTATACACTAGTAATGAACAAGCTGAGGGGGAAATCAAGAAACGAATTCCATTTACAATTGCAACTAAAAGAATAAAATACCTAGGAATAAATTTAACTAAAGAGACAAAAAACCTATATAAAGAAAACTACAAAAAACTGTTAAAAGAAATCACAGAAGACCTAAATAGATGGAAGGGCATACCATATTCATGGATTGGAAGACTAAATATAGTTAAGATGTCAATCCTACCTAAAGTGATTTACAGATTCAATGCAATACCCATCAAAATCCCAACAACTTATTTTTCAGAAATAGAAAAACCAATAAGCAAATTTATCTGGACGGGCAGGGTGCCTCGAATTGCTAAAAACATCTTGAGGAAAAATAACGAAGCTGGAGGTCTCGCGCTGCCTGACTTTAAGGCATATTATGAAGCCACAGTGGTCAAAACAGCATGGTATTGGTATAAAGATAGATATATCGACCAATGGAATCGAGTATAGTGCTCAGATATAGACCCTCTCATCTATGGACATTTGATCTTTGAGAAGGCAGTCAAGCCAACTCACCTGGGACAGAACAGTCTCTTCAATAAATGGTGCCTAGAGAACTGGATATCCGTAAGTAAAAGAATGAAAGAAGACCCGTATCTCACACCTTATACAAAAATTAACTCAAAATGGATCAAAGATCTAAACATTAGGTCTAAGACCATAAAACAGTTAGAGGAAAATGTAGGGAGATATCTTACGAATCTTACAACTGGAGGCGGTTTTATGGACCTTAAACCTAAAGCAAGAGCACTGAAGAAAGAAAGAAAGAAATGGGAGCTCTTCAAAATTAAACACTTTTGTGCATCAAGGAACTTCATCAAGAAAGTAGAAAGACAGCCTACACAATGGGAGACAATATTTGGAAACGACATATCAGATAAAGGTCTAGTATCCAGAATTTATGAAGAGATTGTTCAACTCAACAACAAAAAGACAGCCAACCCAATTACAAAATGGGAAAAAGACTTGAACAGACACCTACCAGAAGAAGAAGTACGGATGGCCAAGAGGCACATGAAGAGATGCTCAATGTCCCTGGCCATTAGAGAAATGCAAATCAAAACCACAATGAGATATCATCTCACACCCACCAGAATGGCCATTATCAACAAAACAGAAAATGACAAGTGCTGGAGAGGATGCAGAGAAAGAGGCACACTTATCCACTGTTGGTGGGAATGTCAAAGGGTGCAACCACTGTGGAAGGCAGTTTGGCGGTTCCTCAAAAAGCTGAATATAGAATTGCCATACAACCCAGCAATACCATTGCTAGGTATCTACTCAAAGGACTTAAGGGCAAAGACACAAACGGACATTTGCACACCAATGTTTATAGCAGCGTTATTTACAATTGCAAAGAGATGGAAACAGCCAAAATCCCATCAACAGAAGAGTGGCTAAACAAACTGTGGTATATACATACGATGGAATATTATGCAGCTTTAAGACAAGATAAACTTATGAACCATGTAATAACATGGATGGACCTAGAGAATATTATGCTGAGTGAATCCAGCCAAAAACTAAAGGACAAATACTGTATGGTCCCACTGATGTGAACGGACATTCGAGAATAAACTTGAAATATGTCATTGGTAACAGAGTTCAGCAGGAGTTAGAAACAGGGTAAGACAATGGGTAATTGAAGCTGAAGGGATACAGACTGTGCAACAGGACTAGATACAAAAACTCAAAAATGGACAGCACAATAATACCTAATTGTAAAGTAATCATGTTAAAACACTGAATGAAGCTGCATCTGAGCTATAGGGTTTTTTTTGTTTTTGTTTGCTTGTTGCTTTGTTTGTTGTTGTTGTTTTTTACTATTATTACTACTTTTATTTCTTTTCTTTATATTAACATTTTATATCTTTTTCTGTTGTGTTGCTAGTTCCTCTAAACCGATGCAAATGTACTAAGAAACAATGATCATGCATCTATGTGATGATGTTAAGAATTACTGAGTGCATATGTAGAACGGTATGATTTCTAAATGTTGGGTTAATTTCTTTTTTTTTTTCTTTCCGTTAATAAAAAAAATAAAAAATAAAAAAAAAAGAAATCACAGAAGACCTAAATAGATGGAAGGGCATACCGTGTTCATGGATTGGAAGACTAAATATAGTTAAGATGTCAATCCTACCTAAATTGATTTACAGATTCAATGCAATACCAATCAAAATCCCAACAACTTATTTTTCAGAAATAGAAAAACCAATAAGCAAATTTATCTGGACGGGCAGGGTGCCTCGAATTGCTAAAAACATCTTGAGGAAAAATAACGAAGCTGGAGGTCTCGCGCTGCCTGACTTTAAGGCATATTATGAAGCCACAGTGGTCAAAAAAGCATGGTATTGGTATAAAGATAGATATATCGACCAATGGAATCGAGTATAGTGCTCAGATATAGACCCTCTCATCTATGGACATTTGATCTTTGAGAAGGCAGTCAAGCCAACTCACCTGGGACAGAACAGTCTCTTCAATAAATGGTGCCTAGAGAACTGGATATCCATAAGTAAAAGAATGAAAGAAGACCCGTATCTCACACCTTATACAAAAATTAACTCAAAATGGATCAAAGATCTAAACATTAGGTCTAAGACCATAAAACAGTTAGAGGAAAATGTAGGGAGATATGTTATGAAACTTACAATTGGAGGCGGTTTTATGGACCTTAAACCTAAAGCAAGAGCACTGAAGAAGGAAATAAATAAATGGGAGCTCCTCAAAATTAAACACTTTTGTGCATCAAAGAACTTCATCAAGAAAGTAGAAAGATAGCCTACACAATGGGAGACAATATTTGGAAATGACATATCAGATAAAGGTCTAGTATCCAGAATTTATAAAGAGATTGTTCAACTCAACAACAAAAAGACTGCCAACCCAGTTACAAAATGGGAAAAAGACTTGAACAGACACCTCTCAGAAGAGGAAATACAAATGGCCAAAAGGCACATGAAGAGATGCTCAATGTCCCTGGCCATTAGAGAAATGCAAATCAGAACCACAATGAGATATCATCTCACACCCACCAGAATGGCCATTATCAACAAAACAGAAAATGACAAGTGCTGGAGAGGATGCAGAGAAAGAGGCACACTTATCCACTGTTGGTGGCAATGTCAAATGGTGCACCCACCGTGGAAGGCAGTTTGGCGGTTCCTCAATAAGCTGAATATAGAATTGCCATACGACCCAGAAATACCATTGCTGGGTATCTACTCAAAGGACTTAAGGGCAAAGACACAAACGGACATTTGCACACCAATGTTTATAGCAGCGTTATTTACAATTGCTAAGAGATGGAAACAGCCAAAATGTCCATCACCAGAAGAGTGGCTAAACAAACTGTGATATATACATATGATGGAATATTATGCAGCTTTAAGATAGGATAAACTTATGAAGCATGTAATAACATGGATGGACCTAGAGAACATTATGCTGAGTGAGTCTAGCCAAAAACTAAAGGACAAATACTGTATGGTCCCACTGATGTGAACCGACATTCGAGAATAAACTTGGAATATGTCATTGGTAACAGAGTCCAGCAGGAGTTAGAAACAGGGTAAGATAATGGGTAATTGGAGCTGAAGGGATACAGACTGTGCAACAGGACTAGATACAAAAACTCAAAAATGGACAGCACAGTAATACCTAATTGTAAAGTAATCATGTTAAAACACTGAATGAAGCTGCAACTGAGCTATAGGTTTTTTCTTTTTTTTTTTTACTATTATTATTACTTTTATTTTTTTTCTCTATATTAACATTCTATATCTTTTTCTGTTGTTTTGCTAGTTCTTCTAAACCGATGCAAATGTACTAAGAAACGATGATCATGCATCTATGTGATGATGTTAAGAATTACTGATTGCATATGTAGAATGGTATGATTTCTAAATGGTGGGTTAATTTCTTTTTTTCCGTTAATTAATAAAAAAAAAAAAAAAAAACTGATGAAGTTCAGGGTTTCTCTCTCTCAAGTGAGACGGCACATGGCAAATACAGTCAGGGCTTCTCTCTCAGCTGTTAGGGCACATGGTGAACACGGCGTCATCTGCTAGCTGTCTCCCCTGGCTTCTTATTTCACGAAGCTCCCCGGAGGCATTTTCCTTCTTCATCTCCAAAGGTCACTGGCTGGTGGACTCTCTGCTTTGTGGTGCTGCAGCATTCTCTGCTCTCTCTGAATCTCTGTTTGAGTTTTTTAACCATGACATATATTTATCAGGAGTAAAAATCATAGATTTTGTGTTTGTTTTGTTTTGTTTGTGATGAGTATGAGATAATACAGCCAACCAGTGTGTATAAGAGCCTTGGTTTCCTTAGTTGTATAGTAGTGCATCCTTAAAAGGTAGAATGATCGTACTATTTATTATCTAAACTGAGACCCCTTTTAGCATTGTTTGAAAAGTGGAAACTTAATAAAGTCACAGTACAGCAGGCATAATCTGGAATTTGTTGTCACCCTTCTCATAGGTTAATTATAAAATTCTAATTAAGTCTTGCCTGTAAAGCACCTAGTACAATATCTGACATTAGAAGATCAATAAAAGTTAACTATTGTCATTATTTTAACCCTCAGGAATTTTTCAGCTACTTAGTCAGAAGCCGTCTCTTCCCATCCTGATTATTAGTAATACTTAGTATCTTGATGTTGGTTCTGTGCAAGCATCAGTAATTGGCAATGTGTTTGCCTTCAGCAGCTTGACCCACAACCACTTCATGTTCATTCTTAGTTGGTGAAAAAGCAAATGATATGCTATAATTTAGGTGATTTTTTTTTCTATGATGGTAAATGGTTTTTTATGATGAAATAACCATAGCTCAAGTCCTTCTATTGTCATGTAATCATTAATTTTATTAACCCAGACTTGCTGTCTGTTAAACAAATAGCCAGGGTGCAATTTGGATAGAATGTCTAGTAATAATAAGATTATGATGGTGATGGGGCAGTGGTGGGTGGATGTGTGTGTGAAGGGTAGTCTTGTATGAAGTCAGAACAACCTGTTCTAGATCCAGCCAAGCAGTTTCATGTCTGTCGAGTTGATAAAGATGAGCAAGTAAGTGAGGATAAAGCTCACATTTCAGCATGGCTTTTGGATACTTCTGGAAGCAATCTTCTGAAAAGGCTTTATTTAAACAACTTAAGTTTGCCGTCAGCTGTGTACTATGGGTAACTGTTACTGGACCCCAGTCACAGTGGCCTGGGATCTGCTAAACCCTGGCCATTGATCTTGCTTCATAAAATTGGAAGATATTAATCCTTTGAGTTCATATTTAGGACCCCCCCAACTTCATTTTACCAGATCTGTTTTGTGTAGTAGCGACCCCATGATCTGCTTCTGATGATTGGACAAGGTTTGATTTTAACTAACCTTATTTGAGGCAATGAGCAATTCAAAATAAACTTCACATTACGTGAGGACTGAAGAAGAGTGCTTTTTCTCCCTTCCACCTCCCTTCTTGTCTCCTCCCAAACCCCAGTAGTACCTCATCAGCCTGCCTAAAGGTTTCCTTGCAGCAATTCTTGTCAAACTAGGTTTTAAGGAAATGGGACAGCTAAAACTAGTTTGACGATAACCACAACCTACTGGTACTTGAAAGGGCGAAAACTTTTCCACTAAACAGCCAGAATTAGAGGTTTTTGTTTTGTTTTGTTTTGTTTTTTGACATGGGCAGACATCGGGAATCGGACCTGGGTTTCTGGCATAGGGCAGGCAAGAATTCTGAATTTGTGGTATGCTGCAAAAGCACTACTTTGGAGGGAAATTATAGCTCTAAACACCTGTATTAGAAAAGAAAAAAAAAAGCTCTCAAATTAATGACCTTCATTTAAGAGCAAATGAAACCCAAAGTAAACAGATGAAAAATAAAAATGAAGATCAAAGCCAAAACTAATGAAAGAAGTTTCTCTATTTATTTCAAGGAAATAGGTGACACCAAAAGCTGATTTTTTTGAAAAATCAGTGAAATTAATAAGCCTCTATTAAGGAAAAAAAAAAAGGCATGCAAATTATCAGTATTAAGAATGACAGAGGTGATAGTATTAGAGTCTACAGATGTTAAAAGGATAACAAGGGACAACTGTGAACAACTTCATGCCAAAAAATTTGACAGATGAAATGAATGAATTCCTTGAAAAACATTATTTATCAAAGCTTTAGTCTAGAAGAAATAACTAGATTAATTAAATCAAATCTAAAATTCGGTTCTTCAGTTGCATTGTCCACGTTTCAAGTGCTCACATGGCTAGTCTCTACCACATTGGCCAGTGCAGATACAGAACATTTTCTTTTGGACACAGACATACACAATCCCCTTTAAAGGAATGTGCCAGTAGGAGATGAGCTAAGGACTAGAACAAGTAGTTCACAAAGAAAGAAATCAGAAGGTTAAGCTTCTATAACACACAATTGTTTAATTATTAAAGAATTGTAAAGTAAAACAAGCTGAGATATTTTTAGTTCTTCCCCCAATCAGATTGATAATAACTACTTCCTTCGGTGTTTGACTCAAAAGTCACTAGTGAGTCTTCCCCCCAAGTTAACCTGTCTAAAATTTCAAACCCTTACACCTCCTTCCCTACTTTTTCTCCTTAGTACTTACCATTACCACACCACATATTTAACTTTTCTTGTTTATTGTCTGTCTGCCCTCTTTGAGTGTAAAATTTATGAGATCCTATTTGGGTCACTATTTATTGTCCTCCCAGTATCTAGAATAACAGATGCTCAAATGTTTGTTGTTTTTTGAATCAGAGCTGTCAAGGTATAGAGAAACGAATACTTCCCATATACTGCTATCAGAGAGAATAAATTGCTACAACCTTTCTGGAAGCAGTTGTGTAGGTGTATAAAAGTCTCAAAATTGTTTTTACCCTTTGACCCAGCATTTCTCCTAGACAGTGATCATAAGGAAGTAATTATAGATGTGCACAGAGATTTAGCCGGAATATTCATCCACAGCAGAATGCTTTCAGCTACAGTAAGGAAGAGTCTTGGGCTGACATACTGGAAAGAATAGATTGTTTTTTAAAATCTGGCAACAAGAACTACTTTGCAGAATTGTTCAAAATGTTCCTTTTATTCCTAATATCTTAACATTTTAAAATATTGTCTCACTGTTGACCTTATGACCTACTGCTTTCTTAAGCAGAATTAAAACTTACCTATAATTTTTATCCTGCACAGGTCCCTTAATATGGATTTTGAAAATCAAGATAAGGAGAAAGACAACAACAATTCTTCTGGGTCTTTCAATGGCAACAGCACCAATAATAGTAAGGCATTTTATGTCAGTTAATTTTCTCACAGGTATTTGTCTTAATGTGATTCTTCCTATACCCCCCGTATGCTTAGTGTAATAATAATATTTCATTTATATGGTATACCTGTTCGATTCTTACCCTTCTGAATTTAAACTACTGATTTCTTATATACTTTTCAGCTCATCCCTGAAAGTTTGCTTTTTTGAAAACTTGATTCTTTATTGAAGATAAGCAGGATCAATTAACATCTATCTGGGTATAAGTTCATTAAATACTTTGGCAGTGTTGATATTTTTGTAGGTGTGGATCATCAGTTCTGTTCAATGACTCTTCAAAGATAGCTTCTTAAAGTACTTGTAAAACTAATCTTCTCTGGTATTTAAGAAATGATAAGAATATTTGATTTAAAAAAAGAAATGTGCTATATGGTAAATGTTCAGCAGCATATTTAATAATAGCTAAAAAAAGTAGAAATAACACAAATGTTCATAAACTAGTGAATGTGTAAACAAAATTTGATATATCCACCCAGTGCAATACTATTCTGCAATTAAAAGAATGAAGTATTAATAAATGCTGCAACACGAATGAATCTCAAAACATGCTGCAGGGGAGGAATGGGGAGTTACTGGTATACCCAAACTCAAAATGGTATGAGTTTGGGTTTAGGATAATGAAGATGGTCTGGTAATAGATAGAGGTGAAAGTTACACTATCTTGTCAGTGTACTTAATGTCAAAGAATTATCCACTTTAAGTAGTTGAAATTATTTTTATCTTATGTGTATTTTACCACAAATAAAAATTGATAATTAAAAAAAAAGTATGCTCTGTGAAAGAAGCCAGACACAAAAGATCATGAGTTATATGATTCTATTTATATGAAAGTTCTAAAAAGGCAAATACAGAGAGATGGAAAGTAGATTAGTTTTTGCCTGGGGCTAAGAGTGGGAAGGAGGATTAACTGTAAATGTGCATCAGGGATTTTATTGTAGTAATGAAAATGTTCTAAAACTAGATTATAGTGATGGTTTTACCACTTGCTAAGTTTGCCAAAAAAGTCATTGAATTACAGACTAAAAATGGGTGAATTTTATGGTATTGTAAATTATACCTTTGAGTTATGGAAAATTTACAGTGATTACTATGGAAAGAGAATTGAATTAGAAATAAGGAGAGATTCAATTTGACATTAAGAGATTTATATTGAGTACCTGCTATGTACTTGATACTCTGTTAAGATATTTTGAAAGATGTAAAAGTATAAGAGCTGCTACCCAAGCTGTCACATGAGCAGTGTGACCAAAATACTTCCCAAGGTGTTAGAAAGTGCTAAGACAGAGACGACAAATACCACTTCCCCCCTTGTACGTGGGGCAGGTACTTTTTCTCAGTCAGCCTCACCGTAACCTGAGAACCCTTTCAACCAAGCAGCTGCTCTCAGTGGATGAGAAGAGCTCTGGAGATGAAATCAGTGGACGTCCTTTACAAAGAGGGTAAAGAGAAAGTCAGGGGGAGCAACAGCGGGTCAAGTTAGTAAGGGACTCTTGACTGGAAAAGGTAAGTGTAACTTGAAATAGTGAACATGGATTGATGGGAAAGAAGTTAGTCTAGATGGAAAGAGCAGTTAATAACAGATACAGAGGGACAGTGAGCATAATTTATAGGTAAAGTTATCAGCCTAATAGGGAGGATATGCCAGGCATCTAAAATAAAATTAGATATGTATATTGATGGAAGACCTTGGAATTTAAATTGAAAAGCGATCCCTTAATATCAACTTCAGTTTCTCTAGTTATTGTATGATACTCCAACAACCAAATTACACTTGCCCAGTTTTCACCCGTTAAATGTGTTTCATTGTCACCCAATGGTGCAAAATAGGTATGATAAACACAATTAGTAGAGACATTTAAATGTAATGTCTTTATTAAACTTATGGTACAGATATAAGGTAAAATACCATGCCAATAACTTACTAGGAACCAAGTAAAAACTCCAGTGACCGAATCTGATTTTCGGATGAAATATTACATAGCAGCTGACCTAATATCAGTATTTTAGGACAAATAACTTTATACTCTTATAAACTACATTAAAGTCCTGTGCTATATAAAATATGTATGTGATGTTCTTAAACCAGATTATAAATCTCATGTACACTGCATCACATCTAGGTCAGTAATGTAAGCAAAATATATAGTGTGTGTCTGAGTATAAATTTGTTCTCAAATACAAGAAGAAAAAATTACCTCCTTTTTTATTTCTTGCTATTAATCAGAATCTAAGGAGTAGCAGAACAGCCCTTTTTAAGGGATAATTTTTCTTTAATCTACTTGTGATGTGCTGAATTACCCTGGACAACATATGTTTCTTCAGCAGCTACTCTGGGTCAAGGATACCCAAAGGGATAAGGTTAGAGTCCCAGCCTTTATTGACAGGTTAGGATGAGTGTAGCCGATTTCCATATGATCAATGTTCTAGTTTGCTAGCCGCTGGAATACAATATACCAGAAACAGAATGGCTTTAATAAGTTGGTAGTTTACAGTTCTAAAGCCAAGGAAATGTCCCAATTAAACCAAGTCTATAGAAATATCCAATCTAAGGCATCCAGGGAAAGATACCTTGGTTCAAGAAGGCCGATGAAGTGGGTTTCTTTCTCGAGTGGAAGGGCACATGGCAAGCACAGCATCCTCTGCTAGCTTCTTCTCCTGGCTTCCTGTTCCATGAAGCTCTCCAGTAGGCATGTTCCTTCTTCACCTCCAAAGGTCGCTGGCTGGTGGACTCTGCTTCTCGTGGCTGCGTCGTTCTGCTCTGTTCTCTCTGAAGAGAGAGAGCACAATCGGGAAGACCATAATGAAAGAAAAGGCCGTTGCAGAAAGGCCAGCATTCGATTATGGAGTATGACATCTTTCCACATTGAAAGTATGGCATGCAAACTAGGATGCATTTATCCAAAATCAACGAAATAACCACAACCAGAAAGATGAACAGAGAAACATGAAAGATTGTGTAGGTGCTAATAAGATTAACAGTGTAGAAGAATTGAGGGGAATGTTCTAAAAAAGGTTCTAAATTCATGAAGGCATTAATTCAATGTTAAGACTTTGGCAAGAGTGTTTTGAACTGATTGAAGGAGAAAGTGACCAGAAGGCGATTTTTAAACAATTGAAATTGCCCGTTCCCAAAATTATAAGGATCAAAAAATTTATGAAGAAAGCATGAGAAGAAAAAGGTTTAAGTGTAGACCAAGATCCGTGTCGGAGAGTGGAGAGCATGGTGTTGGAAATAGATTTGAAAATGCAGGAAAAGGAGTGAAGGATTACTTTATGATATGTGCTTTAGATATATCAGAAATGATTAAGTTTACCTTGATTATAAAAGAAGTTAGGAAGAAGCATAAAGTGATAACTTGAAAAATGACATGGGCCATGGGATGCATACCAAAAAGCAAAACTTAAAGAAAAGAGGTCACTTTGTAAATGAATGTTTCTTTTTGCTAAAGGTTTCAGTGCAGAGTTCTCTAGAGCATTTGACCAAAAGTCTGAGGAATTATTACTTCAGATTATAGAATATCACACCATCTGGGCAACTTCAGCCACCTTGAAATAAGGGGAAGGAATAAACACACCTCCCAGGAAGAATGGTACTGATCTCATTAGAAAACAGGAAAATGATAATTAAAACCTCAATGAAATAGTACTACATATTTACCAAAATAGCTAAAATCTTAAAACCTGACGACACGAAGTGTTAGTAGGGATGTATAACAAGAATCTCTTGCACTGCTGAAGGAAGTGTAAGTTGGCACAGTCATTTTGGAAAACAGCTTGGCATTATCTTTTAAAGGTGATGATATATATATCCTAGGGTCCAGCAATGTCACTCCTAATTACATACCCAAGAAATGCCAGCACGTGTTTGCCAGCAAGTCATATAAGAATGCTCATGAATTCTTGCTGTGCTTTCGTCACTGATAATAACCAAAAAATTGTAAACAATCCAAATGTTAACCAGCCCTCAGCTGAGCCAGGAGACCACTGGTGCTGGGCACTCACTCGGCCACCGCTCCTGCTGTCAACTGGGTTTTGGTCTGAGGGATTACGGTGTTATAGTGTGAATTCATAGCTGACATGTATTTACACCACCCATCCTGATTCAAGAGATTCTCTTCTGGTACTCTAAAATGTTCCCATAAAATAATTTTTCTAATTTGCTTCTTTCAGCTGTCCTCTTCTCCCTATCCTGCTCAGGCAGTCCTCAATTATTAACCATAAAGGGAAGAATAAATATGAGTATATTAAATTCGCAGTTGAGAAATTATTTTAGTCAGTAGGCGTAATCCATCTCTTTTACCAAGCATTTACACAGGACTACAAGTGCACTTATATGGACTAATCTGAATTTTTACTGTTCCCTAATGTTCCTGATGATTTTTTGCAGTGCCATCTACATGGTAAACAGGAGGAGGTAGCAATTCAATTCAGCAAATATTTCTTGAGTACCAACTATAATGAAGGCACTGTGAAGAGAGTAGCTCCTAATCTCCTAGGGACGGAGAAAAGTGTAGGGCCTGGATAATCTACAACAGATAACTAAACTAGTCCCTAGAACCATCTGCAGTTTAATGAGTTAACGTTTGTGAAGTGCATGGGCGCAGTGTCTGTTACATAGTATGTGGTTAATATATCCCTACTTCTTTCTTTCAGGTATCCAAACTATTGACTCTACCCAGGCCCTGTTCCTTCCAATTGGAGCATCTGTCTCTCTTCTAGTAATGTTCTTCTTCTTTGACTCAGTTCAAGTAGTTTTTACAATATGTACAGCAGGTAAATGAGGGTTTGTGTCTTTTTTTTTTCACCTTTTAAAAGTCATCATTCAAAAATTCTGATTTATATACCATTCCATGTAAGTTTTTCTTGATAAGTCTGGCTTTTTTCTTCTCCCCTTCCCCCATCTTCCACCTTTGAGCCATTTGGAAAAAGGAGATTTTTTATATCTATGTATGTGTATCTTCCGTTCAGACCTGCCAACATAACCTGAAACAAAGGCCAGGGATTTGAAAGCATGTGAGTTTTATGATGCCAGGGCTGTATTGCTTTGGCTGTAGCTCCTTTTCTGGTAGTTTACCAGAAGGTCCAGTTTGCAAAGTGGTTGTTGGCAACACCTATAAATGTTTCTGGATATAAAGGATTGATAGCTGATTAAGATCAGCTCTCTGATCTGTTTTCAAGCTAAGTAATGATGAAAATGTATAAAGTATGAACAAAATGCTACAAGGCGTGTTTGGGGATCATCCCCTGACTCTCCATTCCTTTATCCTTTCTTGTCGAGAGAGGAGAGAATGAGAAAACCTACCCATGCTGCCCCACCTTCAAGTCAGGTACTATATATTTTTAGAGGTATTCTTCAATGATAAAGAAAATGTTTTTTCTTCCCTAGTTAATTAATTATATCCTCTTGTCAAGAAAAGTATGCCAGAAAATGATTGAGTTCCTATACATCATGCCATTTTTCTTAAAATTGGTAGAAAATAAACCAAAAAAAAAAAAAGTAACCTTGCATTTTCTGTCTCTAGTTCTTGCAACGATAGCTTTTGCTTTTCTTCTTCTCCCGATGTGCCAGTATTTAACAAGACCCTGTTCACCTCAGAACAAGTAAGGACTTGGGATTTTCCTCTCAGTTATAAAGTTGTATATATTTTTCTCTCATACTTGCTAAACATTATCAGGAGTCTGTTATTATTCACTGGGGCACACAGATGACAAAAGACTGGGAAGTGAGATATTTGATCTTTAAAACTGGAAGATGTTACTTTCATTTGCACCTTTTCATGGCAGAGAAAATATTAAGTTTTAGGAAGTCAGAAACATTGTAATATGGTTCCTGCTTAGATAATTGAAAGATGAGAATTTTTCTTTAGAAGCGGTTTGAGAATAGTGGCCAAACTCAAACATTCTTTCCTTTTTATCTTAGGTAAACTAGAATACATAATGGCCACATAGGTTTAATCCAATTTTCACACCTTAACTCCTCAAGCCATTTCTCCTGGGAGCAAAATGCTTATGCTGACAGAGGTGCCCTATGCACTTAGGAAACCAGTAACTTGAGGTAGCTGATCTTCTCAAGGATTAGATAACTGAATAGATTTGCCATTTTATAAATATGTATTCATCTTTATTAAATGAATTGTTGACTTTCATTTTGTTTTATTAATAAGAATAGAATTTCCTCTATACTTAAATTCTCTAAAGGTTGATAGTATCACATTAAACTTCCAAATACCCATGCTGACAATTTGATTTGTGCATTATGAAATGGGTGCAAAAGTCTAATTCCTTTTTCTGTGGCTTACTCCAAAGGAGTTTGAATCTTTGGAATTTCCAGGTATCTAGGTATTGTCTTCTGTTTTAATCATGCCAACTTGAAATCTGATGATGAAAAACCAAAAAGAGTTTGGCTGTTCAACAAAGTCTGCCCATTAGTCCAGTAAATGTTATGTGTTTTCCAGGATATCCTTTGGTTGCTGTGGGCGTTTCACTGCTGCCGAGTTACTGTCATTCTCTCTGTCTGTCATGCTCGTCCTCATCTGGGTTCTTACTGGCCATTGGCTTCTCATGGATGGTGAGTAACTAACATGTGACACGTTGGAATTCTACTTAATATAGTTTATAGATAGTTAAATGTATTTGTCTTCCTTTCCTCTACTTTCTGTGTTTTAGAAATATTACCCATGATTACCATGAATATTAGATGTCCAAAGGATGGCACTAATGTGTAATTAGGTTTTTTATTATTTTTCCCACATTTTCCCCACATTTTCTAATGTGTTAATTATCAAGATATAATTCACCCACCATATAATTCATCTATTTAGAGTGTATAATTCATTGGTTTTTAACATGTCCATGGAATTGTGCAACCATCACCACAATCAATTTTAGAGCATTTTATTTACCACATTGTATTTACCCATTCATCAGTTTTGACTTCTTGGCTATTCTGAATAATGCTTCAGTGAACATTTGTGTACAAGTAACTCCAGATTATTCCACAGTATGATTCATAATTTGCTTAATTATGGTAGATCCTTAGATTGTTTTCATCTTTTCCTGTTATAAGTAACCCTGAGATAAACATTATTGTTCCACCTCTATCAGTTTATTCACCAAGATTATTTGCTAAGGATGAATTCTGAGCTATGAAATTCTGCAACAAAGGATTTTTTTATTTAAAAATGTTAGTTATATCTGTTATTCAGCTGCCTTTCAGAAATGCCATACCAATTTCCACTCCTACCTATAGCATATGAGAATTTCCCAATAATAATAATAATAAAATAGTGATAACAATAGTAGCTAAATTTTACTAAGTAGTTACTGTATATTTGGGACACTGCTGGATTTTTTTTTTTTTAACCAGATAATGTATGTCTGTTAGATGATACATGACTAGCATACATGCATAAACATATATTTATAACACAATTCAAAAATAAACATTCTTTTAAGCATACATGGAACATTTATGGAAGTACCCATGATATTAAGTCAAAAGCTAACTCAATGGGTTTCAAAGGATTAACGTCATACAATCAACATGCTTTGATCATTTAATACAATTAAGGTAGATATTAATAAAAAAAGATAACAAGAAAGGCCTTTTCTGTACAGAAACCTAAAAACTCTTCTAAAAACAATTCATGGGTTACGAAAGATTTCATAATGGAGATTGGAAAATATATAGAATTGAATAACAACAAAAATACCGTTATGTCAGATTTTCTAAAGTGGCCGTTATGGTACGGCCACTTTAGAAAATAGCTGGAAAGCAGTTTCTCAAAAAGTTAAACATAAAATTACTGTATGACTCACTCATAGGCATATATGGAAGAGAATTGAAAATATATATCTATGGCCCTTTGCTACATGGCATGGCATATGGCAGCGTCTGCTGGTCTCTCCCTTCTCTTCTGGGTTTTGTGAATTTCAGCTTCTCGCCTTTGTGGCTTTCTTTCTCTTTGTGTGAATTTCATTCTCTTATGAAGGACTCCAGTTTAGGATTAAGACCCTTCTTGATTGAAGTGGAACATATCTTAACTGAAGTAGCCTCATCAAAAAGTCCCACTTACAATGGGTTTACACCTACAGGAGTGGATTAGATTTAAGAGCATGTTTTGTTGGGGTGCTTACAGCTTGAAACCACCATACACTATATCATCAATATAGTATACACAAGTACAGTATCCATGATCAGTGTACAATAAACAGAGTGATCAGAAAACTTTAATGAATGAAAAAATAGAGCATATCTGACATTTACCCTTTACTAGCAAGTTCTTTCTGAATAAGTAGAAGAAATTGTAGGGGGGGATGGATATTTAAAATGAATAAGATTTTACAACTCTATGAAAATGTTATATTTACAGATTAAATCCTAGTATTGAATAAATTAATATTCAATAAAATTTCTAACATACTATAATATCTCCTAATTATTTGTGTATAGTACTAGCTCACAATTTGTTTATTATTACCTTATCTTAAAAAGTGTTTACCAAAAACCCAATTTAGGATCACAGAATCTGGATGTTTTATATAGATTGTCTCAATCATCAAAACAGCTCTATGAAGGTAGGTAGCATGACTGTTTCCCATATTGCAGTGGAGGAAACAGGTTCAGAGAAGTTAAGTAATTTGCTCAGAGTCACAGAAATTCTGTGTATATTTCATATTTACTAAATCAACTTTCAATATCTTATAAGCATATTTCTGAAAATCCCCCATAATTATTCCATCACTCTAACACAGTAAATGTTTTTATCTTCCCTATTCTTTTAAAAAAAATCTTATTGTTAAATATAATATATATACAAAGAAAAGAAAGAAAAAGCAATGATTTTCAAAGTACACTTCAACACGTAGTTACAGAACAGATTTCAGAGTTTGTTATAGATTGCCATTCTACTATTTCAGATGTTTCCTTCTAGCTGCTCCAAAATGCTGGAGGCTAGAAGAAATATTTTTCCTTCTTGTGAAAAATAGCATATATACAAAAAGCAATAAATTTCACAGCACATCGCAACAATTAGTTGTAGAACAGATTTCAAAGTTCGATATGGGTTACAATTCCAGTTTGTATTTTACTTCTACCTGCTCTAATAAGATACTGGAGACTAAAAGAAATATCAGTTTAATGACTCAGCAGTCATACTCATTTGTTAAACCCTACCTTCTCTGTATAACTCCATCATCACTTTTTATCTTTCTCTCCCACTCTTTAGGGGTATTTGGGCTATGCCCATTCTAACATTTTCATGTTGGAATGGGCTGTGGATAATATGGGATATGGGGATGGAACTAGCTGATGTTCTGGAGAGGCTAGCTGCTCTGCATTTCAGGACTTAAGTAGTCCAGGAACCCATCTGTAGGTTGTAGGCTTCTGGAATGTTACCCTAGTGCATGCAACCTTTGTAGAATCTTATATAATACCATAGCTGTTCTTTAGGATTGACAGGAATGGATTTGGTTGGGGGTTGGCAAATTATGGTAGGTAGCAATGTCTAACTGAAGCTTGCATAAGAGTGACCTCCAGAGTGGTCTCTCGACTCTATTTGAACTCTCTCAGCCACTAATACTTTGTTACACTTCATTTCCCCCTTTTGGTCAGGATGGCATTGGCAATCCTATGGTACCAGGGCCAGACTCATCCCTGGAAGTCATCTGTCATGCCTCCAGGGAGACTTTCATCCCTGGATGTCATATCCAATGTAGCAGGAAGCGCAGTGGTTTCACTTGCAGAATTGGGCTTGGAGAGAGAGAGATGCCACATGTGATCAACAAAAGAGGTCCTCTGGAAGTAACTTTTAGGCCTGCCTATAGGTAGGCTAATCTTCTCTGCTACATATATAAGCTTCACAAGAGCAAGCCTCAAGATTAAGGGCTTGGCTTACTGATTTAGGTGTCCCTAATGTTTGACACAGTTATCCGGGGTTTCCCTGGTGGTAAAGTTTAATAGTTCCATATTTTTTCTCCCATCCCTCATGGGACTTTGTCAATACTTTTGATTATCTGCATAATATACTCTGGGTTGTATCCAGGCATTACATTAAGCTATACAGGATTAAAGGCCCTCACTCTTATTCTGGGCTCCCTGTATTTGGATTGTTTAAATGATCTATCCAGATGATTGAGTTAGATTATATGCTATAGAAAATTAAGGTTCTGGACAAAATAAACCTTTCTTCCTTTGGTCTTAAAGAGTAGATGAGGTTCTAAAATATAAACAATGTTTTCCTTAACCCCTGTAGTCTGAATTACCTTAATCCTGACCTGATTGGCTTCGTTCTTCCTTTTTTCCTCAATTTTTGGGAGAAGTTTGAGAAGGATTAGTGTTAGTTCTTTATAGAATGTTTGATAAAATTCCCCTGTGAAGTCATCTGGCCCTAGGTTTTTCTCTTGTAGGAAGATTTTTGAAGATTGATTGAATTTCTTTACTTGTGATTGGTTTGTTGAGATCTTCTATTTCTTCCTGAGTCAGTATAGCTTGTTTGTGTGTTTCCAGGAATTTGTCCATTTCATCTAAGTTGTTTGGTTTGTTGGCATTTAGTTGCTTATACTATGGTCTTATGATTTTTTTTTTTTTCCCTGCAGAGTCTGTGGTAATGACCCCTTCCTTATTTCTGATTTTATTTGCATTCTCTCTCTTTTTCTTTGCCAGCCTTGCTAGTGGCCCATAGATTTTATTGATTTTCTCAAAGAACCAACTTTTGGTTTTATTGATTCTTTCTATTGTTCTTTTGTTCTCCCATTTATTTAACTCTGCTTTAATCTTTATTATTTCTCTTCTTCTGTTTGATTTGGAGTTAGTTTGATGTTCTTTCTCAAGTTCCTCCTGGCAAGCAGTTAAGTCCTCGATTTTTGCTCTTGTTTTTAATATAGACATTTAGGGCAATAAATTTTCCTCTCAGCACAGCCTTTGCTGCATTCCATAAATTCTGATGTGTTGTATTCTTGTTTTCATTCATCTTTAGATAGCTACTGATTTTTCTAGCAGTTTCTTCTTTGATCCCCTTGTTGTTTAAGATTGTGTTATTTAATCTCCATATATTTGTGAAAGGTCTCGTTCTTTGGTGGTTATTGATATCCAGCTCCATTCCATTGTGATCAGAGAAAGTGCTTTGAATAATTTCAATGCTTTTAAATTTATAAAGACCTGTTTTGTTCCCCAGCATACTAGAGAAGAAGGTATATCCTGGAGTTTTGGGATGTAATGACCTATATATGTCTGTTAGGTCTAATTAATTTATATCAAGTTATTTAAGTTCTCTATTTCCTTATTGATCCTCTGTCTGTAGAGGAGAGTGGTGTATTGAAGTCTCCTACTATTGTTATTGAAACATGTGTTGCTCCCTTCAGTTTTGCCAATGTCTGTCTCATGTACTTTGGAGCTCCTTGATTGGGAGCATAAACATTTATGATTGCTTTTTCTTCTTGGTTAATTGCCCTTTTATTAATACATAGGGTCCTTCTTTGTCTTTTTTGATGTTCATTTAAAGTCTATTTTGTCCAATATTAATATATTTATTCCTGCTTTCCTTTGGTTACAGCTTGTGTGGAACATCTTTTTCCATCCTTTCACTTTCAACCTATTTGTATCCTTGTGTCTAAGATGAGTCACTTGTAAGCAGCATGTAACTGGATTATATTTCTTAATCCATTCTGCCAATCTGTATCTTTTAATTGGTAAGTTTAGTTCATTAACATTCAAAGTTATTACTGAAAAGGTGTTTCTTGAGTCCACCATTTTATCCTTTGTTTTATTTGTCAGATCTATATATTCTTTTCTCTTTCTCTTTTTATCCTTTAAGTTACCCTTACTGGTACTCTTCAGTTCTGTACCCTCCTCCAGACCTCCCTTTCCTGTCTTTTTTTTTTAAAACTGGCAGAACTCCGTGTAGTGTTTCTTGTAGGGCTGGTCTCTTGTTGACAGATTCTTTCAGGATTTGTATGTCTGTGAAAATTTTAATCTCTCCCTCAATTTTGAAGGACAATTTGGCTGGGTACAGAACTCTTGGCTGGAAGTCTTTCTCTTTCAGGATCTTAAATGTATCATACCAGTGCCTTCTTGTCTCCATACTCCACATGGAGTAGTCCGAACTCAGATTTATGCAATTTTCCTTGTATGTAGTACATTGTTTTTCACTTGCTGCTTTCAGGATTTTCTGCTTCTCTTTAACATGTAACAGACTGATTAGTATATGTCTTAGGGAAGGCCTGTTTGGATTTATTCTATTTGGAGTTTATTGGGCTTCTTCGATTTGCATATTTATGTCCTTTATAAGGGTTGGGAAGTTTTCCACACCATTATATCCTCAACTAATCTTCCTAGCCCTTTACTCTTCCCCTTCAGGGACACCAGTGATTCTTATATGTGTGCACTTTGTTTTGTCCATCATTTCCCTGAGGTCCAATTCAGATTTTTCCATCTTTTTTGCCATTTGCTGTTTTGAATGCTTGAAATAATTTGGCTTGTCCTCTAGGTAACTTATTCTTTCTTCTGCCTCTTCAAATCTGCTGATGTATATGTCTCGAGTATATTTTTCATTTTGTCTACAGCATCTTTAATCTCTTTGATATGTGCTATTTTTTTAATTCTTTCAAATTCCTCTTTATGCTCTTCTAGTGTCTTCTTGATCTCCTTTATGTCATTAGCCATCCATTTATTTTATTTAGTAGAGTTATATGAACAGCTTTGATTAGCTGTTCCATGGTCTTTGTCTCTTCTGGTGTTTTAATTTGGTCGTTAGACTGGGCTATGTCTGTCTGTATCATGATATGCTTAGTAGATCAATCTTCTGTTGTCTCCGTGGCATGTAAATATCTTGATTATTTTGCTTTGGAAGTTGATTTCCTTCAGTAGTCTAAAACTTTGTATTTGTGGGATGGGTATGGAGGAGGATGCAGGGTGCGGGGTGGGGCGCTACCGTGCAGTGATACATTGAGGTCAAGAAGTCAGTGTACAAATGCACGGGCACCCAGCGGCAGGGAAGATGTGGCTGTGTGGGTCTCAACTTCATTCTTAACTCTAAATACCAAGTTAGGCATGTATAAAACAGCCTCCCAAAATCCAGAAATAATAATTACCACTCTGGACTAAATGTGACTGCTGTCAGAGCTTATGATCTAGGCCCCTACATTCTTTAAAGTATTTTCTAAATGAGACCATGCGGTAATTGCTCTTTTGTTTCTGGCTCATTTTGCCTTACCAAATGTCCCACAGGTTCATTCACAATGTTGCATGCCTCACAACTTTGGTCCTTTTTGTAGAAGCACAATATTCGACCATATGTATACACCATCATTCACCAGCCTACTTCTTAGTCAGTGAATCCTTTAGCCACCTCCATTCATTAGGCATTGTGTATAATGTCCAAAGTCAACAGTCCATCAACACTCTCAGTTTTAGATAATTTCATTGTCCCCAAGAGAAAAATAACCAGTAAGCACACTGTCACCAAATAGAAAATCATAAACCTCCCTGTTCTAGTTTGTTAGCTGCCTGAATGCAATATACCTGAAACGAATGGCTTTTAAAAAGGGAAATTTAATAAGTTGCTAGTTTACAATTCTAAGGCCAAGAAAATGTCCCAGTTACAACAAGTCTATAGATATGTCCAATCAAAGGCATCCAGGGAAAGATACCTTGGTTCAAGAAGGCCGATGAAGTTCAGGGTTTGTCTTTCAACTGGAAGGACACATGGTGAACATGGCGTCATCTACTAACTTTCTCTCCTGGCTTCCTGTTTCATGAAGCCCCCCGGGAGGCATTTTCCTTCTTCATCTCCAAAGGTCGCTGGCTCGTGGACTCTCTGCTTCGTGGTGCTGCAGCATTCTCTGCTCTCTCCGAATCTCTTTCACTCTCCAAAATGTTTCCTCTTTTATAGGATTCCAGAAACTTCTCAAGACCCACCCAAATGGGTGGAGACATGTCACCTAATCCAGTTTAACAACCACTCTTGATTAAATTACATCTCCAGGGAGATGATCTGTTTACAGTTTCAAACATACAGTATTGAATAGGGATTATTCCGTCTTTATGAGATGGGATTTAGATTAAAACATGGCTTTTCTAGAGGACATACATCCTTTCAAACCAGCACATCCCCTTAGCTGTTATCCTTCCTCCCATTATTTACCCCGGTGTTGCTGTGGCACTGTTGATGTTTTCGTGTTAAACACAGCCCATAGCATGCAATGGCGGTCTTCTCCCCGTACTCCAAACTTATACATTCTTTGTATAAGATTCATATCTTTGAAGTAGTCATGCAAGGACTTTTCTATATTTGTGGTGTTAACTGGTGGGACACATGGGTCTGTACAACCACTTTCAATCATGTTCACCTTCAATATGGTAATATTACTTATAGATCCACTGGTGAATTGCCTTTACATCTGTCAATTCCATTACATTTGAGTTCAACCACATTAGCTAACTGTTCATCCATCTCTAGCTTCCATGTATCTCTAGGTCCCCTATATTCTGTATTATAAGCCTCTCATTTTACCATGGTCATAAAAAGTGGAATCATATAGTATCTATCCTTTGTGTCTGGCCTATTTCACTTGGCATTATGTCCTCAAGTCTCATCCATCTTGTCATGTGCTTCAGGATGTTATTTTGTCTTATTGCTGCATAATATTCCATCATGTGTATATATCACATTTTGTTAATTCACTGGTCTGTTGATTGGCACTTGGATTGTTTCCATCTTTTGGTGATTGTGAATAATGCTGCTAGAACATTGATGTGCAAATATCTGTTTGTGTCACTGCTTTCAGCTCTTCTGGGTATATATTGGTATTGCTAGGTCATAGAGCAATTCAATAGTTTCCTAAGGAACTGCCAGACTGTCTTCCATAGCAGTTGTACCAGTATACATTCCCACCAGCAGTGCATACGTGTCCCAACTTCTCCACATCCTCTCCAACATTTGTAATTTCCTCTTTGCTTAATAGCAGCCATTCTTGTAGATATGAGGTGGTATCTCATTGTAATCTGGGCATGAATTTCCCTTATAGCTAATGAAAATGAACGTCTCTTCATGTGCTTTTTAGCCATCTGTATTTGCTCTTCAGTAAATGCCTATTCATATTTTTACCCCATTTTATAATTGGGTTGTTTGTTCTTTTGTTGTTTAGTTGTATGTCTTCTTTATTTTTACAGGATATCAAACCTTTGATGTGTGATTTCCAAATATTTTCTCCCATTTAGTTGGCTGCCTCTTCACTTTTTTGATCAAGTCTTTTGAGGCACAAAATCTCTTTTTTTTTTTTTTCATATAAGATTTTTTATTAGAAAAGTTGTAGGTTTACCGAAAAATCATTTTCTGATTTCTTTAAAACTTTTCTAAATTTAAGATCCTGGCATTGTCTCCACCTTGTTTTTCACTTACACCTTACTCTCATTTTCACAGTATACTACCTTGACACCAAGAAACTTTTCTCTAACTTCTCAGCTCCACATAGTCTATTCACCTCTTCCTTTCTTTCAGTGGTTCAGAAGAAGTGGTTAAAATATAAGGGCAGCCAATTTTACACTGTTTGTAATACTTATCTAAAGAGTTTTTTAAAGAGGAATTTGAAATTTGGAGATTACAGGCATGGATTTCATTTGTTCCCGTTATCTGTTTCAAGTGACCACAAGACTAATCAAGACCTTGGAAACCGAGCCCTTTGGAACTAGCTGCCACATCTGAGTGGTTCCTCTGCTCTCTTTGCCAGGCACTGTCTTCCTGAAGCTCACGCTGGCTCAGCTACTATTTTCTAAGCACAGAGCCACCCAGAGTGAGGCCTGCTATCCATGCTTCAGGCCCAGGAGTAGCTATAAGTTATTCAAACAAATATTAACTATCATGATATCAGGATATGTATATACTTTCTATGCCTCATCTTAAATCTGCTTAATAGTATTTGGTGCATAGTTTGTTTTTTTTAACTGGTGTTTTTAGATATATAATTTTAAGAAAACTTGCATCAAAACTATGGATTAACTCAAAATAAGTATATTCTGTTCAAGATTAAATTAGATATAATTTGACAAAAAGGATTTTAAACTGCATTTTTTTCTGTGACCCAGAATGAGTTTCTTATCAATGCTCTCTGAAAATGTGCAATGGAAAGGAAAGTATGTTATGATATAATCATAATCAGGAAGAAAATTTAGGCCTTTAGGAAAAGTAAAAATTTAAGCTTTTATTCAAGAGGATTTTTTTCCTCTGGAGAAACTTTGACCAGTACAAAGATTTGGAATTCATATGTGGCCAGTTAATTAGTAAAAAGCTGAAAGAAATTGGATATTATGAGGAAACAAAGTCTAGAGTAGATTTCAAGCCCTGTACAATTATTTTAAATGGCACATATTATTTTAATCCAAGTTGATGATTATAGAGGAAGCATTCTTTAAATTTTAAAACGTACAACTATAAGATATAGGTATTATTTTAAAAGACATATTTTGCTCGAAAGATAAAATTATACTGATGTAAAACAGATCATTGGTTTCCAGAGGGTAATGAGTGAGGGGAAGGTATGACTACAAAGAGATAATAGCACAAAGGATTTTTTTGTTACAGTAATGTAATTGTCCTTTGTGCTGATTATGGTGGTGGTTCTATGAATCTATACATGTTTTCATGTATTCAAATTCACAGAACTGTATATTTTAAGAAAACTCAATTTTACTATATAATTTTAAAAGTAAAATGTTAAACATTTATACTCATGTAAATATATAAATTTTGTGTGTATATGTATGCATATGTACATATATGTTATATGTGTGTGTATGTGTATTTGTGTCATTCAGTGCTTGTTTGGGTGCTAACTATACACCAAGCTCTTGCAACTCAAAAGCAGTTCCTTGGTGTTGCAGATCAAGTTACCCTTTAGATTTACATACAGACCTTTACAGACCTCAGAATAGGAAGGCAAAGTCAGTATCACCAGTGCCTGGTCTGTGCAATAATTCACCTTTGCTGATTTATAAGAACTGCTAAATTTCCCAAGTCAATTATTATTGCTTTCAGTATTCGTATGGATTTGTGTTTAATACGTCAGTGTTTCTGGGGGTAGATAAAGAATAAGTTGAGAGAAAGAAATTATATTCAAGGTCACACAACAAGTTGCTTGCCCAGCTTGTAGTAGAAGGGTAAATACCTGTTTTACATAGGCGAGGTATCGTTCCTAATGATAAAGTTGGCAGGTATGTGCGTTAAATTGTTCCTGAGATTAACTCTTGATTTCTACAGAAGGATGATTACAGTAGGCAAATAACAGTAGGCAGGAAGAAGTAAGCAGGATATGAATTGGGCATGTAGAGGATTTTGAATGACTTTAATAGAATTAATCTCTTTTTAAAGTATGTATTATAGAATATTAAGAAGTCTTCATCATGGTGATAATTGGAGCAGAGATAGTAAATGTTAGTCCAAATCATACCTGCTTTTATAATTATATCCCTTAAAACTCATCTAGTCCACTGGCTTCAGCACTGAGGAGAATCTCTTTTACTTCTAATCAAAAACCTTTTAAAAATGCTGGTCAGCTGGTTAAAATCTAAATCCTTATGATTATTTCAATAAGTATAAATTGACTTTTTATCATTGTTAGCTACCTGTTCTTATGAGAGATTATTTTATGATGGGGTCCTTAAATGTCAGGTTGAGTGTCCACACCCATAAATAACACTTAAATTCTCTTACACAAATATGTGAAATGAGATGATAGCCTCAGATGCTTTGGTTTAACTAAAATAATATAAAGCAATAACTACCTAACCAGGACTGATGAGTCTAGATGCTAGCAGACTCAAGACATTGACAGATGTTTAGCTTCATTATGACAGATGTTTAGCTTCATGCAAGTATCTCCACCCCTTGTGTAATCTAAGCTTCCCTAGTCCCACCCCTAACTTTTTGTGGCTTTTCATGCATCTTTCTATTCATGCAGTGACACACTTGATACTATTTGTCAGTGGCACACATGATACTATTTGTATGTTGTGCTAAGGGTTTCAGACCCTTACTAAGTGCTGAATTTTGACCTAAAGAAGATTAGATACCTCTTAAATAGCAAGAAGTGTGTTCTCTGTACTCTCGTCCCACTCTGGCCCACCACTGCACAGGACAGAATATCACATACTACTATGTGATTTTAAAAAAAGAAAAGGTTGTTCTGATGGAAGATGACACTCTTTTAAAGATAAACTGGTTACACAGCCATCCTAAATACGTATTTTCGAACAAGTCAGCAGAATTTTCTTTGTGTACTTCTATGGGAAGATTTATTATATTCACTAAAAAAGGAACAGGAGAAGCACCTCTCAGTAAGACATACTAAAGGGCCCATTTTACCACAGGGTCCTCTTCCTCTATACTGTAGTAGCATCAACAGAAAATTGGCCATGAAAGAAAAACTTTATTGTCCCAATGACCATTATCAAACATACATTTCCATTGTAAAAGTCCTCTAATAATAGAAAATTTTGGTGGGTGTTCTGTAAGGTTCCACTAAACCCTAACTTACCTAGTAGACGTTACAGCATTTTATATCATTTTACATTATTACAGTTTCTTGATATTTACTTATTCAGTGATCACTCTTCCTACCAGTTTTGCCTAAGTTACATTGCCCTTGAAACCAAATAATTTTTCTTTAAAAAAAGGGCCTTTGAGATTTTTAAATTTCTCAGAATTAGTGTTTAGTATGTATTTAACTTGCTTTCACTATTACAATAAGGTGGCTTTCTAGCCATGCTCTTAAGATGCTGAAATATGTTACTCTCTGCCATGGAAATCATCGTTCCGTACTTCTCTGCAGAATCAGAAATCATGTTGTAGGCAGTGCGATTTGGTAGTAGGGTTTTTAAAATGAGTGATCCTTAATTAGACATTCTTTGAAGTTAATGTAGAGTGAAAATAGGATAATAAATGTTGTTAAGTTAGAGCAAGGTGTGAAATATATCATGCTTATACTAAAAATTGTTATTGGTAAGAAGGGACTATAGAGTTTTCTTGAACTGAAATCTAGAGCTGTTTTATCTGTGCTCTTAATTTTATCTGACGAACTAACCTTTTGAATTTGGAAAAGCTTGAAAGAACTTGAGCAATAGGTGGTGTGGTAAATTAGCTAAAAGCTGATGAATCCTGAGCACACCTATTGTTCAAAGATCAGTAAACCAAAACTAGATTCTTCAGGGTCTAAAAGAGTCTTGACAGATGTTTGGTTTAGCTAACATATGAACAGGAAATGTTTAGTTTCAAATCTGTTGATTTTTTTTTCCTAGTTTTGAAATGATAGACTCTGGTGTTTATTCCTTTTAGGGCAGAGGTATCTAGGAATCCTTTACCTTAGAATATGAGCCCTGCTAAAACCTTAAAGATTATGTGACGCTTTTAGAATACATTTTAGTTTTGTTAGGTTGCATTGTCTTTGTCCCTGGCCCTACTGGCTGTGAAAGACAAAGTGGTACCAATATTATATCAATAATAATTAAATTGAAAATAATTAAAAATAAGTGGCTAAGATTTATAGTCTACTTCCATAACATTTTTAGCTAATTTACATTTAACCAGAAGTTAAGTTTGTTGGTAAAGCTTTCAGGGACAGTCTTCAGAGTTTTCCAAGTAGCATGAAGCAAAGAAAGATTGTTACCTCCTTTCACTTTGGCCTTGAAAAACCTGAGGAGGAGGTAAGATTTTTGAGGATTACTTGAATGAAAGAATAAAGAAAAAGAGAGGCAAACTAGATGAATATTTGTGTTTCTGGGATATGACTTAGCTCTTGATGATAATCAGTTCAGGGGTAGGAGTAATGAAATGCTCTTCAGCATACTTATTATAAGGACCTTCTCTGAAATAGTCCAAAGAAATGCAAGTATGTTACCATTCATGACATAAGTCTTGAATACTCGAAGTTCTGTGTTTGAAGAGGCATACTTTTTTATGCCTCTTCATACAAAGAACTTAGAGCATTGTGGGAAGATTTAGCTGGTGTGATTAGAAGGAGGGTATTGCTCAACTTAATTTAGGAGTAAAGAAGTAGATTGAGGAATAGGAAACAAAGGAAGAGACACTGAGGGAGAGTCACCACATTGCTTAGCTCCATTATGTAAGCATTGTAGCTACCCCCACCCCCCAAAATTGTGCAACTTTATAATGGCATAAGGAGCTTAGACTCAGTCCAGCAGAGTAAGGACCGTAACAGTGACCCTTAAAGGAGGAGGTGAGGTAAACTGCTTTTTGGCAATAGCAATGAAGAATAAATGGAAAAAGATAAAAAGTTAATAAACACTTGTTACATTATACAATTTAAAAAGTTGAAAAAAGTTAATAAACAAATTTTTTAAAGAATTTTTAAATATTATAAGTAGGAAAGGACACACATCAAAGTTGCTAGTGTGCAGTGGCATGACCAAGGTCTGCAGTAACAATAAAGAGTGAGTAATGCCCCAAAATGGTTACAAATTGAGTATACATGACGAAAGACTGTAATAAGATGAAAATGAACCCAGTTTCTTGTTTGGAAGATTAGGGATAGAATGGCATTGTGTGGCGTCATGAAAAGTCCTGTCACTAAGCAGTTCTTTACTTTCCATGTTTAGTTTAGACCCAGGTGGAGTGGAATTAGCATCAGATGAGTGACAAGCAAGTGGATGATCTTTAAAGGCACCTGCAAATTTAGGATTTGCAGTGATTCTGTAGTCAATTAAATAATTACCTGCATGTGCATTTAAATTTAACCTGAGGACCCAACACTTTTTCTTCTTTGTCCAGTTTGCTTCATTATATATGTACTTTATTTCTTCCTTTGCTCCCTTGATGCTTTGCATACCAAGTATTTGCCTATAAGCTCATGAACAAATCACCTCTTGCTGCCCTACTGCCACCACCACCCCCGGCCATACACAGACATGTTCCTTACCTGGTCCCTGGTCATCAGTTCCCAGCCTCTGCCCATTGGGCTTTCTACCCACTAATGGCCATTGTTCCTCAAGCCAGCTGAGCTTATCCCTGTTGATACACTGTTTGTTGATTAACAACACAGCTGAACTTCATTTCCTAAAGTTAATTAAAATGTGAAATCTCATCCTTTAAGAAATGGGAGCCAGTTCATTGTATTTTGGGCTTTAGGTATGGCTCTTAATTACTTAAACATTGTGGCTTTCTCTTTCCTGCTAAAGGTGACTGTGAGTCTGTATGCCAGTTAATTCCACCTAGTCATCCCCCTATGCATCTGTGAATGCTTTAATCCTTTGCAAGGCCTAATTGATCCTAATTAGTTAATATGGTTCATTATGTTTATTTCAAATGGACATCTGATAATATGGATTTTCTTTCTTTCCTTAGAGTAATTTGAAATTAATATAATTTGTCATTCATTCAGGAAGTATTTATTGATTGACTACTCTATCAATTGCTGGGGGACCAGAGAAAAAAATAAGTTGTGGTTTCTGCCCACCAGGAGCACCTTAACAGAATAAGTTCACTGTACATAATAACCACACTATTATAGGATGGATGAATTCATTGAGAAATATTCAAGGTTCTGTGTCATCACAAAGAAGGAATAGTTTATTCTGGTTAGATCAGGAAAGACTCATTGAACAAGGGCTTTATGGCAGGGCCTTCTGTGCTTCTGAAAGCACGTAGTTAATGTTGGGAAGTGCATTAGTTTCCACCCATAAGGTGGTTTAAAACAACAAAAGTTTATTTTCTTACAATTCAGGAAGCCAGAAGTCAAAATCCAGGGGTTGGCAAGGTTGGTTCCTTTTGGAGGCTCTAAGGGAGAATCTTTGTTTCATGCCTCTCTCCTAACTTCAGTTGGTTAGCATCTGTTTTAGATGCTTTAGATTCTGGTTAGCTGCCAGAATGCAATGTACCAGAAATAGAATGGCTTTTAAAAAAGGAATGGCATTTTAAAAGGGAATTTATTAAATTGCAGGCTTACAGTTCTAAGATTATGAAAATGTCCAAATAAAGGTACCTTAACTCCAAAGAAAGGGCCGATGAAGTTTAGGGTTTCTTTCTCAACTGGGAGGGCATATGGCAACATCTGCTAGCCTTATCATTTCATAGGGCTTCCCTGGGGGCATTTTCCTTTTCCATCTCTAGAGATCTTTGGCTCTGTGGGCTCTGTTGGCTCTAAAGCTTTCTCCAAAAATGGTTCCCTGTTAAAGGGCTCCAGTAAGCAACCCCACCTTGAATGAGTGGAGACACATCTCCATGGAAACCATCCAATCAAAAGTTGCCACTCACACACACCGTGGCACCTCCCTCCTGCTCACCTCCCCTGCCTCCTCTCCAGCCACCCCTGCCAGCACCATGCTCCGGAAAGCGCTGCTTTTCTCTGCCCTGTTTGCCCTGGCTGTGGCTTTCCCCACCCCAGCCACAGATTTCTGTCCTGATGATGGTGTCGGTTCTAGTTTGCTAGCTGCTGGAATGCAATATAACAGAAATGGAATGGCTTTTGTGCAGGTTTGAAAGGATGTATGTACCCTCGAAAAGCCATGTTTGAAACTTAGTCCCATTTTGTAAAAGCAGCCATTTCTTCTAATCCCTATTCAGCATTGTATGTTTGAAACTGTAATCAGATCATTCCTCTGGAGATATGATTCAATCAAGAGTGGTTGTTAAACTGGAGACAGGCCTCCACCCATTTGGGTGGGTCTTGATTAGTTTCTGGAGTCCTATAAAAGAGGAAACATTTTGGAGAATGAAGGAGATTCAGAGAGAGCAGAGAATGCTGCAGCACCACAAAGCAGAGAGTCCATCAGCCAGCGCTTTGGAGATGAAGAAGGAAAACGCCTCCCAGGGAGCTTCATGAAACAGGAAGCCAGGAGAGAAAGCTAGCAGATGACACTGTGTTCACCATTTGCCCTTCCAACCAAAAGAGAAACCGTGACTGTTGTGTTCACCATGTGCCTTCTCACTTGAGAAAGAAACCCTGAACTTCATCGGTTTCTTGAACCAAGGTATCTTCCTGCATGCCTTTGATTGGACATTTCTATAGACTTCTTTTGATTGGGACATTTTCTCGGCCTTAGAATTGTACTAGCAATTTATTAAATTCCCCTTTTTAAAAGCCATTCTGTTTCTGGTATATTACATTCCAACAGCTAGCAAACTAGAACAGATTTTGGTACCAGACAATGGGATGCTGCTGCTGTGGTTTGCAAACACCAGACATGTTGGAATGGCTTTTTAAATGGATAAGGGGAAGATTCTAGAAGAGTTGTGAGAGGTTTGATAGAGAAGGCCTAGAATGCTTTGAAGAGACTGTTGGTAGAAATGTGGACTCTATAAAGACACTTCTGATAAAGCCTTAGACAGAAATGAGGTATGTTATTATAGACTAGAAGGAAGACGAGCCTTGTTTTAAAATTGCAGATAATCTGGCAAAGTTGATAGTAGCTTTGGCTGGAAGGCAGATTTTAAAAGCCATGAACTTGGATATTTAGCAGAAGAGATCACCAAATTAAATGTGGAAAGTGCAGCTTGGTTTTTCCTTGCAACTTATAGTGAAATGTGACAGGAAAGAGATAAGCTGAAAACTGAACTCCTGGGTACAAAGAAACCAGAAATTGAAGTTTTGGAAAGTTCTGGGCCTCCAGAAAGGGAGACTCCAAGTAATCGTGCTCCACATGAGGTCTTGGCCAAATGTGAAACCAGCCAGCCATTTCAGAGAAAGCCAGGACTAGACATGGAGTTATCCAGGAAGCATTTGTGGAAACTCCTTATGTCTGATGGGCATGATCCAAGGCTACTGCATAGAAAGCCAATGAGAGAGCTGTGGAACCTGTATAAACAGAGCCTCTGCCAGTCTGAACTGAGGGGTTCAGAGAAGGGACACATTGGAGGAAAAATAACTTCAGAGACAAAACCATGGAGGCCAGAGTCTGAAGTCAAGAAGCCTTGGGCTAAGAGAGTGAATCCACCCAAGCTCATAGAGAGGATGCGCCTTCCACCTTGTTGCAGTGGAAGAGTCATGCTGCCTCAGGCCTTGGAGAGGGTGAAGCATATTCCTTGGTGTTTAGGGAGAACCTGGCTGCCACCACATGGAAGGGTTGAACATGTGCCCCAGAGATAGCAGAGAGTCTGGGTGCAGCCCCGATCCTTGGAGAGGGTGGAGCCAAGAAAAAGGTGGTCTCCCCAGTATCCCCCAAGGTTGCATTCAGAGAGAGGCAGGCCTCTGCGTAGGCCTTTGGAAAGGGTAGAACTGTTGCTTTCTAAATCCCCAAAGATAAATGACTCTCAGACTTTGAAATCTAATGGTCTTTGCCCTGCGGGTTTTTGAGACTGTACGGATCTGGTGACCCCTGTGTTCCTTCCTCCCTATGGAAATGGGTATATGTACCCTATGACTGTTCCTTCTTTATATATTGGAAGCAAATAACTTGTTCTGAGTTTCACAGGTCCAGAGCCAAAGGATAAATTTGCTGTAGGACAGACCATGCCTGTATCTGACTTTGATAGGGGTTTGTACTGTTTCTAACTTTGTATTTCATTTGTACTGCTACTGAAATGGTTAAAGGATTTCTGATATTGTGATGGAATTAATGTATTTTGTGTATGGGAAAAACATGTCTTTTTTAAGATCCAGAGGGTGGAATGTACAGGTTTGAAAGGATGTATGTACCCTAGAAAAGCCATGTTTGAAACTCAGTCCCATTTTGTAAAAGCAGCCATTTCTTCTAATCTCTATTCGGCATTGTATGTTTGAAACTGTAATTAGATCACCCCCCTGGAGATGTGATTTAATCAAGTATCATTGTTGCGCAGGATTAGGTGGAGGCATGTCTCCACACATTTGGGCAGGTCTTGATTAGTTTCTGGAGTCCTATAAAAGAGGAAACATTTTGGAGAATGAAGGAGATTCAGAGAGAGCAGAGAATGCTGCAGCACCATGAAGCAGAGTCCATCAGCTAGCACTTTGGAGATGAAGAAGGAAAGGGTGGCCTGGGCTCCAGCAGGCTCAGGGGTCCATCCCCTGTGCATGTAGGAGCCTGAACACCCCACAGAGACTCTTAAAGCCTCTAGCTCCTCACCTGCAAGGTAAGCATGACGAAAAACCCAGCCTGGCAGGGCCACCATGAGAATGAGAAAACACAGGGTATGTGTTCTAGTTTGCTAGCTGCCAGAATGCAATACACCAGAAATGGAATGGCTTTTAAAAGGGGAATTTAAGAAGTCGCTAGTTTACAGTTCTAAAGCAGAGAAAATGCCCCGATTAAAACAAGTCTATAGAAATGTCCAATCTAAGGCATCCAGAGAAAGATACCTTGGTTCAAGAAGGCTGATAAAGTTCAGGGTTTCTCTCTCAAGTGAAAAGGCACATGGCGAACACGGTCAGGGTTTCTCTCTCATCTGGCAAGGCACATGGCGAACACAGCATCATCTGCTAGCTTTCTCTCCTGGCTTCCTGTTTCATGAAGCTCCCCAGGAGGCATTTTCCTTCTTTATCTCCAAAAGGTTGCTGGCTGGTGGACTCTGCTTCTCGTGGCTTTGTCATTCTCTGCTCTCTCAGAATCTCTCACTTTCTCCAAAATGTTTCCTCTTTTATAGGATTCCAGTAAACTAATCAAGACCCACCCGAATGGGTGGAGATACGTTTCCACCTAATCCAGTTTAACAACCACTCTTGATTGAATTACATCTGCAGGGAGATGACCTGATTATAGTTTCAAACATACAGTACTGAATAGGGATTAGAAGAAAGGTTGCCTTTACAAAATGGGATTAAGATTAAAACATGGCTTTTCTAGGGTGCTTCCATCCTTTCAAACCAGCACAATGTCAGCCACCCCCAGCATGGAGGACAAAGTCACTGAGGCCACAGATTTCTTTCCTGATGTGCAGTTACTTCCAGCTCTGAGGACGAAGCCACTGAGGCCAGAGTCAACTGTTGAAGAGCCTCTGAAGAACAGCTTGGAGTTTGATTTTTTTCCTGATGTGCAGTCCTCCACTTCCAGCTCTGAGGACAGAGCCTCTGAGGCCACAAAGTCCACCACTGAATATCCTCTGAAGAACACAATGGATTTTGATGATTTTTTTTTTAAGGGCATGAAGTTAGAGGAAAGGGAGATTTCTCTTAGGTGTGGTTACTATCACTCTGCTGCCTGCCACTTTTTAAGATGATTCTAAGTTTCAGAAAAAGCCTACCACTACACTATTATGGATTGCATGAAACCAGTGAAATATGAGATGGGTTCCCAGCCAAAGGGAAACATAGCATGGCATTAATTCTGGGGTGGAAGGACTTGAATATATAAATTTGGGAAAGAACAGTTCTTAAACACGTTGCATTTCTTGTCAGCTCAGTATATCTTCCTTTCAACTGAAATTAAAACTAATTTTTTAGAGCAGCAATAGGTTTACAGAAAAATTATGCAGAAAGTACAGAGCTCCCATATGTCTACCTCCCACCTCCAGAGTTTTCTCTTAGTGTGGTACATTTGTTAAAATGATGAACTAATATAATTATATGAGGGTTCACTGTTGTAGAAGTCTATGGGGTTTTTTCTTTTGTTGTGGTACCATAAACGCACCATAAAATTTCCCATTTTACCTACTTAAAAAAAAAAGTTACCTCCCACAGTTGGGTGGGTCACATCTCCATGGAAACAATCAAAAAGATCCTACCAGCAGTACTGAATGAGGATTAAAGAACATGGCTTTTCTGGGGTACATGGCAGTTTCAAACCAGCACAGCATCAATTTAACGTTGCTTGACTTGTAGACAGATCACTCCAGTCTCTACTTCTGTTGTCACAGAACCCTCTTCCCTGAATATCTGTCTGTGACTGAATCTCCCTCTTTCTTTCTCTGGTAAAGACACCAGTTATTGTATTTAGTTTTCATCCTAATCCATAATGAACTCATCTTATTAAATAATTAATCTGCAAAGAGCCTGTTTCCAAATAAGGCCACATTCTGAGGTTCTAGAGGGACATGAATTTGGGGACAGGGCACTGTTCAATCCAGTATGAGAGGTATAATTCTGTTTGAGTGGCTAGAGACCAGAACAGCAGAAAAAGCACGTTAGTACCCATGGAGAATGCCCTTCTGTCTACCTACCAGTTCCTGGCCAAGGAGTTAAGACATTCATCCCACTACAGCGAGAACATACAAAATTTGTAAGCAGCTATGTGAACTAATCAGAAAAATGGAGGAAGAGAGCTGAAGGCTAGAAGAGACTGTTTATCTGCTAGGTAACCCTGTGGATGTAGCAGTGAACCCGGACCCTTAAGGAGCTTACTTTTTTTTTTTTTTAACTTTTTTAATTGTATAACCTAACATATATACAAAGCAAAGAAAGGAAAAATCAATAGTTTTCAAAGCACTCTTCAACAACTAATTACAGGACAGATCCCAGAGCTTGTCATGGGCTTCCATAACATCATCTCAGATTTTTCCTTCCACTTGCTCCAAAATATAGAAGGCTAGAAGGAATATTTTTTTATCATCCCAATTGACTTTTTTTTTCTTCTTTGTGAAAAATAACATACATACAAAAAAGCAGTAAATTTCAAAGCACAGCACAACAATTAGTTGTAGAACAGATTTCAGGGTTTGGTATGGATTACAATTCCACAATTTTAGGTTTTTACTTCTCGCTGCTCTAATAAAATACTAGAGACTAAAAGAAATATCAATTTAATGATGCAGCAGTCATATTTGTTTGTTAAACCCTACCTTCTCTGTATAACTCCACCATCACCTTTGATCATTCTGTCCTGCTCTTTAGGGGTATTTGGGCACTTCCCATTCTAACTTTTTCATGTTGGAAGGGGCTATCAATAATATGGGATAGGGAGATGGAACTAGCTGATACTCTGAAGAGGCTGGGCCCTCTAGGTTTTAGGATTTATGTGGTCCAGGAACCCATCTGGAAGTTGTAGGTCTCTGGAAAGTTACCCTAGTGATGGGACCTTTGTAGAATCTTTTATATTGCCCTAGGTATTCTTTAGGACTGGCTGTAATGGTTTTGGTTGAGGGTTGGCAGGTTTGGTAGGTAGCAGTATCTAACTGAAGGTTGCCTAAGAGTGACCTCCAGAGTAGCCTCCTGACTCTATTTGAACTCTCTCAGCCACTGATAATTTAATAGTTAATACTTCTTTTTCCCCTTTTGGTCAGGTTGGCCTTGTTGATCCCACAGTGCCAGGGGCATACTCATCCCTGGGAGTCATCTCCCATGCTGCCAGAGACTTTCACGAACCTTGAATGTCATGTGCCACGTTGGGAGGAGGGCACTGATTTCACTTACAGAGTTGGGCTTAGAGATCAAGGAGCTTACATTGTAGTTTAGGGGTTAAAGGGAGAGACAGATGTTGAAAAGTTCAAGGGAAGAAAAAAATAAGGCAAAGATGGGAAGGATGTACATTTTTTAGGAAAGGCCAATTGTCATTGAAAAGTTAACACTTGAATAAAGACCTTAGCTGAAGGAATTATCCATATGGATATTTGTGATAAGATTGTTGGAGACAAAGGGTACAGTAAGCACAAGAGCTCTGAAACAAGAACATGCCTGGCATACTGGAGGTGCAGCAAAGAGGCTAGGATACCTGGCTCAAGGGAAGTAATAGGAAATGGTCTAAAGGTAATAGGTAGTCAGCCCTTATGGACCACTGTAAGGACTTTGACTTCTACTCTGTGTGAAATGAGAAGTTGTTTAAAAGTTTTCACAAGGGACCAGGAAAACCAGAATTCTATGTTAAGAAAATCATTCATTATATCTGTTACGTGGAGAAGAGACTGTAGGGGGCAAGATGGAGGCAGAAAGTCCATGTAAGAGATTTTTGCAGCAATCCAGGCAAGAGATGAAAATGGCTTGTGCCAGACTGGGTGTAGGAGAAAGAGAGGCGTCAAAAATGACTTCACCGATTTGTGGTCTGAACAACTGGAAGAATAGGAAAAAATGTACCAAGAGGGACTCAATTTAGAGAAAAGTTGAATTTGGGCTCAATGATAAAATTGAGATGCCTATTAAATATGTCACTTAAGCCTAAGATGTGTGAGTCAGGAATTCAAAGAAGAGTTACAGGCATAAAAATGTGTAATTATTAGCATATAAAATAGTCCTTAAAGCCTTGAGACTGCATGAGATTACCAAGAGAGTAAACGGAGGTCAAAGAAGAGATCTGAGGACAAGCCCAAGGAGGTCCAGCAGTTGAGAAAGAGCTACAGAGGAGTCTTAAAGAGAAGTGGCCAAACACAACAAGCAAACTCACCACCCTCCCCCCGTCTACGTGGGACAGGACTCTCAGGGGTGTGGACCTCCCTGGCAACATGGGACAGAAATCCTAGAATGAGGCTGAGACTCGGCATCGAGGGATAGAGAAAAACTCTAGAATGAGCTGAGACTCAACATCAAGGGATTGAGAAAAACTCTAGAATGAGCTGAGTCCCAGCATCAAGGGATTGAGAAAACTTTCTCAACTGAAAGGGGGAAAAGTGAAATGAGACAAAGTGTCAGTGGTTGAGAGATTCCAAACAGAGTCGAGAGGTTATCCTGGAGGTTATTCTTATGCATTAAGTAGATATCACCTTGTTATTCAAGATGTAATGGAGAGACTGGAGGGAACTACCTGAAAATGTGGAGCTGTGTCCCAGTAGCCATGTTTCTTGATGATGACTGTATAATGATATAACTTTCACAATGTGATTGTGAAAACCTTGTGTCTGATGCTCCTTTTATCTACCTTATCAACAGACGAGTAGAACACATGGAATAACAATAAATAATAGGGGGAACAAATGTTAAAATAAATTTAGTTTGAAATGCTAGTGATCAATGAAAGGGAGGGGTAAGGGGTATGGTATGTATAATTTTTTTTCTGTTTTCGTTTTATTTTTCTGTTGTCTTTTAGTTTCTTTTTCTGAATTGATGCAAATGTTCTAAGAAATAAATATGCAACTATGTGATGATATTCTGAATTACTAATTATATATATAGAACGGAATATGTTGAGAATGTTTGTTTCTTTCTTGTAATATATATTTTTTTAATTTAAAAATTAATAAAAAAAAAAAGAAGAAGAAGAAATGGCCAGTGAGATGAGAGGGAAAAGGAAAGTATCCTGAAAACCAAGTGGGGAAGTGTCTCCAGAAGGGAGCCATCAGCTTAGGTTAGTTGCTGCATATAAGTCAGGTGAATTGAGGAGAGAGATAACTGGGTTTAGCAATAAGAACAATCTTTGGTAACCCTGAACCATGGTTCAGTGGAGTAACAGTTAGAAAGCCTTCTTAGAGTGGGCATGAGAGAGAATGGCTTGAATTTTTATTCCATGTGTTCTACTCGTCTGTTGATAAGGTAGTAAAAGGAGCATCAGACACAAGGTTTTCACAATCATCATCAAGAAACATGGCTACTGGGACACAGCTACACATTTTCAGGCAGTTCCCTCCAGTCTCTCCATTACATCTTGAATAACAAGGTGATACCTACTTAATGCATAACTTAATGCATAACTTCCAATTGTGAGAGAGGGAAAAGCCAAGCACTGCTGAAGGGAAGCACCAGAAAAATCCATAAAGTCGGACATTCTGTAGACGAATGGCTCCAGTCTCAAAAGCCATTAAAAAAAGAGACTGCCAGATTGAAAAATATTTAAAAGACATACACAGATATGCAGGTCCTGGATCAGATACAGACTTAGCTGGCTTATAAACCATCTGTAAAAGACATGTTGAGCTCTGTTGGGGAAAATTGATCAAATGATGTGAAAACTCATTGAAATGGAATCTGGAAATTGTTGGCCAAAAATAGCAATTTGTTTAAAAAATACATATACAGAAATTCTGGGGAGACCTTTAATAGTGGTAATTTCTGGATGGTGGCAATATAAATTCTTAATAATTTTGCTTATCTGTATTTTCTAGTTTTCTACAGTATACTTACTGCTTTTATAGTAAGATTTAAAACCTAAAGAAAATGTGAAGGAAAGGGAATTGAGGTTTTTTCTGTTTGTTTTGATTTTGTGGGGGAGGTTTGATTTTAAGATCAGTATTATATAGCATGCTTGTATGTTGATGGGGGAAAATCCAGTAGAGACAGAAAATTGCTGAAATAACATCCATGAGTCAACAAAAGGGGATGCTGTCTAGGGTGTGAGTTAACTTTAAAGAGCAAGGACAATTCATCAATAGTATTGGGGTGGGGAGAGAGGCAATAAACAAGAAGTAGGATATCCCCAGCATAGCCCAGCCATAGGGCAGATGAGCTGTTCTTTGACATTTAGGCTGGTGGATATTAGCATGTGGGAGAGGAGTTGGGGGTGACTTTTACCAGGTTCATTCCTTTCTGAATAAGTTAAGAAGGTCAAAATAGAGAACCTCCTGGATCTTAGTTGAATTCTGTAGCATAAGGAAAAGGTATCTCCCCAAATACCTTCAAGTCAGCATGGACTGAAGTGGGCCTTTTGCACCAGTGGGGTATAAATGTCTTAAACTGGCACTTAGGGCTGCATGATTTTTGAGGGGACTTGCAAACTTTATTACATTTTTAAGCTGAGTTGCTTGTGGAAAGAGGCTGTGCCTGTGTTCCACACCCTGACCGCTACATGCCGTCTTCTCCCCAGCTTTGGCCATGGGTCTCTGTGTCGCCATGATCGCCTTCGTCCGCCTGCCAAGCCTCAAGGTCTCCTGCCTTCTTCTCTCAGGACTTCTAATCTACGATGTCTTTTGGGTAAGTGTGTATTTCCCCCCTGCTCTCCTTTGTGTTTTAACTGGAACATTCATCCTAAAAATTGTTATCCGTATGTATCTAAAATCTGGGCTGCCAGACTCCCATGAAAAGAGCACTCGCTTTGCTCCTGAATAGCACTTGTTCGTATGTCTACAGGCAGCTGCTTGAGCCTTTTGTTTGCTGAGATGTTATAATAGGTAGTATGTGTTTGGCTTATGGTGAAAGAGGTAGCAGGCAGGCAAAGTTCCCTGCCATGAGAGAACACGGAGTTATACCATAAGAGATTAATCTTTGGGTGTAGAGAGAGGTTCAGAAGTCTGCAAGTACACACAGAGAACAGGGATTTTCTTCCTTCTCAAAGCATGCACTCACAAAAGCATTCATGTCACAGTATTCCAAGACTCAGCTCTTAAGAATAAAGAGTGCTGATACTGAAAGCAGGTTGTTCTCAGCTCCCTCTGTTAAAGGCATCTCTCCAACTTGGCAGGTGTTTTTCTCAGCCTACATCTTCAATAGCAATGTCATGGTGAAGGTGGCCACACAGCCGGCTGACAATCCCCTTGACGTTCTATCCCGGAAGCTCCACCTGGGGCCCAACGTTGGGCGTGATGTTCCTCGCCTGTCTCTGCCCGGAAAACTGGTCTTTCCAAGGTAGGACTGGTATGTTGGGCCTCAGCCTGTGAGAGATCACTCTGCCTTCCTGGACCTCTCTGTCCTTGCCTTGATTAGTCTTTTGTCTTCAGCACTCCTATCCTAACATGGAAAAGAGTTGTGTCATTATCTCCGTTTTGCAAATGAGGAAAAGAATACTGACATAACTCACAAAGATTTTTCCTAAGTAATACCAGTGCTGCTTTTTTATTTTTGATCTTATACAACCCTACGTCACTGCCATTATCTCATTTTTTTTCCATTATCACATTTTTAAAGTAACTGGAGGTAATTAACAGGAGAATCTAAATTTCTTTTTTTACACTTCTTAGACATTTGTGAAAATGTCTAAAATGATATAGTTTCTGGTATGAAAAATTATATATGGTGCTTTAATTTCCTGTCTGGTCGCCGTCAGTGAGTGTGGCACCAGTGACAAGTTGCCTCACATTTCTAGGGGAGGGAGTACTTAAGCTATCACTTCCATGGTCAGGGGCTCTGTTGGAAACCTGAGGAGCCAGGTTGAAGATCTCCTTTGCTGTTCCTCTTGTGCCTTTCAATCTCTCAACTCTTAAAGATATTGTTTGACCGGTAGAGAGTTTCCATTTACCATTAAGATAAGTTCTTTGACTTCTGAAGGAATAGAAACTGAATTGTAGAGTGTGGTTCCCCTAACATATAAAACTACGTTCCAGCTCCACAGGCAGTCATTTCTCAATGTTGGGCATTGGAGACATTGTGATGCCTGGCCTCCTGTTGTGCTTTGTCCTTCGTTACGACAACTATAAAAAACAAGCCAGTGGTGACTCCTGTGGTGCCTCCGGACCCGCAAACATTTCTGGACGCATGCAGAAGGTCTCCTACTTTCATTGCACCCTCATTGGATACTTTGTAGGTAAGAGCGAACCAAAGAGACTGCATCTGATCCCCTCTCTGGCTGTCCTCCAACCCCTTGGATTTAAATCAGGTCGTCTAGGCCCAGATGTTGGATGGGAGGTGATCAGTACCTCTGGTTGCAGTACAGACAACTAGAAAGTAACCCTAATGGCCCATGAGATGATAAACGCTCTCTATACTGGAAAGGCTTGGTTCCCTGTCCAATAGTACATCTGAAAAACATTGTAGAAAAAGCCTGATCAGTGCTCAAAGCCAAGACACAGATCATGAATCAGTTTGTGTGCTTAAATCATTAGGTTTGATTTAAGAAATGTCATGTTTAGTTCCTACTTTGTTAAATAGATATTTACTTTAAACTTACTCTAACAATTCTGTTATCTCCCACGGAGGACTCTCCCATTTCTCTGTAGCCAGCTCACTTACAGGCAGAGAGGAAGAGAGAATTGTAATTGATCTAGGAATAGGAAGAGTAACCTATCTGTACATGTGACAGCTACAGCAAAATGAGTGGAGAGAAGCTCCTTCTCTCTCCGTCTTGCTTCCTGCTTACATCAGCAGTTTCTTATGTCTGACTTCACTGAAAGGGGCAAGACAGAGGCAGTATTATCTCCTCTGGACAGATGAAGAGGCTGAGGCTTACAGAGGTACTTCTGAAATGCCTTAACCAGGGCTACATCATGGCTATCATCAGTATCAGAATTGGAACTTGAACCCAGGTCTTTTTTTTTTTTTCTTTTATATGAAATATGGTAGGGATCACACTTCATTCTTTCTCCATGTGACTACCCTATTATTCCAGCACCATTTGTTGAATTGGGTGGCGGGAGATGGGTACGGAGTACATGGGCCAGGAATCAAAGAACCCAGGTCTTTGGTCTCCAAGTCCAACATCACATACCACAGGAGGCAAAGGGAGGCCAGGCACATTCAGGGCTAAGTGTAGTAAGGGATTGAACCTAGGAACAAGGAGTGGGACTTGGGCCAATCATGGGTCCTAAGAGTTCCAAGCTTTTTAAAGCTGTGCTCAAACTGGGTTTCACACCCTAACCATTGGATGGAATATATCACATTAGATTCGTACCATCTCAAGACTTTGCCAAGAAGCAGTCAGGTTCTCATGTCTTCACTGGCCTCTTGGAGTTACTCATGATTATTTCTCTCTCTTCATAGGTCTGCTAACTGCTACTGTGGCATCTCGTATTCATCGAGCAGCCCAGCCTGCCCTTCTCTATTTGGTGCCATTTACCTTATTGCCACTCCTCACAATGGCCTATTTAAAGGTGAGAGAAGCAGTTATAAACCTGTGCAAGCAATAACTTAGCATTAACCCTGTGCTTGGATATTTATTTTCCTTGCTGGGAAAGATCCCAGGCTCTTGCTTTTGACAGTATTTTTCTGTTTGCTAACCTGGCATTAGCAGTCTCTTCCAGATTCTTGCTTGTTGCTGGCAGAAAATGCTAATGAGTTAGATGAGTATACCACCTTGGATTATTAATTAACACTTCTAAAGAACTTCAGCTTTGGAGACTTCCTGTTTCTCTTAAAAGCAACTCCCTATTGCCATATAACAGTTTTTTAATACTTTGCATTAAAGTTTAGAAATAACCAAGAAATACTTAATAGTATTGAGTCAATATGTGATATAAATTAGACTGAGAGAGAACATTATAATATTTATAAGATGTATATCATCCCCATTTTACAGATAAGGAAACAGAGACACCAAGGTTAATGAAGTAACCTAGATCATATGACTCATCAATGATAGAACTTACATCAGGGTGGCGTTGGTAAAAGCCCTTTTTTGCTCAAGGGGCCTCAGAGCTTCTCGTCTAGTGATTTGTAAGACTGATTTGACTGCCCATTGACCTTCCACAGAAGCCATCTGATCTGAGATTGGGATTCAGAAAAGATTTGTAGAGGTGTGTGCCTCGTGTGCAAATCTGTAATGTTCCTTCTTTCTAGGGTGACCTACGGCGGATGTGGTCCGAACCATTCCACTCCAAGTCCAGCAGCTCCCGATTCCTGGAAGTATGATGCATCATACAGAAAGTGACCAGAATGGCCATCTTAGTCCCTTTCTCTCAACGCGTGGTTTTGTTTCCTCTTAGAGCTGGCCTGGTACTCAGAGCTTAAGGAACTGACGTGTGACTGGATCTCACATTTAAGCGGGCTTGTTTGAGAGGGAGAAGTGCTGGAACCCTGTTTGGTTCCTTCTCTTCCTGTGGTTGTAGAGATGGAGCCCCTCCCTAAAGTGACAGGCCCCTCCCCAGCACTCCTTCCTCCCTCCTGTTTTTATGGACCTGCAGCAAACGGTTACCTTATGGGGGAGATGGAGAGTTGACTATTTAAAAAACTGAAAACGGCAAGGAGTCGTTTTAGAACTTTTGAACACTAAAAGAATGAAAATAATTAGCAAACCCAAGTTTCTTCAGTGAACCCTCAAGAACTTTGGGACCAGTTTCCTTTGGGGGACTCAGTTTCAGAGAACTGAGACAGAAGCTCTTCTGTCATTATATTCTTTTTTCCTTTTTTTGGATATATTAAATATTTTCTGTGGTGTGAAGTGACTTATTAAATCCACAGACATTGAGTGACTTCTTACAACATACACATAAGAATTTGTTGTAATGAGTTCATGTCCACCCAGATGTCATGTTGGCAGTGAACAAGGGCACGGTTTTTATACATACATACATTCATACACACACACACACACACAAATACATATAGCTATATATAAATAAACAAAAATTAAAACCTGCTAAAATCATGCTGTATAGCAGACAGGGGCTTGCTGTAATTTTTAGCATGTAGAGCAGTTTACTATGGCTTCCTTGTTGTATATGGATAAGCTGCTGTGTTTCTCCTTCACAACTGAACCTGCAGTTAAAAACCAGTGTAGTATTTGTACTTATATACTCATGGACTGTAGGGGACTCTTATTTGGTTTTGATCAGTATAGCAAACTAGGGAGGAAAAAGTTAAAGCTTTTTGCCCTGTTTTATCTTTTTACAGGCTTCTCCCTTGCAGGTTTTTTAGTAGTTCCTCAAACCAATGCATGTATTATAGCAGCAGGTGTCTTTGTGCTTTCTGATCATAGTAATGTACTACTTGTAAATACATTTTTCTATTTTCTATTTTTTTGTATTTTTGGTTTTTTTTGTTTTTTGTTTTTGCATTTTGTTTCATTGGTGTGCTGTATTTTCCATGGCCTCACTCCTTTAAAAAAAAGGAAAACAACACAACTCTGACCATGCTGTTGTGATTGTGGTCCTGGTATATCTGCAGTGATAGCTGCTATTGGGGACAAATGTCAAATGACCCTCTGACATAGGCCCTGAATTCCAGGAATTGGGGGAAAAAATAGGCTCCTCTGTCCCCTAGAATCTGTGTGCCAAGGTCTTTGCTGGAGAAGGTCCAGCGTTCTGGTAGTAACTGTGAGTAATGTCTACTTGTCTTTCTTTAAGTAGCCCCAAGCCTGATAAGTTATTCAGAGGCCAAGAGAGCCTGGCACTCGCCTGAGAATATCCAGTGGCCAAAATGGGAGAAAGGCCCATGTGGGCCACCTCCCTGAAGTAAGTGCCCTGACTTGACTTGACCTGTGTAATAAACTGAGGTGTTGTTATTTCTACTGCTCAGAGCCCCTGTGGACAGAGCTCACAGAGGTAGTGCACATTGTGTTGTCAATGGAGTGGGAAGCGATTGGGATTGTTGGATTCCTCTGTTGTTGTCTTCAAATCCTGCTGAGGGTTTTTTGTTTTGTTTTTTGGGTTTTTTTTTTTTTAAATAAATGACTCCTTTCTAGCCTTTGTCACATTATCTATCTTCACTTTTAGTTGCTGATACCAAACAGTCACTTCCTACCTGTTCTGCTTTGTTTCAGAAGACAGGAAGACCTGCACCTCTGGGTTATTCGTAAGGATGTCAAAGAATTAAAGCTTCTGTTGTCTACAGAACTCAGAACAGCCTCTGGATTTGGGGATGCAAATGGCTAATTAAATGGGGGAATAGGGGTGGAGATGGGGTTCAAAATGACTCATTAATCGCAAGAGCTTTAGTGGTTAGAAATAACCATTTTCCTGACAATTTTAATTTTTCTAGCCTTCCCCCCCCCAATAAGAAATTAAATCTCAAACAGAATGAATGTGATTTTTTGTTATATTCCCTTCTGGGTAGTTTTGGGGAGAAACCCTACACGTGACTTCTGAAAGTAACTTAGATTCCAGTTGCTTGTCTTTTCAAAGCCCTTAAAAATACCCCTTAAAAACTTTGACAGAAGATCTGCAAATATTTGTCTTATTCTAAATTAACTACAGTAGGTACACTTGAATTGTACCCAGTTCTGGAAGTAGAGCTGTTTTGATGGGGAAGTGTGGTGGGGGTGGTATTAAAGCAAATGCTTCAGATTTTTCTTATAGTCCCCCTCCCTTTCCGTTCCTCTCCACCAGCTCAGAAGACTTACATCCTCCTCTTTTCTGGTGTCTCGGATATGTGGGTTTGGGGGTTGCGATTTTCTATCTAGGAAGTATTTTCCATTAGTCATAGCATGTTTTTCTGTTTTCAGCATGGATCCCCTTCCTTCCTCACTGATCTGAGGCTCTTTTTCCACCAAAAGAGACTCTGCATGTTCAAACTCTCAATAATAGTAATATTCTTTTTTCTAATTTGAAGTGATGAAGATAGAATAACAGAGTTTACCCAGAGCCCAGCATATTGTATTATTTTATTACAGCTTATGCCTTTCTGAATTAACTATCCGCCCTCCTGTTCAAACTGTGGGGACTTGGATGAAGTCCAAGGCTGAATCACAGAATTCAGAGTGATATGAATTACTTTTGTAGCATGTCAATATAAGCCTCAGTTAATCAGCTAAGTTGTTACCCACAAGAAAAACAAAAGTACTAGTTCATCAGGGAGAAGGAAAAGTGTCTCTCTGTTTTGCCAATAAAGTGTTAAAAATAGAATCTGCTGTATCTGCATAGCAGCTCTCACGTTACTGCTCACCAGATCCAGTATTGTATGTAGAAATTTCTGTTTTGTAAAGTCTAACATAAAATTTATGTCAAAGCCTTGTAATGTAGCAGTTTTGTATATACATGAAGTATGTCCGTCAAGAATGTTAGCTGTGCAGTCCTCCTCCACAGACGCGCGAGACCAAGTCCAGGCTCGGAAAGAAACCAGCCCATTCCACCGATGGTCAGCCAAAGCACCCTGGACCTATACAAACTCTCCCCCTCCCTGTCACTAAATCACATTTCTTTGGCAATTTCCAACAATGAAATACTTCAAGAAGAGATAGCTCCTAACACAGATGTCAGACTTGCTATAAGAGTATTTTTTTGAAGTACTACAAATCTAGAAATAGAGCTCAAGCTTCTTCCCTCTTCTGGAATAGATAAGCCAAGTAAGAATTATTTTTTCAATCCAGAAACTATTTTGAATCCTATATAATTTATAGACCACCTTCTATTTGCAAGACTAACTTCTTCAAGCTCAGATTCCTACTTCTCATGTTGGTAGGGCCTCTCCCCAAGCGATACTTTTCCTCCACTCCTTTTGATCACTTAAGCCATAATGTGTTTCCTCCTCAACCTTAACCTTGAAATTTAAAGCACTCTCCATCCATTTGCGGTAACTGAGTCTTGGTTCTCAGTGCCCAAGCTGTTTCAGATACTGAGCCCTGGAGTGAACAAAACCATCACCCTCATCCTTCCTCTCGGGTAGTGCTCTGGCGGCTGCACATGTGGAGAAATGGGCTGACGGCCTTCCCCACACACAGGTCTGCAGTGACTCAGCGCCAAACCCGAGGAGCACACACCTTTCTGTCCATGGCTCTGGGCCTTGCTGTAAGTCACAGAGTTGCAGTTGAGAAGCAGTGCCTGGTAAACCTCTTTTACAGGCCCAGAGGCGCCTAAGGGAAGGGTGGGAAGCATAGTTACAAATGCTCCTTTTTCCTGTGCCAGGAGGGAGAAGCCAGGTAATCCTGATGACACAGGCCTACATGGCAACAGAAAGAAGTGGAAGCCTTTTACAGCACCAAGCGCCCTGTTCTTTAATCACAACACAATATGGATGTATCACTTGGAGCCAAAAGTTACTAAGCACCATCTAAAGGCCCTGCAGGTAGGTTGTGGAAGCTCAGGCAGTGTTTCCTTAGCAATGATCATGTGTGCATTAGGGCTTCCACGTTTAAAATATGTAAAATTCATGGGGCAAACTTCGGCTTAGTTTATGGTCCCTTCAATTTGGATTCTACCTCATCAGTTTCTAAGTCTCAACAAGTCTGGCCTCTTGCTGGGTAGAGCCTACAAAATTTGCCACTGGTTCACAGGTGAACAGAGGCTCTGAGGGCCCAGGAACAGATCAGTATGTGAGCTTTCTCCAGTCTGGAATTCTCACTAGATCAAAAGAAGACAGAAATGAAAACTAGTTAGGGAGAGTAAACAAGACTTGATAGATTGGGCATTAGGAAATCTGCCAAGCAGTGGGCTGTGGGCTTTTGCCTGGTGAGGAATGAAAGGCAGGAAATGGGCGTCCAAAGGACGAAGATGAGAGGGCAGTGAGAATGGTCACTGCCAGCATTCCAGCCTTGGAATTGTCAGTGCCAGTTTGTCTACTAAACAGGAAATCCTAGCGCCAGATCCTCTGCCAAACAGACTGGTCCCTTGCAAATTACCTATCAGCCTTCTAATGAGACATTTTCATTTGACCCACTGGATTTTCCATGATTTTTCAAGTACAGGCAGCTTTATCTAGGCCTGTGTATTTGAAGCTTTCCCACTGGAAGTAGTGAATTTCCTCACACATGCAGTCAGAGTCATGTCTCATTTTCCCAGGTAGATAGTAATGCACACTGGGGCATCTGTACCTGACTGCAGTCTCCTGGTGAGGGTTTGAAGGTGATTTCAAACAAGAAAGTTGAGGACTTTCTAGTTCAGGGAGGAGTAGTCTTGACCTCTAAAATGACAAAACATTCTAGAGATGAATCATGGACTTGCCAGCTTAACAGCTGTTGAAAACACAGTGCTGCCCTCCGCAAGACCGTCTGCAGGCTGGCTGGGGCTGGCAGGGGATGTTTAATGCCAACCAAGAGCCCCACCCATTCAGAAGCTCCACTGAACAGAAGGATGTGTACAGAGAAAAACCCTGTCCTCCCCTGCATGCTCCAGGCTGCCACCACCACCTTCCACATCCCAAGCCCTTCGAACAGCCACAGGTGCACTCCAACCCTGCTTCCCTCCGGGCCAGCATCACTGGATGCTGCCCCGTGAACCTCACTCCTGCCATCTAGCTTTCAGCATGGCCTTCCGCAGCCTTTTTACCACAAGCCTCTCCTGCTACTGCAGAGACTATCAGTGCAATCCCAGGGAAAGAAGACAGTGACCTGGACTCGAGTGGGAGTGGTGGCTGTGACAAGAAGAACTGCCAGATTGGATGGAGAGAGTGACAATTCAAAGAGGACGCCACGTATTTTTGACCTGAACAACTAAGTTCCCGAAACAGGTAAGGAAGAAACAGGAGGAGGAGAATTCTATTTTATCCAGTAGGGTAGTGAAAGCTAAAAAACTTTTAAATTTACCTCTTTTCTGTATATATGTTATATTTCACGATAAAGTATTTTTTAAAAATGAAAAAAAATTTTTAATGTTCCAGTTTGAACATATACACTGTTTCATGATTCAAATAATCACTACACGATTCCTTGTACTACTTCCAGTTTGGAGAAAAAACTGATTCCCCTTCAGTTGTTGAGGTGGGAGGTGGGTATGTGGCACTTTAGTCCAACTCAGTGGATTCTGAATAGATAAAGGGATATGAAGCCTCAGCCAATAAAAGTCTTGACATTTTCTTTTACACACAGAGAGACTGGATACAAAGCTCTGTGCATAAAGCTGGGCATACTAGCTCTTGCGAGTGATGGCTAACTCTGCATAGCTGTGTCCACATCAGTGTGTTCTGGGGTGTCTGAGCAGAATGTTTTGTAGGATAGCTCTGAGGTTACCAAAGCCCCTCTGCTGCCACAGCACCTCTTGAGATGGGGTCCAGCCTGTGTGCCTCACTTCTCATTCAGGTTTAAGGAGAATCCTTTCAGAGCCTTCTCTGAGCCATTCCTGAAGAGGTTAGCTTAGTCCTTAATTTCTTACTACTATTATTTTTACTTTATTTTATTACTACTTTTTTTTTGGCAACTCAGGGGGAACCTAATCCTTGTAACAGAAGCACCAAGTGTCCCAGCACAGAACACAGGTGCCCAGGAGAAGCCCTGAGTTTGCTCTTGGAGTAACTCTTTTGGGAAGGGTTCTGCTTAATAGAGCCTCAACCTTCTGGCTGCTTAAGGCCAGGAGAATCAACCTGAAGCCAGATTCTGGAAATAAACCAATGCCAATGGGTTTTAGTTTTCTACACTTATGATTTTTTTCCCTGTAGTAAATGTTAGCTATCCACTCTTTAGCATCAGTGTACTTTTAAAGTCCTGCCCATTTTGAGGAAACCCTTAACTGCTGTGCTGTGAAGTTATTTTTGTGCCAGTTTTTTGTGGGCCTGTATTAGCAGTTCTCATATCTTAGGAAGAACATGAAAACATTAGGCTCAATGAGTCAAATTCCCTACCTATTTTTAAACAAAGCAGTGATTTTTTTTTAGATACAACACCTAAAGCACAAGCAACAACAACAAAGAAATTATAAATCGAACTTCATCAAAATTATAATTTTTGAGAGGATTGTGGGAAGACAGCGGAGTAGGGAGCTCCAAGACTCAGTCCTTCTACCAGAACAACTATGAAACAGGCAGGAACAGTCTGAAACAACTACTTTGAAATTGCACCAGCCAAAACACTGTACAGCATCCAGGGGAAAGCAAGAGGAAGAGGCTGGCACATTATGATAAAGAACAGTAGTAAATGGCTTTCTCCAGGGTTCCCACTTTTGCAACAGGCTGCCAAAGGGCCCAGCCCCTGGCTAGCTCACTGGTGACCATCAAGCACACCAGTATACACATTATGGGAGCCCAAGAAGAAGAAAGAGAAAGGGATGGAAGGAATATTAAAAGAAATGACAGAAAACGTCAATTTCATAACTTAGCAAAAGACGTGAATATGCACATCCAAGAAGCCCAGAGAACCCAAAACAGGATAAACATGAAGAGAAACACAACCTATCGTATATTGATCACTCTAATGAATGCAAAGAACAAGGCGAGAGATCCAAAAACTGCAAGAGAAATGCAGCATGTTACATGTGAGGAAGATCCAATTAGACTGAGTGCCAATTTCTCATCAGAAACTGGGTTGGCAAGAAGTCAATGGGTTGAAATATTAAAGTGTTGAAAGAAAACAACTGTCAACCAAGAATTTTATATCCAGTGAGGCTTTCTTTAAAAAATGATGGAGATATTAAGAAATGCCCTGATAAACAACAGCTGAGGGAGTTCATCACCACTAAGTCTGCCCTACAAGCAATGCTAAAGCGAGTTCTTCAGCCTGAGAGGAAAGGACAGTATGCTACCTGATTCAACGTGGCATAAAGAAATAAAGACCTGCAGTAAAGGTAAAAATTTGCAGTAAAGGTAACCACTTGAGTAATTATAAAAGGCCACTTTTATTGTACTGTACTGTTTGGTATGTAACTATAAGAACTAATGATAAATCTATGGTTTGGGACCTACAATGTATAAAGGTATAGGTGGTAACAAGTCCAAAAGAATAAGGTGAGGGAACAGAGGGAAATAGGAAATGTATATGTGTATGCTATGGAAGTTAAGTTGGCAGCAAACCAAATATGACATATATTTAGGATGTTAAGTTTTAACCCCATGGTAACCACAAGGAAAACAGATTTTTAAAAAATATATCCAAATAGAAAACATATTGTTGTACCATCCAATATGGTACAACAACAGCAAAATCAAGGAATTGAGGGACAATAAAGGTATTAGATGTATAAAGGCTAGATAGCAAAATGGCAGGAAAAAGTGCATTATCAGTCATGATTTTAAATATAGATAGATTAAACTCTCCAGTCAAAAGGCAGATACTGGCAGAATGGATAAAAAAGCATGACCCAAATATATGTTATCTGCAAGAGACTCAGCTTAAATTCAGAGATACAAGTAGGCTGAAAGTGAAAGGGTGGGAAATATATCATGCAGTAATCAAAAAAAAAAGCTGGGGTAGCTATACTAATATCAGATAAAATAGACTTTAAGTAAAAAACAGGAGGCACAAAGATAGACATATATATATTTAAAAAGGGACAATTCAACAAGATGTAACAATTATAAATATATATGCACCTAACAGCAGAGCCCCAAAATATACAAAGCATATACTGGCAAATTTGAAGGGAGAAACTGACAGTTCTATATTATCTAAGAATAAATCTATCCAAGTATGTAAAGGATTTGTACATAGAAAACTATAAAACACTGCTAAAATAAATCAAAGAAGACCTAAATAAATGGAAGGACATTCCACATTCATGGGTTGAAAGACTAAATATAGTGAAGACGTTCAATCCTACCCAAAACAAATTATAGATTCGATGCAATCCCAATCAAAATCGAAACAGCCTTCTTAGCCAATCATCAAATTCATATGAAAGATCAAGGGGCCACAAATAGATAAAGCCACCTTAACAAAGAAGAATGAAGTTGGAGGAATTACATTCGCCCCCAGCTCAGCTGAACCTCGAGTAAAAGCTGAGGTTGCTGGTTTTCACCCCAGTGCAGAGGGGGCAGGGCTGATGGAAAAGGGAAAAAAAAAAAAAAAAAACTCCTTTTTTTTTTTTTTCAATTAGATCGGCCAAAATACTTGAAAGGGTCTGGGCCCTGAAGGAAAGGAGGGGGCACACAGGACCTAGAGATACACAGAGCAATGTTCCAAGTTAAGCTCTTGAATGGCAAACCTGAGGAATGCGGGTCCTGCTCTGAAAAGGAAGATTTCTTTTTTGTAGCTGTGTTTCTATGGCTTGACTGCTCTTTGGATACAACTGCAAGGCTTCTCAGGCTACAACTGCCCGAAGCAAGGGCAGAATTAAGCTTCTCTGAGAGCTTGTCTGGAGGCTGTGCCTTCCCCCAGGAGAGGGGTAGGGCCCAGCTTAGGTAAAATCCCTCCCTCAAGGAATTCAGACCCTAGGGTCTAGAAAACTGAAGTGATTAAAGCCAGCCTACAACCTCTCCTCTGTCTCAACCACACCCCCCAGGAGGGAGAATGTGCTGAAGTTAAAGGTACCACATCACTTATGCTGGTGGGACCCGCAGGCAGACAAGTACCACACACTGGGAAGGACAAGAAACACAGAGTCTAGAGGCTTCATAGGAAAGTCTTTCAACCTGCTGGGTGTCACCCTCAGGGAAAACTGATGCCGGTGACTCTTTCCTCCTGAGAGGAGGCCAGTTTGGTCTGGAAAAATCTGACCGGGGTCTATAATACCTGAATAGACCCTCCTAAGGTAAGTTAAGTTTTAACCCCATGGTTAAACCCCATACAGGCAGGGCAAGAAACAAGAAAACAAGAACTGAAAAATTCTGATCTGTTAGACAAAACCTCAGCTAGAGGCCTAGAATAAACTGAACTGAATGTCAAAGAACAGACATACAACAAAGTCATCCAGCAAGAAAATCCTAGGTAAAAAAAAAAAAAAGTAAAAACAATCTCCAGAATAAACTAAGGAAATTAAATGCCTAGAAACCAGCAAAAAATAATGAATCACACTAGGAAAATTGAAGATATGGCCCAGTCAAGGGAACAAACCAACAATACAAATGAGGTTCAGCAGTCGAAACAATTAATTCAGAATGTTCAAAAAGACATGGAAAATCTCATCTCATCAAAAATCAAATTAATGGAGAAACGATACAGAAAGCGCCCAAAGCCACAACAGAGATAAAAAAAGACAGCGTACCCCATCCTGGAACGGCTGGCTGGCTGAGAGAAGCAGCTCGGGTGAGATCGCCGAGGCGCGCGGGCCTTACCGGGCGGGGTGGCAAGCGGCCGGAGTTACTCCCTTCCCCCTTCCCGGGCCGGCTGGGAGAATTGGAGAGGCGGTCCCCTGAAACAAAGACGGCTGGCGCCCACACCACGCGCAGCCCCCGGACCAACTGAGAGAATTGGATCGGAAACCCCCAGGCCGCGGAGAACGGTGACGGGTGGGGGAGGCCCCTTCCAAACCCGTGACTCCCGGGGAACGTGCACTCTCTCGGGCGGGCCGCTGCCGCTGGCGCCCTCCCGCCACGCTTGTTGCCCAGGGCCGACTAGGAAATTCGGACGGGCTCTTCCCCTGGCTGCGGCGACCAGCAACCCTCCCTGCGTTCGGACCCCGGGCCGGCTCAAGCCGTTTCGGCTAGCGAATCCCCAGGACGGCGAGAGTTTTCCAAAGTTTAAGGTCCCACAGCACTTTTTACCGGTGGGACCCGCAGACAAACGGGTGCCACGAGCGCCACCTACTGGGCAGGATAAGAAAAACAGAACCCAGAGATTTCACAGAAAAATATTACAACCTTGCTGGGTCCAACACCAAGAGAAATCTGAATAAATGCCCAGACGCCAGCAGCAGAAGATAACTGTCCACGCTCAAAAGATTGAGAATATGGCTCAGTCAAAGGAACAAACCAATAGCTCAAATGAGACACAAGAGCTGAGACAACTAATGCTGAATATACGAACAGAAATGGAAAACCTCTTCAAAAATGAAATCGATAAATTGAGGGAGGACATGAAGAGGACATGGGCTGAACATAAAGAAGAAATAGAAAAACTGAAAAAACAAATCGCAGAACTTATGGAAGTGAAGGATAAAGTAGCAAACATAGAAAAAATAATGGATAGCTACAATGATAGATTTAAAGAGACAGAAGATAGAATTAGTGATTTGGAGGATGGAACATCTGAATTCCAAAAAGAAACAGAAACTATAGGGAAAAGAATGGAAAAATTTGAACAGGGTATCAGGGAACTCAAGGACAATATGAACCGCACAAATATACGTGTTGTGGGTGTCCCAGAAGGAGAAGAGAAGGGAAAAGGAGGAGAAAAACTAATGGAAGAAATTATCACTGAAAATTTCCCAACTCTTATGAAAGACCTAAAATTACAGATCCAAGAAGTGCAGCACACCCCAAAGAGATTAGACCCAAATAGGCGTTCTCCAAGACACTTACTAGTTAGAATGTCAGAGGTCAAAGAGAAAGAGAAGATCTTGAAAGCAGCAAGAGAAAAACAATCCATTACATACAAGGGAAACCCAATAAGATTTTGTGTAGATTTCTCAGCAGAAACCATGGAAGCTAGAAGACAGTGGGATGATATATTTAAAATACTAAAAGAGAAAAACTGCCAACCAAGACTCCTATATCCAGCAAAATTATCCTTCAAAAATGAGGGAGAAATTAAAACATTCTCAGACAAAAAGTCACTGAAAGAATTTGTGACCAAGAGACCAGCTCTGCAAGAAATACTAAAGGGAGCACTAGAGTCAGATACAAAAAGACAGAAGAGAGAGATATGGAAAAGAGTGTAGAAAGAAGGAAAATCAGATATGATATATATAATACAAAAGGCAAAATGTCAGAGGAAAATATTATCCAAACAGTAATAACACTAAATGTCAATGGACTGAATTCCCCAATCAAAAGACATAGATTGGCAGAATGGATTAAAAAACAGGATCCTTCTATATGCTGTCTACAGGAAACACATCTTAGACCCAAAGATAAACATAGGTTGAAAGTGAAAGGTTGGGAAAAGATATTTCATGCAAATAACAACCAGAAAAAAGCAGGAGTGGCTATACTAATATCCAACAAATTAGACTTCAAATGTAAAACAGTTAAAAGAGACAAAGAAGGACACTATATACTAATAAAAGGAACAATTAAACAAGAAGACATAACAATCATAAATATTTACGCACCGAATCAGAATGCCCCAAAATACGTGAGGAATATACTGCAAACATTGAAAAGGGAAATAGACTCATATACCATAATAGTTGGAGACTTCAACTCACCACTCTCATCAAGGGACAGAACATCTAGACAGAGGATCAACAAAGAAATAGAGAATCTGAATATTACTATAAATGAACTAGACTTAATAGACATTTATAGGACATTACATCCCACAACAGCAGGATACACCTTTTTCTCAAGTGCTCATGGATCATTCTCAAAGATAGACCATATGCTGGGTCACAAAGCAAGTCTTAACAAATTTAAAAAGATTGAAATCTTACACAACACTTTCTCGGACCATAAAGGAATGATGTTGGAAATCAATAATAGGCAGAGTGCCAGAAAATTCACAAATACGTGGAGGCTCAACAACACACTCCTAAACAACGACTGGGTCAAAGAAGAAATTGCAAGGGAATTTAGCAAATACCTCGAGGCGAATGAAAATGAAAACACAACATATCAAAACTTATGGGATGCAGCAAAGGCAGTGCTAAGAGGGAAATTTATTGCTCTAAATGCCTATATCAGAAAAAAAATCAAATTAATGAATTTAGGGAGGATATAAAGAAGTCAAGGGATGAACAAAAAGATGAAACTGGAAGTCTGAAAAAACAAAACACAACTTATGGGAATGAAAGGCATAGTAGAAGAGATGAAAAAAAACAATGGAAAACTACAATGTTGTATTTTAAGAGGCAGAAGATAGGATTAGTGAACTGGGGGGTGGGACATCTGAAGTCCAACAAGCAAAAGAAAATGCAGGGAAAAGAATGGAAAAATATGAGCAGGGACTCAGGGAATTTAATGACAACATGAAGCATATGAATATACATGTTGTGGGTGTCCCAGAAGAAGAAGAGAAGGAAAAGGAGGAGAAAAACTAATGGAGGAAACTATCACTGAAAATTTCCCAGCTTTAATGAAAGACATAAAATTACAGATCCAAGAAGTTTAGTGTACCCTAAACAGAACAGATCCAAATAGACGTACTCCAAGACACTTATTAATCAGAATGTCAGATGTCAAAACAGAGAGAATTTTGAAAGCAAGAAGAGAAAAACAATCCATCACAAACAAGGGAAGCCCAAAAAGACTACGCGTAGATTTCTTGGTAGAAACCAGGAGGTAAGAAGACAGTGGCATGATATATTTAATATACTAAAAGAGAAAAACTGCCAACCAAGAATTCTATAACCAGCAAAATTGTCCTTCAAAAATGAGGGGGAAATTAAAACATTCAGACAAAAAAATCACTGAGAGAATTTGTGACCAAGAGACCGGTTCTGCAAGAAATACTAAAGGGAACACTAGAGACAGATAGGAAAAGACAGGAGAGAGAGGTGTGGAGAAGAGTGTAGAAATGAAGACTATCAGTAAAGGTAAAAAGAAGAAAAATTAGATATGATATAAAATCCAGAAAGCAAAATGGTAGCAGAAAATACTGCCCTTACAGTAATAACATGAAATGTGAATGGATTAAAAAACAGGACCCATCTATATGCTGTCTACAGGAGACTCATTTTAGACCCAAGGATAAACATAGGTTGAAAGTGAAAGATTGGGGAAAGATATTTCATGCAAACTACAATCAGAAAAGAGCAGGAATAGCTATTCCAGTATCCAACAAATTAGACTTTAAATGTAAAGCAATTAAGAGACAAAGAAGGACACTATGTATTAATTCAAGGAACAACACAACAAGAAGACATAACAATCATAAATATTTTATGCACCAAGCCACAGTGCTCCAAAATACATGAGGCAAACACTGAAAAGAGAAATAGACACATCTATCATAATAGTTGGAGACTCCAATTCCCCACTGTCATCAATGGACAGAACACCTGGACAGAGGATCAATAATGAGACATAATCTGAATAATACAATAAATGAACTAGACTTAACAGACATTTATAGAACATTACACTCCACAACAGCAGGATACACCTTTTTCTCAAGCGCTCATGGATCATTCTCAAGGATAGACTATATGCTGGGTCACAAAGCAAGTCTCAATAAATTTACAAAGATTGAAATCATACAAAACACTTTCTCAGATCATAAGGGAATGAAGTTGGAAATCAATAGGAAGAGGGCCAGAAAATTCACAAATATATGGAGGCTCAACAACACACTCTTAAACAACCAGCGGGTCAAGGAAGAAGTTACAAGAGAAATCAGTAAATATCTCGAGGCAAATGAAAATGAAAACAAAACAAATCAACATTTATGGGATGCAGCAAAGGCAGTGCTAAGAGGGAAATTTATTGCCCTAAATGCCTATATGAAAAAAAGAAGAAAGAGCAAAAATTGAGGACTTACTTGGAAGAACTAGAGGAAAAAACAGCAAAATAACCCCAAAGCAAGCAAAAGGAAAGAAATAATGAAGATTAGAACAGAAACAAATGAAATTGAGAACATGAAAACAATTGAGAAAAATCAACAAAACCAGAAGTTGGTTCTACGAGAAAATCAGTAAGATTGATGGACCTTTACCGAGGTTGACAAAAAGACGAAGAGAGGATGCAAATAAATCAAATCAGAAATGGAAGAGGAGACATAACCACTGACCCTGCAGAAATAAAGGAAGTAATGAGAGGCTACTATGAACAACTTTATGCTAATAAACTAGACAATGTAGATGAAATGGACAACTTCCTAGAAAGGCATGAACAACCAACATTGACTCGAGAAGAAATAGATGACCTCAACAAACCAATCACAAGTAAAGAAATTGAATTAGTCATTAAGAAGCTCCCCAAAAAGAAAAGTCCAGGATCACATAGCTTTACATGTGAATTCTACCAAGCATTCAAGAAGAAATTAGTAGCAATCCTGCTCAAACTCTTCAAAAAAATTGGAGAGGAGGGAAGGCAACCTAACTCATTCTACAAAGCCAACATCACCCCCATACCAAAGCCAGACAAAGATACTACAAGAAAAGAAAATTACAAACCAATCTCTCTAATGAATATAGATGCAAAAATCCTCAACAAAATTCTTGCAAATCGAATCCAGCAGCACATTAAAAGAATTATACACCATGGCCAAGTAGGATTCATCCCAGGTATGCAAGGATGGTTCAACATAAGAAAATCAATTAATGTAATACACCATATCAACAAATCAAAGCAGAAAAACCACGATAATCTCAGCTGCTGCAGAAAAGGCATTTGACACAATTCAAACATCCTTTCTTGTTGAAAACACTTCAAAGGATAGGAATAGAAGGGAACTTCCTCAGTATGATAAAGGGAATATACGAAAAACCCACAGCTAACATCATCTTCAAAGGGGAGAAACTGAAAAATTTCCCCCTAAGATCAGAAACAAGACAAGGATGTCCACTGTCACCATTGTTATTCAACATTGTGTTGGAAGTTCTAGCCAGAGCAATTAGACAGGAAAAAGAAATACAAGGCATCGAAATTGGAAAGGAAGAAGTAAAACTCGTACTGTTTGCCCATGATATGATACTATATGTCAAAAACCAAAAAAAAATCCACAGCAAAACTACTAGAGCTAATACATGAGTACAGCAAAGTGGCAGGTTATAAGGTCAACACTCAAAAATCTGTAGTGTTTCTATACACTAGTAATGAACAATCTGAGGGGGAAATCAAGAAAAAAATCCATTTACAATTGCAACCAAAAGAATAAAATATTAATAAATTTAACTAAGGACACAAAAGACCTATACAAATGATAGTGACTAAATGTACAAATTTAAAAATGTTTTTGCATGAGGAAGAACAAAGGAATGTCAATATTGCAAGGTATTGAAAATAAATGGTATTTAATATTTTAAAACTTTAACTTATGTGTGAGACTAAAGCAAAAAAATGTTTATTTGGTACAAAATTTATATTTCGACTAGTGCAGTTCTTAATATAATTTACGTGGATAGCTTAATTGAACACCATAAGTACATGGAACCTTGAGTAGAGCATGAGATTTTGTAGATTTGTCCAGAGTGATGCCCCAATAAATCCCAGAGTGATTGGAACAGTGAGCAGAAAAGCATTTGCAAAGAACTTGGGGGAAAGGCAAGAAAGGGGGAAAATTCAACTTCCCCAAGTAGAGAATTCTTAATATTCTCACAAGCACTGGGGACAACCAAAGCAATAGATTGAGCCCCAAATCTTGGGGTTTGTTCATATGAAACTTAAACCCACAAAGGATAGGCTAAGCCTACTTAAAATTAGGCCTAAGAGTCGCCCCCAGAGAACCTCTTTTGTTGCTCAGATGTGGCCTATCTCTCTCAGCCAACACAAGCAATTTTGCCCATAAAGTGACATGAACAGACACTTACTTCTCAGAAGAGGAAATACAAATGGTCAAAAGGCACATGAAAAGATGCTCAACTTCTCCGGCTATTAGAGAAATGCAAATCAAAACCACAATGAGATATCATCTCACACCCATCAGAATGGCTACTATCAATAAAACAGAAAATGACAAGTGCTGGAGAGGATGTGGAGAAAGAGGCACACTTACCCACTGTTAGTGGGAATGTAAAATGGTACAACGGCTGTGGAAGGCAGTTTGGTGGTTCCTCAGGAAGCTAAGTATAGAATTGCCATATGACCCGGCAATACCATTGCTAGGTATCTACTCAGAGGATATGAGGGCAAAGACATAAATGGACATTTGCACACCAATGTTTACAGCAGCATTATTTACAATTGCCAAGAGATGGAAACAGCCAAAATGTCCATCAACAGGCAAGAGGCTAAACAAGCTGTGGTATATACATACGATGGAATAGTATGCAGCTGTAAGACAGAATAAAGTTATGAAGTATGTAACAACATGGATAGACCTCAAGGACATTATGCTGAGTGAGTTTAGCCAAAAACAAAAGGACCAATACTGTATGGTCTCACTGATATGAACTAACATTAGTGAATAAACTTGGAGAATTTCATTGGTAACAGAGACCATCAGGAGATAGAAATAGGGTAAGACATTGGGTAATTGGACCTAAAGGGATACAGATTGTCCAACTGGACTGATTGTAAAAACTCAGAAATGGACAGCACAATACTACCTAACTGTAATACAATTATGTTAGAACACTGAATGAAGTTGAATGCGAGAATGATAGAGGGAGGAGGGCTGGGGACATAAATGAAATCAGAAAGAAAGATAGACAATAAAGACTGAGATGGTATAATCTAGGAATCCCTAGAGTGCATAATGATAGTGACTAAATGTACAAATTTAAAAATGTTTTTGCATGAGGAGGAACAAAGGAATGTCATTACTGCAGGTTGTTGAAAATAGATGGTAATTAATATTTTAAAATTTTAACTTATGTGTGAGACTAAAGCAAAAAAATGTTTATTTGGTACAAAATTTATATTTTGATTAGTACAGTTCCAAATATAACTTATGCGGACAGCTTAATTGAACACTATAAATACATGAAATCTTGAGTAGGGCATGGGATTTTGTAGGTTTGTACAGAGTGATGCCCCAATAAATCCCAGAGTGATTTGAACAGTGAGTAAAACAGTATTTGCAAAGTCCTCTTGGGGGAATGGTGAGAAAGGGGGAAAATTCAACTCCCCCAAGTGGAGAATTCTTAATATTCTCACAAGCAGTGGGGACAACCAAAGCAATAGGCTGAGCCCCCAATCTTGGGGTTTGTTCATATGAAACTTAATCCCACAAAGGATAGGTCAAGCCTACTTAAAATTTAGGCCTAAGAGTCACTTGTTGCTCAGATGTGGCCTCTCTCTCCAGCCAACACGACAAGCAAATTCACCACCCTCCTCCTGTCTACATGGGACATGACTCCCAGGGGTGTGGACCTTCCTGGCAACATAGGACAGAAATCCTAGAATGAGCTGAGACTCAGCATCAAGGGATTGAGAAAACTTTCTCGACCAAAAGGGGGAAGAGCAAAATGAGACAAAGTGTCAATGGCTGAGAGATTCCAAACAGAGTCGAGAGGTTATCCTGGAGGTTATTCTTACACATTAAGTAGATATCACCTTGTTATTCAAGATGTAATGGAGAGGCTGGAGGGAACTGCCTGAAAATGTAGAGCCTCGTTTCAGTAGCCATGTTTCTTGATGATGATTGAATAATGATGGAGGTTTCACAATGTGACTGTGTGATTGTGAAAACCTTGTGTCTGATGCTCCTTTTATCTACCTTATCAACAGATGAGTAAAACATACGGAATAACAATAAATAATAGGGGGAACAAATGTTAAAATAAATTTAGTAGATTGAAATGCTAGTGATCAATGAAAAGGAGGGTTAAGGAGTATAGTATGTATGAATTTTTTTCTGTTGTCTTTTTATTTCTTTTTCTGAATTGATGCAAATGTTCTAAGAAATTATCGTAATGATGAATATGCAACTATGTGATGAATTCTGAATTACTGATTTATATGTAGAATGGAATGATCATATGTTAAGAATGTTTGTTTTTTTTTTTATTAAAAAATTAGTTTAAAAAAGGAGAAAAAAGATCAAAGGTGATGGCGGAGTTATACAGAGAAGACAGGATTTAATAAATGAATATGATTGTGGAATCATTTAATTGTTAGCTCTTTTACTCTCCAGTACCTCAGAGCAGCTAGAAATAAAAACCTATAATTGTGGAATTACAACCCATGCCAAACTCTGAAATATGTTCTACAACTAATTGTGGTGCTATGCTTTGAAATTTATTGTTTTGCATATATGTTATTTTTCAAAAAAAAGGAAAAGAAAAAGTCACTTGTGATAAAAAATATTTATTCCTTCTAGCCTCCTACATTCTGGAGCAGCTAGAAGGAAGAACCTGAGATGATGGTACTGTAGCCCATAACAAACTCTGGGATCTGTCCTGTAACTGCTTGTTGAAGAGTGCTTTGAAAACTATTGTTTTTTTATTTCTTTGCTTGGTATATATATTATACTAAACAATAAAAAAGTTTTTTAAAAAATAGCAACTAAAGAATCAAATACTTAGAAATGAACCTAACTAGGAACGTTAAGGACTTGTACACAGAAAACTACATAACATTGCTAAAAGAAATCAAAGGAGATCTAAATAGGTGGAAAGACATTCCCTGCTGATGGATAGGAAGGCTAAATGTAGTTAAGATGTCAATTCTCCCCAAATTGATCTACAGATTCAACACAGTACCAATCAAAATTCCAACAATGTACTTTGAAGATTTGGAAAAGCTACCTACCAAATTCATCTGGAAAGGAAAGAGACCCCAAATAGCTAAAATCATCCTAAAAAAGAAGAATGAAGTGGGAGGATTAACACTCCCTGACTTTAAAACCTATTATAAAGCCACAGTGGTCAAAACAGCAGGGTACTGGCACAAAGACAGAAGCACTGACAGATGGAATAGAATCGAGAGTGCAGAAATAGACCACCAAATCTATGGTCAACTGATTTTTGACAAGGCCTCAAATCCTCTAAACTAGAACAAAATAGTCTTTTCAATAACTGGGCATGGAAGAACTGGATATCAATAGCCAAGAGAATGAAAGAGGCTCCCTAACTCACACCTTACACAAAAATTAACTCAAAGTGGATCAAACACCTAAATATAGGAACTAGCACCATAAAGCTTCTACAAGAAAACAGGGAAGCATCTTCAAGACCTAGTAATAGGAGGTAGCTTCCTAAACTTTACACCCAAAGCACAAGCTACAGAAGAAAAAATAGATAAATGGGACCTTCTCAAAATCAAATGCTTCTGCACCTCAAAACACTTTGTCAAAAAGGTGACAGGCAGCCAACTCAATGGGAGAAAATATTTGGAAATCGCATATCAGACAAAGGTTTGATTTCCTATATATATCATACAACTCAACAACAAAGAATAAACAACCCAATTATAAAATGGGCTGAAGAAATGAATAGGAATTTTTCTGAAGAGCAAATACAGATGGCTCAAAAGCACATGAAGAGATGCTCATTTTCACTGGCTATAAGGGAAATGCAGATCAAAAACACAATAAGATACCACCTCACACCTATAAGAATGGCTGCTATTAAACAAACATAAAACGATAAATGTTGGAGAGGATGTAGAGAAACTAAGACACTTATGCACTGCTGGTGGGAATGTATAATGATGCAGCCACTATGGAAAACTGTTTGGCAGTTTCTTGGGAAACTAAATATTGAGTTGCCCCGTGACCCAGCAATAACACTACTTGGTATATAACCAGAAGGGCTGAAAGCAACGATGCAAACAGACATTTGCACACCGATGTTCACAGCAGCATTGTTCACCATCACCAAAAGATGGAAACAAACCAAATGCCCATCAACAGACAAGTGGATCAACAAAATGTGGTATATACACACGATGGAATATTATGCAGCAGTTAAGACAAAATGATGTCCTGAAGCACATGACAAGATGCATGAGCCTTGAGGACATAATGCTGAGCGAAACTAGTCAGACACAAAAGGACAATACTATATGATTCCATTTTTATGACCAGCATAAACATATAATCAGAAGCTTAGAATACAGAATATAGGGGACTTAGAGATACATAGAAACTGAAGATGGGTGAACCATTAGCTAATGAGGTTAAACTCCAATGTAAGGGAATAGGTAGGAGCGAAGGTGATTCTCCAGTGGGTCTAGAGGTAATATTACCATATTGAAGATGAATGAGATTGAAAAAGGTTGTACAGACCTACGTGTCCCACTGATTCACACTAGAAATATGAATTAGTTCTTACAAGAATTATTTCAAAGATATGATCCTTGTATAAAGAGTGTTTAAGTCCAGGGTACAGGGGGGAAACTGCTATTGCATGCTATGAGCTGTGTTCAAAAGGAAACCATCAGCACTACCCCAGCAACAGCAGAGGTAAATAATGGGGGGAGGGGCAAGAGTTAAGAGAGGTTTAGATTTTCTATTTGGCAAGTGTGTGTTTATTGGTTTTCTTTCTCTTGGGAACAATGAAATTATCTAAAATTGAGAATGTTGATGGACTGTGGACTTTGGGCCTTCTACATGATGCCCGATGAATGCAGGTGGCTGAAGGATGCACTGACGGAGAAGTAGATTGGTGAACGATGGTGTATACTTATAAACGAAGGTTGTGCTGGTACAAAAAGGAACAAAGTCAAGAGGCATGCAACAATGGGACATTTGGGGAGACAAAATAAGCCAGAAGCAAAAGAACAACAATGGTATGGTCACCTTTAGAAAATGCTTAGAAGAAAACAGGGGCCTAGATTATAAGCCTTTAGAGCAGACACATTAAGCCCAGAGTGGCGATTAATATTTCTGGATTTCGAGAGGCTGTTTTATATATAACCTGATATTTAGAGATAAGAAAGAAGCCGAACAGGTTGGGGTTAAAGTAATTCAGAACACAGGGGTAAGGAAGACAGTGTCTATATTTTAGAACCACACGTACTCTTTGAGACCAGTGGAAGAAAGGTTTACTTGATCTGGAACTGAAATTTTCTGTAGTGCATAATCTAATTGAACCTATCTGTATAGCTCATTTGAACAACTGCAACACAGGGAGCACAGAATAAAAATGAGGTACTTTAATCCTGTAGATTATTGAATGCCTGGAAACATCCTAAAGTATATTAAGCAGATAATCAGAAAGTACTGGCAAAGTCCCCTGAGGGAGGGGAGAAAGAATATGGAACTATTAAACCTTACCATCAAGGAATCCCCTAATAATGTGTCAAACTTTAGGACACCCAAATCAATAGGCCATGCCCTCGATCATGAGGCTTACTCTTGTGAAGCTTATATAGGTAGTAGATAAGCGTAGACTACATATAGGTATGCTGAAGAGTTACTTCTGGGGGACCTCTTTTGTTGCTCAGATGTGGCCTCAGTCTCTCTAAGCCCAACTCTGCAAGTGAAATCATTGCCATCCCCACTACATAGGACATGACATCCAGGGGTGAAAGTCTCCATGGTGATGTGGGAGATGACTCCCAGGGATGAATCCAGATCTGGCACCATGGGATCAACAATTCCATCCTGACCAAAAATGAGAAAAGAGTATAATTAATAAAGTTATCAGTGGTAGAGTTCAAATAGAGTCGAGAGGCTACTCTGGAGGTTGCTCTGACACAAACTTCAGGTAGACCTTGCTACCTATCATCACCTGCCAACCCCCAATCAGGACCATTCCATCCAATCCTAAAGAACACCTAGGGCAATACATAAGATTCCACCAGGATTCCGTGCACTAGAATCACTTTCCAGAAACTTACAACCTCCAGATGGGTCCCTGGTCCAGATAAGTCCTGAAACCTAGCCCAGCCTCTCCAGAACATCAGAGAGTTCCATCTCCCTACCCCATATTAGCAACAGACCCTTCCAATATCAAATATTTAGAATTGCCATAGCCCAAACAACCCTAAAGAGAGGTATGGAAAGATCAAAGGTGATGGTGGAGTTATACATAGAAGATAGGCTTTAACAAATGAATATGAGTGCTGAATCATTAAATTGGTATCTCTTTTAGTTTCCAGTATTTTAGAGTAGCTAGAGGTAAAAACTTAAAATTTTGGAATTGTGACCCATGTCAAATGTCTGAAATACGTTCTACAACAAATTGTGGTGCTATGCTTTGAAATTTATAGTTTTGTATAAATGTTATTGTTCACACAAAAAAAAGGAAAAAAATGTCGATTGTGATGATAAAAAAGTATTTAAGCCCTCTAGCCTCCTATATTCTGAAACAGCTAGAAGGAAAAATATGAGAGGATTGTATGGTAACCCATGACAAACTCTGGGATCTATCCTGTAACCACTTTTTGAAGAGTGCTTTGAAAAGTATTGCTTTTTCATTTCTTTGCTCTGTATACATGTTGTTGTAGTTTGCTAGCTGCCAGAATGCAGTATGCCAGAAACGGAATGGTTTTTAAAAAGGGGAATTTAATAGGTTGCTAGTTTACAGTTCTAAAGCTGAGAAAATGTCCCAATTAAAACAAGTCTATAGAAATGTCCAATCTAAGGGTCCCAGGGAAAGATACCTTGGTTCAGGAAGGCCGATGAAGTTCAGGGTTTCTCTCTCAAGTGGAAAAGCACATGGCGAACACAGTCAGAGTTTATCTCTCATCTGGAAAGGCACATGGTGAACACAGCATCATCTGCTAGCTTCTTCTCCTGGCTTCCTGTTTCATGAAGCTCCCCAGGAAGCGTCTTCATCTCCAAAGCGCTGGCTGATAGACTCTCTGCTTCATGGTGCTGCAGCATTCTCTGCTCTCTCTGAATCTCCTTCATTCTCCAAACTGTTTACTCTTTTATAGGACTCCAGAAACTTATCAAGACCCACCCAAATGGGTGGAGACATGTCATCACCTTATCCAGCTTAACAACCACTCTTGATTAAATCACATCTCCAGGGAGACAATCCAACTATAGCTTCAAACATACAGTATTGAATAGGGATTATTCTGCCTTTACAAAATGGGATTTTGATTAAAACATGGCTTTTCTAGGGGACATACATCCTTTCAAACCAGCACGTATGTTATACTATACAATCAAAAAAAAGTTTTTTAAAAAAAAGGATATCTGTATCCTTTATGTATATAAATACATAAGAATAACCTCCAGGATAACTTCACAACTCTGTCTGACATCTCTTGGCCACTGAAGCTTTATTTCGTCTTATTTCTCTCTTTCCCCTTCTGGTTAAGAAGACTTTCTCAATCCCATGATGTTGGGTCCTGGCTCATCTCAGGATTTCTGTCCCACATTGACAGGAAGATTTATACCCCTAGGAGTCATGTCCCATGTAGGGGTGAGGGCAGTGAGTTCATCTGCTAAGTTGGCTCAGAGAGAGAGGCCACCTCTGAGCAACAAACGAGGTTTTCTGGGGTGACTCTTAGGAATAATCATAAGTAGGCTTAGTTTCTTCTTTGCAGGAGTAAGTTTCATAGCGGGCAAACACCAAGACTGCGGGCTCAGCCTATTGAATTATAGGAAGGCTCAGCCTCTCTCTGCCCAATTCTGCAAGGAAAGTCATTGCCCTGCCCCCCTGCATAGGACATGACATTCAGGAGCGAAGGTCTCACTGGCGGCATGAGGCATGGCTCCCAGGGATGAGTCTGATCCTGGTACTGTGGGATCAACAATGCCTTCCGAACCAAGGGGAGGAAAGGAGGTATAATAAAATAAGGCATCAGAGGCCGGCCACGGTGGCTCCCCAGGCAGAGTTCTTGCCTGCCATGCTGGAGACCCAGGTTCAGTTCCCGGTGCCTGCCCATTCAAAAAATAAAGTAAAATGAGGCATCAGTGGCCAGGAGAGATCGAGTGGAGTCAAGAGGCTATTCTGGATGCAATGCTTAGGCAAGCTTCAATTAGATAGCACTGATTGCCAAGGTTTGCTAAACCCCAACCAGCATCACTCCTATTGACCCTTGAAAACACCTACAGCTTGAAATGAGACTCTATAAATGTTTCATGCACTAAGTTTGCTTTTCTGGAACTTACAATTCCCAGAAGGTTCCTAGGTCAGATAAATCCTGAAACCCAGAGGCACCATGTCAACTAAATTACATGCCCTATCCTTTAATGTGGACACCCCTTCTCAACATAAAAAAGTCAGAACAGGCATGGCCCAAAGATCCTTACAGACTGGGAGAATGATCAAAGGAGAAGGAGATATAACAGACAGAGTAGGATTTAACAAACAAGTATGGCTGCTGAATCACTATATTAATATTCCTTCTAGCCTCCAGTGTTGGGAACAGCTTGAAGGAAAACTGAGACAGTGGAATCATAGCCAATGTCAAACTCTGAGATCAGTTCTGTAACTCCTGGTTGAAGAGTGCTTTGAAAATTATTGCTTTTTACTTTCTTTGCTTTTAGTACATGTTATATTTTACAATAAAAATATTTTTTAAAAAGTTAACCAAGGTGAAATCTTTGCCTAATTATAACAGTAAAAATCACACTCACTGTGCTCTGCTGTTATGTTTTGAAATTGTACTCTGTAAATGGACAATAACAAGATAGCTTGTGATTAGTCCTGCTTGTATCCCCTTATCTCATTTGGCAACCCTGAAGTCGGGTGCCCTTGCACGTAGCATCTTATTCATATGAGTCAGCTCAGAATGAAACACCCTAAATTCCTGAACTATCTTGTTAGACCACGTCGGTTCTGATTAAGGCTAGCACACCTGACAGGGGCAGTCGCCTAAGGCTGTAGTTACTGCACACATACTCAGTAGTAGAGTATCTATGACCTCATCATCTCAAACTACCTCGCTTACTGTCCTAAGCCTGCCTTTGTTTGTACACTATAAAAACTGAAAGTTTCTCCAGTCTGGGAAGACAGAGTTGAGGCCTGCCCTTCTGTCCACGTGAGGTTAGCTTTTGATAAGGAAATTTTTTCTCCTCTCAAACTCCCTGTGCCTACTGATGGGCTCTGTGCACGTCGGGGGAGGACTCACTTTTCAGCCACTACAGAAGTATCACACTGAACTATCCGTGGAGAAGAGACTGGCACTTTTTTTTTTTTTTTTTTTACTGTAAATTGCGTGTTTGAAACTTTTGCAAGGAGTAGAAGTACACTTTTTCAAGTTTTTTTTTAATGTGATTTTATTGCAATATATTCACACACCATACAAACCATTCAAGTATACAATCACTTGCTCACAACATCATTGCAGTTTTGCATTCATCACCATGATCAACTGTAGAGCATTTTCATGACTCCAAAGAAGAAAAAATAAAATCCAAATCCTCTCATATCCCTTATCCCCCTCCCCCATTACTTATCGGTATGGTACATTTGTTACTGTTGATCAAAGAATATTAAAATACTACTATTAACTCTAGTTCATAGTTCACAATAAGTAGAATTTTCCCCATATATCCTCTATTATTAACTCCTTAGAACAGTGTCATACATTTGTTCTAGTTCATGAAGGAACTTTTTAATATTTGTACAGTAATCACAGATGTTGTCCTCCACAAGATTTACTATGTTTTAACCTCCAACTTTTCTTCTGGTGACATCCATGACTCTAAAATTCCCCGTTCCTCCACACTCACCCACCAGTCAGCACGTTAATTATTCTAATACTGTGCTACCTTCACTTCTATGCAGTTCCAAAAGTTTAAGTTCACCCTAGTTAAACATTCTGCACATACTAAGCAACCTCTCCCCATTCTTTTTTGTTGTTGTTTGTTTTTGTTTTGTTTGGCCTGGGCAGGCACTGAGAAACAAACCCAGGTCTCCAGCATGGCAGGTGAGAATTCTGCCACCGAGCCACCGTCGCACCACCCCTCTCCCCGTTCTTGAGCCTCCTTCTATAACCTGGTTATCTATATTCTACATTTTATGTCTATGAGTTTAAATATTATAGTTAGTTCATATCAGTGAGATCATAAAATTTTCATCCCTTTGTAGTCTGACCTATTTCACTTAATGTCCTCAAGGTTCATCCGTGGTATTGTGCACTTCAGGAATTGAAAATATTTCATCCGAACTCATCTTCTATGCTGAGTAACATTCCATCATATGCATATACCACATTTTGTTTATTCACTTGTCTGTTCATGGACATTTAGGTTGTTTTGGTAATGGTGAATAATACCGCTATGGACATTGTGCAAATGTCTGTTCAAGTCCCTGCTTTCAGATCTTCCTGGTATATCCTGAGTACCAGGATTGCCGGAGCTAAGGCAACTCTACACTTAGCTTCCGGAGGAACTGCCAAACCATCCTCCACAACGGCTGTCCCATTTCACATTTTCACCAGCAGTGAATGAGTTAAACAGTTTTGTTAAAAGCTAAAGACAGAGGGACTCCTAGTTAGAAAGACAAAGAAAAAAAGAAAGAGGATGCAAATAAGCAAAATCAGAAATGAGAGGGGAACTGGTCATTAACATGGACCCTGAAGAAATAAAAAGAATCCTAAGAGGAAACTATGAACAACTATACACCCACAAGCCAGATGACTTAGATGAAATGGACAAATTCCTAGAAACACACAAATAACCTACACTGACTCAACAAATAAGAGCTCAACAAACCAATCACAAGTAAAGAGAGTCAATCAGTCATCAAAATTCTTCCTACAAAGAAAAGCCCAGGGCCAGATGGCGTCATAGGGGAATTTTATCAAATACTCCAAAAAGAATTAAGTCAGGTGTTTGCGGCCCATGCAAGCAGGTGCCTCAGAACCAGTCCCACAAGCAAGCTGCATGCAGGAACCTCGAACCGGTGGAGCCCACGCATGACCTGGAGCCCAGAAGGCTGCAAATTCAGTACCGTTTCCTTGCCGCGGACCGCTGTGGTAAGAATATCTTTCCCCCTCATTTGAGTTGCCCTCCCATGGGAATCCCAGCACTCCAATCCCACATTTGCCTGCCTTTCCTCTACCTGTACCTTCAGGGCCCCTGATGATTCCAGTACCAATGAGCATTATGGCTCTGTCCAACTCTTAGCACCCACTGAGTCCATGGTTGGAAAGCATTTGGGAGCAAGAAAAGATCATCCAGGCTTAAAGACTAAAGAAAACGATGAAAACAGTGGTCCCGCTACTACAATTAAGGTTGGCAACATTTCTGAGAAAGCCTCAGACATGCTTATAAGACAGCTACTAGGTAAATGTGGTTTGGTTTTTGAGCTGGAAGAGAGTACAAGGTGCATCTAGAACCAAGCCTTTGGATTCTGTGAGTATAAGGAGCTGGAATCTACCCTCTGTGCAATCATGTTATTGCATGATCTACAGATTAGAGAGGAGTTGCTTGTTAAAGTGGATGCAAAAACAAACGTGAAATCGATGAGCGGAAAGCGAAGAAGAAAGCTTCTAACGGGAATTTCAGGCCAGAGACTGTCACTAATGAGGAAGCCTTAGATGAAGAAACAAAGAGATTATTCCAGTGAACTCAGTGCTTCCCCCCAGGAATCTAACTCTCACTGCAGGAAGAAGAAGGAAAAGGAGGAGGACATTTTCCGCAGACTCCTAGCGGCCCCACTTATCACTAAGGAGGATATAAATGCTCCAGAAATGGAAGAAGACAAAAGAGACCTGATATCCTGAGAGATCAGCATATTCGGAGACACGCACAAGAAACTGGAAGAAGGGAAAGGCAAAAAGGAGAAAGACAGACAGAAAATAGAGAAAGAATGGAGAGAAAGAGAGAGGGAGGGTGGAAAGGAATGAGAAAGGCGAGAATGGGACCAAGAAAGGGAACGGGGGCGTGAATGAGAAAAGGAGGAAGGACTGGGCGCAGGGACGAGAAGGGGTTAGGGATGGGAACCGGCCAGAAGAGAGAGACTGAGACCTGGACCAGGAGAGAGAGATGACTGAAATCGAGAGATCAAGAAAGCAGCTCAGGCTGCAGCAAGGATTGGAGTAGATTAAGAGAGAAGAGCAGAGACCTCAAAAGGGAATGAGAGTGGGAAAGAGAGAGAGAAGGAGGACAGGAGCGAGAAAGAAAGACAGGAAACCGGATCAGAAGATGATGCAGAAGATGTATATCAACAAAGGAAACGAGAAAGAAAACTCCGAGAGAAAGAAGCTGCTTATCGAAAGCGTTTTAAGAATCGGGAAATCTGAGAATGGAAGAAAACCCAAGAAGATGAGAAAAAGGCTAAAAGAGAAGAAGAAAGAAGAGAAACGGTGAAAGAAGCCAACTCAAAGAATTCTTAGAAGACTGTAATGATAACAGAGGTGACCCCGAATGTTACAGGGGAACCGCTCTTCAAGAAAGGCTGCGGGAGAGGGAAAAGGAAATGGAAGCAGGTGAGCGGGACAGGAGGAGGGAGAAGGAAGAGTCGGAGGACATCGGGCAGCGCCTTGGGGCAGAAGGGCCCTCAGACCAGACGCAGAGCTCCAAAGGACGGAACTAGAGGCTGAGAGGCGCAGACAACCACAGATAGAGCAAGAGCCAGAGTCCGAGGGAGGGGAAGAAAAGCAAGAAAAAGAAGAAAAAACGAGAAGAGCCCATGGAAGAGGACGCAGGGCCCGAGCCAAAGCCGTGTCTCCCACCGACGCGGGGGCCCGGCGCTCTGTCCCTTCCGCCTCCCCGCAGTGGAATGCAACCCCCAGCGCTCCGGGGGGAGTCTCATGAAAACTCACCTAATCACCAACAACCGGAGGAGCATGGGCCACAGATAGGACGGAGTCTTAAACTGGGTGCGTCCAGTAGTCCTGGTCAACCTAATGCTGGGAAGAGAAAGAAACTCCCTGGAAAGAGCGTCTTTAACAAATTTGAGGATGAAGACAGTGACGATGTAGCCCAGAAAAGGAAACTGGGTCCCTCGGATTACAGGGAAGATGGTAAAAATGCTGCCAAAGGCATTCTCAGCACTGGAGGAAAATGCAAACACGTTAAGAGTCTCCTTTAGAAAATCCTGCCAGCAAAACCTGAGCTCTTGACTGGTCTACTGTGGATTCCATATTGATGGAACAGCAAATCACGGATTAATAAGAAAACCATAGAATACGTAGGGGAAGAAGAGGCTACAATAGTTGATTTTGTTTGTTCTAAGGTTATGGGTCACAGCTCACCTCAGAGCATTTTCAGTGATGTTGCCATGGCAGTTAATGAAGAAGCAGAAGCTTTTATGGTCCGAATGTGGAGATTACTGATACACGAAACAGAAGCCAAGAAAATTGGTCTTCTGAAGTAAAACTCTTTTTACATTCAGAGTTCCATTTCCGATTTCTTCTTCTTCCTCATCATTCAAAGGACTTTGAAGTTTTCTTTGTCCTCAAAGACATTTGTGAAACCTATAATTTTTTTTTTTAATGTAGAAAATGTGAAAAGTTTTTGGTCCTCTGATTTGCTGATTGTGTACTCCCTTGGCTGTAAAGTTATCTGAATCCTACCTTGGTTCATTTTATACTCACCAAGTACAAATTAACGGTATGTTTTATAAGCAGCAGCTACTATACACAGTCTGTCTAATTTTGTTCTGCTAATTTGTTCCTTGTAAATATTAAAATGACTCCCCAATTTGAAAAAAAAAATACTAAGACCAATCCTGCTCAAACTCTTCCAAAGTAATTGAGGAAAATTGATCACTACCTAACTCATTTTATGAAGCTAATATCATTCTAATGCCAAAACTGGGTAAAGATACTACAAGAAAGGAAAACTACCAGTCAATCCTCCTAATGAATATAGAGGCACAAATTCTCAACAAAATACTAGCAAATCGAATCCAACGACACTTTAAAAGAATTATTACACCACAACCAAGTAGTATTTATATCAGGAATGCAAGGGTGGATCACACAAGAAAACAACGATTAGGCGGATCCTCCAGGTTCCAGGTCAAGATGGCGGCTTAACAATGTGCGCGTTTTAGTTCGTCCTCCAGAACAACTACTAAATAACCAGAAATAGTACAGAACAGCTCCTGGGGCCACGTCAGTGACCAGACACACAGCATACCCCAGTCTGGACCAGCTGGATCGGCTGCAAGCACCCCCCAGAACCGTGAGTTGCCCAGGATGCAGCAGCTGGTGCCCCTCCCCCACAGGATGTTTCCCAGACGGGAAAGGAAAGAGATTTTACCAGCAGCAGGGACTGAGCACAATCAAACGCTAATTGTGGAATTAATGAACAAATTCTGACTACTAAAAATAGGCCCCCAGCTCAGGGGATCCTGGTCAAAGCGGAGATTGCTCATTTTTGCCCTGGCGCCAAGGGGGCAGGGCTGATGGAAAAAGGGGGGAAAAAAAAAGAAGGAAACAGAGGTTTTTGTGGCTGTGTATCTACAAAGGCTTGACTGCCTCTGGATACAGCGGCTGGACTTCTCAGGCTGCAACTGCCCCAGGCATAGGCAGAAGTGAGCTCTTTTGGGGGCTTATCTGGAGCCTGTGCCTTCCCCAGGGGAGGGGTGAAGCCCCACCCAGGTGGAATCTCTCCATTAAGGAATTCAGACCCCAGGGCTTGGTAATTTGAAGCCATTAAAACTGGCCTACAACCTCTCCTCTGTCTTCACCACGCCCCCAGCAGGGAGAGTCTGCCAAAGTTAAAGGTACCGCATCATCTTACGCTGGTGGGACCTGCAGTCAGACAAGTGCCACACACAGGGCAGGATAAGAAAAACAGAGTCCAGAGACTTCACAGGAAAGTCTTTCAACCTGCTGAGTCTCACCCATAAGGAAAACCGATGCAGGTGACTCTTTCCTCCTGATAGGAGGCCAGTTTGGTCTGGGAAAACCCAGCTGAGGTCTATAATACCTAAATAGACCCTCCTAAGGGTGGGGGGGGGTGGGGAAGGCACCATACAAGCAGGGCAAGATCAAGAAAACAAGAACTGAAAAATTCTCCTCTGTTAAACAAAACTTAAGCTAGAGGTCCAGATAAAGCAGAACTGAATGTCAAAGAATAGATAGACAACAAATTTATCCAGCAAGAAAACCCTAGGTAAAAGAAGTGCAAGCAATCTCCAGAATAAACTAATTAAGGTAATTAAATGCCTAGATGCCAGCAAAAAACAACAAATCACACTAGGAAAATTGAAGATATGGCCCAGTCAAAGGAACAAACCAACACTTCAAATGATATACAGGAGATGAAACAATTAATTCAGAATATACAAACAGACATGGAAAACCTCATTAAAAACTAAATCAGTGAATTGATGGAGGATATGAAGAAGGCAAGGAATGAACAAAAAGAAGAAACTGAGAGTCTGAAAAAACAAATCACAGAACTCATGGGAATGAAAGACAAGGTAGAAGAGATGAGAAAAACAATGGAAACCTACAATAGTAGAGTTCAAGAGACAGAACATAGGATTAGTGAACTGGAGGATGGAGCATCTGAAATCCAACAAGAAAAAGAAAATATAGGGGAAAAAATGGAAAAATATGAGCAGGGACTCAGGCAATTGAAAGACAATATGAAGCGCACGAATATACATGTTGTGGGTATCCCAGAAGGAGAAGAGAAGGGAAAAGGAGGAGAAAAACTAATGGAAGAAATTATCACGGAAAATTTCCCAACTCTTATGAAAGACTTAAAATTACAGATCCAAGAAGTACAGCGTACCCCAAAGAGAATAGCTCCAAACAGACATACTCCAAGACATTTCCTAATCAGAATGTCAGAGATCAAAGAGAAAGAGAAAATCTTGAAAGCAGCAAGAGAAAAGCAATCCATCACATACAAGGGAAGCCCAATAAGACTATGCACAGATCTCTCAGCAGAAACCATGGAGGCAAGAGGACATTGGACTGATATATTTAAATTATTAAAAGAGAAAAACTGCCAACCAAGAATTCTATATCCAGCAAGACTGTCCTTCAAAAATGAGGGAGAAATTAAAACATTTTCAGACAAAAAATCACTGAGAGAATTTGTGACCAAGAGACCAGCTCTGCAAGAAATACTAAAGGGAACAGTAGAGACAGATACAAAGACAGAAGAGAGAGGTGTGGAGAAGAGTGTAGAAAGGAAGACTATGAGTAAAGGTAAAAAGAAGGAAAATTAGATATGACATATAAAACCCAGAAGGCAAAATAGTAGAAAAAAGTACTACCCATGCAGTAATAACACTGAATATTAATGGATTAAACTCTCCAATCAAAAGACATAGTCTGGCAGGATGGATTAAAAAACAGGACCCATCTATATGCTGTCTCTTCTCAAAGGACACGAGGCCAAGGACACAAATAGACATTTACACACCAATGTTTATAGCAGCATTATTTACAATTACCAAGAGATGGAAGCATTCAAAATGTCCATCAATAGACGGTTGGCTAAACAAACTGGCATTTACATAAGATGGAATATTATGCAGCTGTAAGACAGAATAAAGTTATGAAGCATGTAACAACATGAATGGACCTTAAGGACATTATGCTGAGTGTGGTTAGCCAGAAACAAATACTGTGTGGTCTCACTAATATGAACTGACATTAGTGAATAAACTTGGAATATTTCCTTGGTAACAGAGACCATCAGAAGATAGAAATGGGGTAAGATATTGGGTAATTGGAGCTGAAAGGATACAGATTGTGCAACAGGACTGAATATAAAAACTCAGAAATGGACAGCACAATATTACCTAACTGTAATACAATTATGTTAAAACACTGAATGAAGCTGCATGTGAGAATGATAGAGGGAGGAGGGCTGGGGGCACAAATGAAATCAGAAAGAAAGATAGATGACAAAGATTGAGATGGTATAATCTAGGATTGTCTACAGTGTATAATGACAGTGTCTAAATGTACAAATTTTAAAAGTGTTTTTGCATGAGGAAGAACAAAGGAATGTCATTACTGCAGGGTGCTGAAAATAGATGGTAATTAATATTTTAAAATTTCAACTTATGTGTGATACTAAAGCAAAAAAAAATGTTTATTTGGTACAAGACATATTTTGACTAGTGCATTTCCTAATATAACTTATGTAGATAGCTTGGCTGAATAACATAAGTACATGGAACTTTGGGTAAGCCATGAGATTTTGTTGGTTTGTCCAGCTAGATGCCCCAATGAATCCCAGAGTGATTTGATCAGTGAGCGGAAAAGTGTATGCAAAGTCCCCTTTGGGGAATGGTGAGAACGAGGGTAAATTCAACTTCCCCAAGTTGAATTCTTGATATTCTCACAAGCAGTGTGGGCAACCAAAGCTATAGGCTGAGCCCCCAGTCTTGGGGGTTGTTCATATGAAACTTAACCCCACAGGGGATAGGTCAAGCCTACTTAAAATTAGGCCTAAGGGTCACCCCCAAGAGAACCTCTTTTGTTGCTCAAATGTAGCCTCTCTCTCCAGCCAACACAGCATGCAAACTCACCACCCTCCCCCTATCTACTTGGGACATGACTACCAGGGGTGTGGATCTTCCTGGCAGTGTGGGACAGAAATCCCAGAATGAGCTGAGATTCAGCATCAAGGGATTGAGAAAAACTCTAGAATGAGCTGAGACCCAGCATCAAGGGATTGAGAAAACCTTCTTGACCAAAAAGGGGAAGAGTGAAATGAGACAAAGTATCAATGGCTGAGAGATTCCAAACAGAGTGGAGAGGTTATCCTGGAGGTTATTTTTATGCATTAAGTAGGTAACACCTTGTTAACCAAGATGCAATGGAGAGGCTGGAGGGAACTGCCTGAAAATGTAGAGCTGTGTTCCAGTAGCCATGCTTCTTGATGATGATTGTATGATGATATAGCTTTCACAATGTGGCTGTGTGATTGTGAAAACCTTGTGTCTGATGCTCCTTTTATGTACCTTGTCAACAGATGAGTAGAATATATGGAAAAAAAATAATAGGGGGAAAAAATGTTAAAATAAATTTAGTTTGAAATGCTAGTGATCAATGAAAGGGAGGGGTAAGGGGTATGGTATGTAAATTTTTTTTCTGTTTTTGTTTTATTTTTCTGTTGCCTTTTTATTTCTTTTCCTGAATTGATGCAAATGTTCTGAGAATTGATCATGATGAATATGCAACTAGGTGATGATATTGTGAATTGCTGAGTGTATGTGTTGGGAACGTTTGTGTTTCTTTCTTGTAATTTTTTTTTAATTTAAAAAATTAAAAAAGAAAACAATGCATATAATACAGCACATTAACAAATCAAAAGGGAAAAATCACATGATTATTTCGATTGATGCTGGAAAAGCATTTGACAAAATTCTGCATCTTTTTCTGATAAAAACACTTCAAAAGGTATGAATTGAAGGACTCTTCCTCAATATGAGAAAGGGCATATATGAAAAACCCACATCATACTTAATGGCGAAGGACTAAAAGCCTTCCCCATGAGATTGGGAACAAGACAAGGATACCCTCTGTCACCACTATTATTCAATATTATACTAAAAGTCCCAGCTAGATCAATCAGGGAGAAAAAAAGAAAAGGCACCCAAATCAGAAAGGAAGAAGTAAAACTTTCATTATTTGCAGATGACATATTCGGAAAATCCTAAGAAATCTACAACAAAGCTTCTTGAGCTAATAAACAAATTCAGCAAAGTGGCAGGAAACAATTAAGGAAAAAATTCCATTCACAATAGCAACTAAAAGAACCAATTTTCTAGGAATATGCTTACCAGGGATGTAAAGGACCTGGACACAGAAAACTACAAAACACTGCTACAAGAAGATCAAAATAGGTGGAAAGACATTCCATACTCATGGATAGGAAAGTTAAATGTAGTTGAGATGTCAATTCTACCCAAATTGATCTACAGATTCAACGTAATGATAATCAAAATTCCAACAACCGGGAGGAGGGGCCAAGATGGTGGCTTAGCAATGTGCATGTTTTAGTTCGTCCTCCAGAACAACTACTAAATAACCTGAAACAGTACAGAACGGCTCCCAGAGCCATGTCAGTGACCAGACACACAGCATACCCCACTCAGGACCAGCTGGACCGTCTGTGAATCTCCCCCAAAACCATGAGATCCCCAAGCCGCCGCGCCCAGTGGCCGGCGCCCCTCCCCCACAGGTGGCTTCCCAGAGGGAAAAGAAAGAGACTCTAAACGTGGTCAAGGCAGAGGTCGCTCATTGCGCTCACGGAAAAAGAGGAAAGGGGAGGAAATGGAGGCTTTAGTGGCTGTGTCTCTACGGAGACTTGGCAGCCTCTGGATTCAGCGGCGGGACTTCTCAGGCTGCAACTGCCCCAGGCATAGGCAGAAACGGGCTGCTTTCAGGGCTGTCGTCCACCTGTGCCTTCCCCAGGGGAGGGGTGAAGCCCGACTCAGGTGGAATCCCTCCCTCAAGGAATTCAGACCCCAGGGCTTGGCAATTTGAAGCCATTAAAACCAGCCTACAACCTCTCCTCCATCTCCACCACACCCCCAGCACAGAGAGTCTTCCCAAGTTAAAAGTGCTGCAACATCTTTTGCTGGTGCGACCCACAGGCAGACGTGCCACATACTGGGAAGGATAAGAAAAACAGAGCCCAGAGACTTCACAGGAAAGTCTTTTAACCTTCTGGGTCTCACCCTCAGGGAAAACTGAAGCAAGTGACTCTTTCCCTGATAGGAGGCCAGTTTAGTCCAGGAAAACCCGGCTGGAGTCTATAATACCTACGTAGACCCTCCTAAGGGTGGAGAGGGAAAAGGCACCATACAAGCAGGGCAAGAAACAAGAAAACAAGAACTGAAAAATTATCCTCTGTTAAACAAAACCTAAGCTAGAGGTCCAGAAAAAGCTGAACTGAAGTTCAAAGAACAGATAGACAGCAAATTCATCTAGCAAGAAAACCCTAGGTAAGAGAAGTGAAAGCAATCTACAGAATAAACTAATTAAGGTAATTGAATGTCTAGACGCCAGCAAAAAATAACAAATCACACCAGGAAAACTGAAGATATGGCCCAAGTCAAAGGAACAAACCAATAGTTCAAATGAGATAGAAGAGCTGAAACAACTAATTCAGAATATACAAACGACATGGAAAACTTCATCAAAAACCAAATCAGGCCACAGTGGCTCAGCAGGTAAGAGTGCTTGCCTGCCACGCCCAAGAACCCGGGTTCAATTCCCGGTGCCTGCCCATGTAAAAAAAAAAAAAAAAAAAAAAAAAAAAACCAAATCAATGAATTGAGGGAGGATATGAAGAAGGCAAGGAACAAACAAAAAGAAGAAATGGAAAGTCTGAAAAAACAAATCACGGAACTTATGGGGATGAAAGATACAGCAGAAGAGATGAAAAAAACAATGGAAACCTACAATGGTAGATTTCAAGAGACAGAGGTTAAGATTAGTGAACTGGAGTATGGAACATCTGAAATCCGACAAGATACAGAAACTATAGGGAAAAAATGGAAAAATATGAGCAGGGACTCAGGGAATTGAATGATAATATGAAGTGCACAAATATACGTGTTGTGGGGGTCCCAGAAGGAGAAGAGAAGGGAAAAGGAGGAAAAAAACTAATGGAAGAAAATTATCACTGAAAATTTCCCAACTCTTATGAAAGACCTAAAATTACAGATCCAAGAAGTGCAGCATACCCCAAAGAGAATAGATCCAAATAGACGTTCTCCAAGACACTTACTAGTCAGAAAGTCCAAGTTCAAAGAGAAAGAGAGGATCTTGAAAGCAGCAAGAGAAAAGCAATCCATCACCTACAAGGGAAACCCAATAAGACTATGTGTAGATTTCTCAGCAGAAACCATGGAGGCGAGAAGACAGTGGGATGACATATTTAAATTACTAAAAGAGAAAAACTGCCAAACAAGAATTCTATATCCAGTAAAATTGTCCTTCAAAAATGAGGGAGAAATTAAAACATTTTCAGACAAAAAATCACTGAGAGAATTTGTGACCAAGAGACCAGCTCTGCAAGAAATACTAAAGGGAACACTAGAGACAGATACAAAAAGACAGAAGAGAAAGGTGTGGAGAAGAATGTAGAAAGAAGGAAAATTAGATATGACATACAAAATACAAAAGGCAAAATGGTAGAGGAAAGTACTACCCAAACAGTAATAACACTAAATGTTAATGGATTGAACTCCCCAATCAAAAGACACAGACTGGCAGAATGGATTAAAAAACAGGATCCTTCTATATGCTGTCTACAGGGAACACAACTTAGACCCAAAGATAAACATAGGTTGAAAGTGAAAGGTTAGGAAAAGATATTTCATGCAAATAACAACCAGAAAAGAGCAGGAGTAGCTATACTAATATCCAACAAATTAGACTTCAAATGTAAAACAGTTAAAAGAGAAAAAGAAGGATACTATGTACTAATAAAAGGAACAATTCAACATGAAGATATAACAATCATAAATATTTATGCACCAAACCAGAATGCCCCAAAATACTTGAGGCAAACACTGCAAACACTGAAAACGGAAATAGACACATCTACCATAATAGTTGGAGACTTCAATTCCCCACTCTCGTCAATGGACAGAACATCTAGACAGAGGATCAATAAAGAAACAGAGAATTTGAATATTACAATAAATGAGCTAGACTTAACAGACATTATAGGACATTACACCCCACAACAGCAGTATACACCTTTTTCTCAAGTGCTCATGGATCATTCTCAAAGACAGACCATATACTGGGTCACAAAGCAAGTCTCAACAAATTTAAAAAGATTGAAATCATACACAACACTTTCTCAGATCATAAGGGAATGAAGTTGGAAATCAATAATAGGCAAAGCACCAGAAAATTCACAAATATGTGGAGGCTCAATAACACACTCTTAAACAACCAGTGGGTCAAGGAAGACATTACAAGAGAAATCAGTAAATATCTCGAGGCAAATGAAAATGAAAACACAACATATCAAAACTTATGGGATGCAGCAAAGGCAGTGCCAAGAGGGAAATTTTTTGCCCTAAATGCCTATATCAAAAAAGAAGAAAGGGCAAAAATACAGGAATTAACTGTCCACTTGGAAGAACTGGAGAAAGAACAACAAACTAACCCCAAAGCAAGCAAAAGGAAAGAAATAACAAAGATTAGAGCAGAAATAAATGAAATTGAGAACATGAAAACAACTGAGAAAATCAATAAGACCAGAAATTGGTTCTATGAGAAAATCAATAAGATTGATGGGTCCTTAGCAAGACTGACATAAAGAAGAAGAGAGAGGATGCAAATAAACAAGATCAGAAATGGAAGAGGAGACATAACCACTGACCCCACATAAATAAAGAAGGTAATAACAGGATACTATGAACAACTTTATGCCAATAAATACAACAATGTAGATGAAATGGACAACTTCCTAGAAAGGCATGAACGACCAACTTTGACTCAAGAAGAAATAGATGACCTCAACAAACCAATCACAAGTAAAGAAATTGAATCAGTCATTCAAAAGCTTCCCAAAAAGAAAAGTCCTGGACCAGACGGCTTCACATGTGAATTCTATCAAACATTCCAGAAAGAATTAGTACCAATCCTGCTCAAACTCTTCAAAAAAATTGAAGTGGAGGGAAAGCTACCTAATTCATTCTATGAAGCCAACATCACCCTCATACCAAAACCAGGCAAAGATATTACAAAAAAAGAAAACTACAGACCAATCTCTCTAATGAATATAAATGCAAAAATCCTCAACAAAATTCTAGCAAATCGAATCCAACACATTAAAAGAATTATACATCATGACCAAGTAGGATTCATCCCAGGTATGCAAGGATGGTTCACCATAAGAAAATCAATTAATGTAATACACCATATCAACAAATCAAAGCAGAAAAATCACATGATCATCTCAATTGATGCAGAGAAGGCATTTGACAAGATTCAACATCCTTTCCTGTTGAAAACACTTCAAAAGATAGGAATACAAGGGAACTTCCTTAAAATGATAGAGGGAATATATGAAAAACCCACAACTAATATCATCCTCAATGGGAAAAAATTGAAAACTTTCCCCCTAAGATCAGCAACAAGACAAGGATGTCCATTATCACCACTATTATTCAACATCGTGTTGGAGGTTCTAGCCAGAGCAATTGGACAAGAAAAAGAAATACAAGGCATCAAAATTGGAAAGGAAGAAGTAAAACTATCACTGTTTGCAGACGATATGATACTATACATCGAAAACCCGGAAAAATCCACAACAAAACTACGAGAGCTAATAAATGAGTACAGCAAAGTAGCAGGTTACAAGATCAACATTCAAAAATCTGTAGCATTTCTATACACTAGCAATGAACAAGCTGAGGGGGAAATCAAGAAACGAATCCCATTTACAATTGCAACTAAAAGAATGAAATACCTAGGAATAAATTTAACTAAAGAGACAAAAAACCTATACAAAGAAAACTACAAGAAACTGTTAAAAGAAATCACAGAAGACCTAAATAGATGGAAGGGCATACCGTGTTCATGGATTGGAAGACTAAATATAGTTAAGATGTCAATCCTACCTAAATTGATTTACAGATTCAATGCAATACCAATCAAAATCCCAACAACTTATTTTTCAGAAATAGAAAAAACAATAAGCAAATTTATCTGGAAGGGCAGGGTGCCCCGAATTGCTAAAAACATCTTGAGGAAAAATAACGAAGCTGGAGGTCTCACGCTGCCGGACTTTAAGGCATATTATGAAGCCACAGTGGTCAAAACAGCATGGTATTGGCATAAAGATAGATATATCGACCAATGGAATCGAATAGAGTGCTCAGATATAGACCCTCTCATCTATGGTCATTTGATCTTTGATAAGGCAGTCAAGCCAACTCGCCTGGGACAGAACAGTCTCTTCAATAAATGGTGCCTAGAGAACTGGATATCCATATGCAAAAGAATGAAAGAGGACCCGTATCTCACACCCTATACAAAAGTTAACTCAAAATGGATCAAAGATCTAAACATTAGGTCTAAGACCATAAAACAGTTAGAGGAAAATGTAGGGAGATATCTTATGAAACTTACAATTGAGGGCGGTTTTATGGACCTTAAACCTAAAGCAAGAGCACTGAAGAAAGAAAGAAAGAAATGGGAGCTCCTCAAAATTAAACACTTTTGTGCATCAAAGAACTTCATCAAGAGAGTAGAAAGACAGCCTACACAATGGGAGACAATATTTGGAAATGACATATCAGATAAAGGTCTAGTATCCAGAATTTATAAAGAGATTGTTCAACTCAACAACAAAAAGACAGCCAACCCAATTACAAAATGGGAAAAAGACTTGAACAGACACCTCTCAGAAGAGGAAATACAAATGACCAAAAGGCACATGAAGAGATGCTCAATGTCCCTGGCCATTAGAGAAATGCAAATCAAAACCACAATGAGATATCATCTCACACCCACCAGAATGGCCATTATCGACAAAACAGAAAATGACAAGTGCTGGAGAGGATGCGGTGAAAGAGGTACACTTATCCACTGTTGGTGGGAATGTCAAATGGTGTAACCACTGTGGAAGGCAGTTTGGCAGTTCCTCAAAAAGCTGAATATAGAATTGCCATACGGCCCAGCAATACCATTGCTGGGAATCTACTCAAAGGAATTAAGGGCAAAAACTCAAACGGACATTTGCACACCAATGTTTATAGCAGCATTATTTACAATTGCAAAGAGATGGAAACAGCCAAAATGTCCATCAACAGACGAGTGGCTAAACAAACTGTGGTATATGCATACGATGGAATATTATGCAGCTTTAAGACAGGATAAACTTATGAAGCATGTAATAACATGGATGGACCTAGAGAACATTATGCTGAGTGAGTCTAGCCAAAAACTAAAAGACAAATACTGTATGGTCCCAATGATGTGAACCGACATTCGAGAACAAACTTGGAATATGTCATTGGTAACAGAGTCCAGCAGGAGGTAGAAACAGGGTAAGATAATGGGTAATTGGAGCTGATGGGATACAGACTGTGCAACAGGACTAGATACAAAAACTCAAAAATGGACAACACAATAATACCTAATTGTAAAGTAATCATGTTAAAACACTGAATGAAGCTGCATCCAAAAAAAAGAAAATACAGGGAAACATCTTTAAGACCTAATAATAGGTGGTACCTTCTTAAACATTACACCCAAAGCAGAAGCAACAAAAAAAAAAAAAATGGGAACTTCCTCAAAATCAAATGTTTCTGTACCTCAAAAGGACCTGGTGAAAGAGGTGGAGAGGCAGCCAATTCAATGGGAGAAACTATTTGGAAATCGCCTATCGGATAAAGGTTTGATATCCTGTGTACATAACAGAAATCATACAACACAACAACAAAAGAACAACCGAATTATAAAATGGGATAAAAATATGAATAGATATTTTCCAAAGCAAATATAGCTGGCTAAAAAACACATGAAGAGATGCTCATTTTCATTCACTATAAGGGAAAGCAGATCAAGACCACAATGAGATATAACCTCACACCTATAAGAAAGGCTGCTACTAAATAAACAAGAAAATATAAATGTTCGAGAGGATGGGGAGAAACTGGAACACGTATTCACTACTGGGGGGGAATGTACAAAAATACAGTCATACTGGAAGACAGTTTAGCAGTTCCTTAGAAAACTAAATATCGAGTTGCCCTATGGCGTGGCAATACCTCTACTCAGTATGTACCCAGAAGAGTTGAAAGCAGAGGCACAAACAGACATCTGTAGACTTGTGTTCACAGCAGCATTATTCAATTGCCAAAAGATGAAAACAATCCAAGTGCCCATTAACAGATGAGTGGATAAACAAAATGCGGTATATACATACAATGGAATATTATGCAGCAGTTAAGATGAAATGATGTCCTGAAGCACATGACAAAATGGATGAGCCTTGAGGACATAATGCTGAGTGAAGTAAGCCAGACACAAAAGGATAGATACTGTATGTTTTTGCTATTATGGCCATGGTAAAGGTAAACTTAGAGGCTTATAATGTGGAATATAGGGGATCCAGAGCTACACAGAAGCGAGAGAAAAGTAATGAGCTAATGAGGTTGAACTTAAATGGAAGGGAATGGATAGAAGCAAAGGCAGTTCATTAGTGCACCTAAAGTAATGTCATATTGAAGGTGAATGTGACTGAAAGGAGTTGTACAGAGCCGTGTATCCCATCAATCAACACTACAAATACAAATAAGTTCTGGCATGAACTACTTCAAAGGTACGAATTTGTACAAAGAGTCAACAATAGAGGGGTATAGGGGGGAAACTACTGTTGCACGCTATGGTCTAAATTTAACAGGAAGACATCAACAGTATCACAGCGGTGCCAGGGGTAAATAATAGGAGGGAAGGACAAGCGTTAAGGGGAGGTTTGGATTTTCTATTTGGTGAGGGTGTGTTTACTGGTTATTTTTCTCTTTGGAGCAATGACAAGTGTCTAAAACTGGGAGTGCTGAGGACTGTACAACTAAGTGAGGATCATGCGAGACACGGATTGTTTACTTTGGACATTATCCATGATGCCCAATGGATGGAGGTGGCTGAAGGACGCAGTGACTGAGGAGTAGAATGGCAAACGGTGATGTACGTGTGTGATGGAATATTGTTCAGTTACAGAAAGGAATGAAGTCAGGAGGCATGCAACGAGGTGAATGGAGCATAAGGGCATTATGTGATACAAAATAAACCAGACACAAAGGAATAATTATGGTATGGTCTCTTTCAGAAAATACTTTTAAGAAAATTGGGACCTAGTTTGTAAGTTCTTATAGCAGTCACATTTACTCTGGAGCTGTAAATGTCATTTCTAGATTCTAAGAGGCTGTGCTCTATGTGTATAACCTGGTATTTCCCTGGAACTTCGGGTACCCGTGTGACCCCTAAGACTCAGAGTGGGACTTCTGCAGCTCTGAAAGTCAGCATTGCCACATACAACAACTATTAAAGAAACCGAAAAAGAGATCAGGCTTCAATTAGAGATAAGAACGAAGCTGAACTGGTTAGGACTAAGGCAAATCAGAATACAGGATAAAGGATGACATTGTTAGTATTTTAGAACTTCACCTACTCTGTGAGATCAAAGGAAGAAAGGTCTATTTTGTCCAAACCTAAATTGTCTGTAGCACATAATCTAACTCACCCTGCCTGGACAGCTCGTTCAAACACCCCAAACACACGGTGACCAGAATGGCAACGAGGGCTTGTCATTCTGCATAGCTTAGTGCGACACCCGGATACATCCCAGAGGATGCTGGGCAGATAACTAAATAGTATCAGCAACGTCCCTTGAGGGACTGGAGGAAAAAAAAAAAAAGCTAAAGAGTGGACAATAAAATGGAAAGCCATTTGAAAAAAAACACAGACTATGAATTTATGTGCAATTATCTAGCTGACAAATGATTAATCTCCAGAATGTACACATGGGACAATTACAAATCAGTAAGAGGACAAACAGCCCCTGGAAGGCACAGACAAGGAACATGAATGTAACTCACAGAAGAACCAGAATGGCTGAACACACGTGAAGACATCTGTAACTCCTCTAGGAACCAGAAACATGCAAACTGAAATCACAGTCTGGTGGAAGTGTGGCATGGTGGACGGTCTCACACACCCTTGGGGGTGTCACTGATACACCACTTTGGAGGGCAATTTGGCAGCAAATAGTAAGGTTGAAAAAAACCACCAGCCTAAGGCTTAGAGTGTCACTTCTAGTTAAATGCTCAGAAGCCCTCACACATCACCAAGGAGACACATTCCAGAACGTTCATTGTGGCATCAGTTTCAAAAACAAAACACTGGACTCTATCTAAACGGCCAGCCTCAGGAAGAGGAATAAGCAAAACACGGTATTTTTACACAACGGGATATCACGCTGCAATCCGGATAAATGAACTAGAGTCATACACATCAACATGAGGGGAAAACTCAACCACGATGTTTAGTTTTCACAAAAAAGTAACTTTGGAGGCCATGACACAAATCTCAGCAAATTTCAAAGAATGTACAAATTGCAGAAGATGATTTCAGACTACAGTGCAATTAATATAAAAATCCTTAACGGATACAGTACAAATGATAGATTGAGACAGTCGGCAAAATTTGAATGTTGTCTATAAAATAGAAGGTTCATCACAGTTACACTTTCCAACTCTGACACCTGCTGTCATGTAAACGAATGCCTTCGTTCTTAGGCAATATATACCAAAGCACGTGGGCACAAAAGCTGGAGCCTGCACTCTCCGGAGTGTATGATAACTCCTTGAAGCACGTGAGCGCGGGGGTGGGCCTTGGTTCAGAGCTTTGGTTCTTCTATGAAAAGGGGCACGAGGTGGCCTGTAAGACCTGCCGCGCGACCCTGAAGTTCTTTGGGGTTGTCTGAGGTGAGACCCAGGCAGTTGGGGAAGCAGAAACCCAGCTCAGGCCGGCACGTGGGAATCCACGGGCCGGTTCACTTGGCTCACGCTGGCTGCTGTTGGCCCTCTGAGAAACACGTGCGTCTCGGCTGGCCAGGTGAGAGGACTTTAGGTCTGAACTTCAAGCCAGAGTAGGGCTCGAATCCCCAGGGAGGAGAGCGGGGATTCCCGGCCCTGCCATGCCTGCGAGGACTAAGGCATTCTCTCTGGAAGCCTCTCCTTTGCTCCCCAACACTCAACTCCACCACCCCCACCACCTGGAAAAACAACTTCTGCCATGACATCTGTTCCCCTGACCCGGGGTAGAGCAGGCATGGGGCTTAATGCAACCCCAACCCCCACCCCGCTGTTTCTGGGCTCACGGGGACCCTGCCTGGAGTCAATGACTCAGGGAGTGAGACCTCCATTTGCCCCCCACTTGGCTTAAGTCCAACTTGGCTGCTCCTGCGGAGAACCCCTAAATACCACTGAACCCACTGCAGAGGCAGGGGCAGAGCCAGAAAGAACGTGTGAACTAGGCGCAAAGACCCTCCGGGCGCTTACCTGGGGCCAGCGGGAGGCCGAGGTCAGCACCTCCTGCACGCGGGCCCGCGGGAGGCGGTTTCCCAGGCCCACGGCTGCAGGGGAGCCCGCCCCGGCCCTGCCGTGCGACGCCCCCAGCCCCGCGCGCCTGGGAAAGGCAGGAACTGAATTCGCACCCGGAAGCTCACGTCGCCCTCCAAGATTCCGGACCGCGGCGAACCCCGTTCCCCCGGGCCCAGGCGCTGCTCCCTGGCCGCTCGGCACCCCCAACAGCTGTCCCGGAACGGGGCGCCGGCCGCCTGCGCTGGGGCGGTCCCGGGTCTCGGCGCGCCCCGGCCGGGAGCTGCGGGGCGCTGGCCTCGGGCACAAAACTCCGCGCAGCGGGGGGCTCGGTGGGGTTAAAGACCACCCGACTCCCCTCCCCTCCCTCCTCCAGAGACCTCGCGATGACAGCCGCCTGGCCTACCCCCGACTCACCTCCTGGGAAATCTTTCTTTGCAACTTTTCTCTGCCTGCTGCTTCACTCACTTCATCGGACCAAAGTGGGCCTGAGCTTGGCTCTGGCTTCATTCGGACCCCTTGGCCCACGGGCCAGCCCCTCCGGCCCCGGGGTGCTGGGCAGGACACCTGCCCACCAGCAGGCTCAGTGCCGGCTCACTGGGGCATTCAATTATTAAGCAAAAAGGAGGCTTTTAAATCTTCATTCCTCCAACCTGGGTTGCAGGACCCTCCCCAGCCAATCGGGTACCTTCCTCTCCATGCTGGGAGGGTGGGTGGGCCCGCCCAGAGCACGCCCTCTTAGCCAAGGTGCCCTCACCTGGCCTGTCTCCCTGCCCCTCAGACACTCCAAAATACTCACCAAGGCCCATGGGACCCGCTAATTATTTTCCTGAACTGCTTCACTGGCCAATCCTGCCTGGAGCTGGACTGTCCCAGGGTAGAAATGGAACCTCCCACAGTAGCCGCACAAATTCACAACCCACCCCCGCCCCCCCCACACACACAGTAGGGCCTGATGCAAAGTAAGGCTCTTTTGTAGACTACAGGGCCCATTTCCTTCCCCAGCAGCACCCAGGAGAGGGTGAGGAGACAGGGCCAGGGCACAGGGATGCTTTATTGCATTCGGTTGGTTCCCACACTTTATTGTTCCAAAGCCTGAATCCCACCACCGCCCTGCCCTCTTGCACCTTACAGAGAAACAGGGAATGGCTGAACGGGCAGTTCCTGGGTGAGGCCCGCCCCCCTGCCTTCCCAAGCTTGAGACCCCAGGACCCCAGCGAATGGCCACCCGCGACCCCTTCCTGCCTCTGCTTCTCCGAAGCCTGCTCTTCTGGCCCCCACCCCACTCCTCTTCGTGAGCCCTGAACTAGGGGAAGAAGCAGAGGCCGCCGAGAGCCGGTGCCGCCCGGGCCCTCCCCACGAGGACAGAACGGTGGGCAGTCCCACAATGGTCACTGCACGTCCCCAGGCCCCTTGGCCAGGAGGCCACTTCCACCCAGATGAGAAAAACAAGGCACAGTCGTGGTGAAGAGGTAGCCGGGGCAAGACACTGAGCGGCCGAAGCGCCATCCTCGGATGCCATCACAGCCCCCTCACTGCTCCTTCCTGCCAGAGACGCTCCCAGGCAGTTTTCCCTTGGGATGGGTAGGGGCAAGGGGCTGGCAGGATGGGAGGGAGGTGGAGGGAAAGGCCAGCTGCTCTCTGTTCACGTCAGCGTCCAGGCCCTTGTCTTGGGTCTCCCTAAGAGACAAGGTGAAGCCACAGTCCTCATGCCGGGCCGGCTCCAAGCCAGGGTGCTGGCTGGGGCACTGGCCGGGGGGCTGGCAGCCTGCAAACGGGCTCAGCTCCGGTAGCTCTTGAGCAGGTGCCCGGCAATCACCAGCCTCTGGATCTCGCTGGTGCCTTCGTAGATCTCGGTGATGCGGGCGTCTCGGTAGTGCCGCTCTGCGGGCATCTCGGTCACATAGCCCATGCCCCCGAGGATCTGCATGGCCTGCGGTGGAAACCAGGGGCTCAAGAGGAGAAGATCCCGCCCCACAGGGAAAGATGGGCAGGAGCGGCCGGGCAGGGGCAGCTGATGCACGGCCCTGCGGCCCCCAGGCACTCACCTGGTGGGTGATGGCGGTTGCCGCCTCCGACGCAGCCAGTTTGGCCATTGCTGCTTCCTAGTCACAGGGGACAGCGGAGTCAGATGCTCCCGGGAGAAGGGCCCCCAGCTCGGGGGTCCCCCAGCTGGGGCGGGGTGGGACGGGCCAGGGAAGCTTCTCCACGGAGTGACGAACCCACAGGCCCACATCATCTCTGACCTACAGAGGCCCGAGACACTGGGACCCCGCCCGGACTGCCCACTGAGTCTCTTGGCCACCAGGGCTTAGGGCCAGGCCTCGGGGGAGCCCCTCCCCACAGGCACCTTGATGTAGGGCTTCCTGTTGTCCTTCAGCATGGCCGCGCGCCACGTCAACAGCCGGGCACTCTCCAGGGCCAGGGCCATGTCTGCCAACTTGAACTGCAACAACCCAGCCCCCGCCCACCGGTCAGTGGCTGCCCCAGCCCAGCCTCCGCAGACAGGAGAGGGAGCTGCCAGGCCAGCTGCGCCCTGTTACTCGGGTGTCTGGGCCCGGGGCCTGCAGCCTCCACCCCCTTACCTGGATGGCCTGGAGCTTGGTGAGGGGCTCCCCAAAGGCCCTGCGGTTCTCGGCGTAGTTCACGGCACAGTCGAGGGCGGCCTGGGCAATGCCGAGGGCCTGCGCGGCGATGCCGATGCGGCCCATGTCCAGCGTTTGCTGCGGGGAGCACCGGGTCAGCGGCCGCCGGCCCCCGCCCGGCTCCCTGCCCCGCACCCGCCCAGCTCCCACTCACCATGGCTATCTTGAAGCCCATCCCGGGCTCCCCCAGCAGGTTTTCCCTGGGGATGCGGCAGTCCTCAAAGATGAGGTTGGCAGTGGAGGAGGCGCGGATGCCCAGCTTGTCTTCCTTCTTCCCCAGCGTGAGCCCCAGCGTGGGCACGGGGACCAGGAAGGCGCCGATGCCCTGCAAGTCCACGGACGGGCCCGCTGCGCCTCCGGCCACACAGCGCACCGCACACCGCACCGCACACCACACACCACAAACACTGCACCACACCGCACACCACACCGCACACCGCACACCACATTGCACACCACACCACACCGCACACCACACCACACACACCACACACCACACACCACACACACCGCACACCGCACACCACATCCCACATTACACCACACACACCACGCACCCGAGGGAACCCCAGCCCTCCCCCACCGCCCGCTGAGTCCCAGGCCGCCCCTGCCGCTGCCCCGGGGAAGGAGAAGGGAGGGAAGGGCCGCCCGCGGCCTCAGGGCAGGAGCAGCTCCGGGAGCCCGGGTCCGGGGAGGAGGCTGAGGACACGCGGACGGGGACCCCGCTCTCGGCCCCACCTTGTTCTGCAGGGACCGGTCCAGGCTGGCGAAGACCACCGCGGCCGAGGCCTCCCAGGAGTTGGTGATCCAGGCTTTGGTGCCATTCAGGACCCAGGAGTCACCCTCCGCCCGGGCAGTGGTGGAAGCGGCTCCCGCGTCGCTGCCGTTCCCTGCCCCACACACAGACTGGGGGTCCCGCGCTGCCCGCCACCCCGCTGAGCTCCCGCGGCCCCCACCGGACCCCCGAGCCCCCCGCTGCGAGGACGGAAGACGTGGGCTCTGGGCTCCCGAGAGAAAGCACCAGGGCCTCCCCAGCTCCCAGAGCTCGCGCCGAGTCCAGGGGGTCACTGGGGGTCCCGCGGGAGCCGGCCATGCCAAGGTGCAGGGACCCCAGCGCGACAGCTTCCCCCCGGCTCGGATGAGACGACCGCGCTGCTCTAGGCAGGCAGCTGCTCACTCCCAGAGCCCGTCCTCAGGCCCGCCCCGCAGCCCCTTGGGCAACCCAGCTCCTATCTGGTAGGTCACCCCGATTCTAGGGAGGGGAGGGGACAGGCCGAGGCCTGGCCGTGGTACCTGGTTCGCTGAGGGCAAAGCAGCCGAGCTTGTCACCACTGGTGAAGGGCGTGATCCACTGCCGCTTTTGCTCTCGGGAGCCAAACTTCAGGATGGGCCCCAAATAGAGAGACTGGGGGCCACGGGTGGGGGCGTCAGGGGCCTTGGAGCCCAGAAGGCCTGTAACCCAGCAGGACCAAGCCCAGGGGAGCAGGAGCTGGGAGGTGAGACGAACTGTGCCGGGCGACCCCTGGGACCCTCCCCCCGGCGTCCCGGGGCCCAGGAGGTGCTCACGTTGTTGACACTCATGATGACGCCGGTGGAGGCACAGCCCCTGCTGATCTCCTCCATGGCGATGGTGTAGGCCAAGTAGTCGAGGCCGGCGCCGCCGAGCTCCTCGGGCACGTCCATGGCCAGCAGCCCCAGCTCACCCATCTTCTTCACCTGACCCCAGAAAAGGATGTCACGGCAAGGGGCAGCTGCTGGGAGCCAGGGCCACCCTCCCCTCCCCAAGGCCCCTCGAAGCCCTGCTGTCCTGAGCCAGGGCCTGCAGAAATTCAGACCTAGGGATCTCACCACCCACCCTGTGGTCCGGCCTCATCTGCCGGAGGGAGCCATCCACAGAGCCTCCCGGGACCTGCTCCTGGGCCCACCCCACATGCCAGTTCACCTCTCAGTCCTCAGCCTTGACCAGGGAGCAGAGGAAAGGCTCTGAGGTAAGGATGCTGGACAGCAGAGTGCCACCTGACCTCCTTTCAGCCCCTGAAGCACACACACACCCCTCCCCACCACAGGGCCTTTGCACCTGCTGTTTCCCTTTATCACCTAGTTGTTATCTCCTCCCTCCCCTTCCCATCTCAGCTCAGGCACCCATTTCTGGCCTCAGGGAGTCATATCCTTTAATTACATATTCTCTCAGTTCCTTGGGCCTCTCCTTTGTGGTGCTTCTGCAGCTGGAATTTCACACCCATCAATGTGTGCATTTGATTATGATCTTTCTCCCAGCCACAAGAGCAGAGGCTATGTGCACCTGGCTCACAACTACATCCCTGAGGCAGCACGCACCACAGAGCAGAGCCCACAGCAGAAGCTCTGGGCAATTCCCTGTTGAACAAATGAATGGCAAGAGCTGGAGATTTTTAACTTCGAATAACAATAAAAGTAATAATTTAACACCAGTAATGGCTGACAGCTGTCAAGTGCTTGCTATATGCAAAGCTCTGTGCTTTATGCGGACTTTCACTTGAGTCTCTCCAAAGCTGCGAGAGGAACAAAGCTATGTAGTGACCTCGCATTACAGACTGGGAAGCCTGGGGCCCAGGAGGTTAGGGACCTCCCGACAGCCAACAGCCGCTGAGACGGGAAGCGGGAAGCACTGGGCTGCAGAGCTGAAATCCAGGCAGTGATTCCAGAATCGTAACCGCTCTACCACGCTGCCCAGCTCTGCCCCTTCTGACCGAAGATGAATTCGTTTCTCTCTCTAAGCCTGCTTCCCTTCTGAGAAATGTGGATCAAAACTCACCTACCCTGAAACAACGATTAAAACCAGTTGCCTCGGACAGGGGGCGAGGGGATCACTGCTTTTCTTCAGCCCTTTTATACAATTTGATTCTTTTAAGCATGTTCTTACTCTATGCTCATTTAAAGGAAGCAAACTAATAAGGATGTTTACCAACACTTTCTTATTTTTCTATACGACTTTAAGGATTATCTTAAAAATTATTTTTAGGGGGCGGGCCGCGGTGGCTCAGCGGGCAAGAGTGCTTGCCTGCCGTGCCGGAGGACCCCGGTTCGATTCCCGGCCCCAGCCCATGTGAAAAAAAACAAACGGACAAACAAAATATAATAAAGCAAGAAAATGTTTAAAAATGTTTCCCTTTCTTCCTCCCTTCCTTCTCTGTCTTTCCTTCCTTTCCTCCCTCTCTCTTTAAAAAAAAAAAAAAAAAAAAATTATTTTTAAAAAAGAACAAACAATTAGAGGTACACTACACAGAAGCCAGAGATGGATGAGCAGTTACCATGAGGGCAGAGGCTGTGTGTGCTTCGGCTTTACCACACTGAGGCTGAACTTAAAGGCAAGGGAACAGAGAGGAGTGAAGGCAGTTCACTAGTGGGCTTATAAGTAATACTGCTATACTGAAGGTGAGTGTGATTGAAAGGTGATGTATAGAGCCATGTGACCGATCAATTAACACTACAAATATAAATAAGTTCTTGCATGAACTTCTTCAAGGGTTTGATCTTGTACAAAGAGTCAAAAATAGAAGGGTACAGGCGGGAAACTACTATCCCATGCTATGGCCTATGGTTAACAGGAAGACGTCAACACTGCCACAGCTCTACCAGGGTAAATAACTGGGGGGGGGGGGGGGGGGGGGTGGAGAGGGAAAAGGGTTAAGGGGAGGTTTAGATTTGTGATATCTAGTGAGGCTGCGTTTATTGGTTCTTTGTCTCTTTAAAATTGAGGCTGTACAACTAAGTGAGGATGCTGTGAGCTGTGAATTGGTTATTTTGGACAGTATCCATGATGCCCGATGGATGGAGAGGCCCTCGGGACACACTGACTGGGAGGTGGAGTGGGGGACAGGGGTGTACACATACGAGGGAACACCGGGCGGCTACAAAAAGTAATGAAGTCACGAAGCACACATGAGGTGAATGAAGCTGGGGGACATTATGTTGCACAAAATAAGTCAGTAACAAAAAGCACAGATATGGTATGGTCTCTTTTAGAAAATACTTGTAAGAAAAACAGAGCCTACCCTGTAAGCTCTTACAGCAGCCACACTTAGAGCTGTAAGTGTATTTCTAGATTCTGAGACGCTGCGCTGCATGTGCATAAGTGGGACTTCCCTGAAATTTTGAGTGTCTCTGTGACACCTGAGATTCAGAGCTGGAGTCTGACAGCTCTGAAAGCTAGCACTGTTACATGCAACAACTGTTAAAGTGATCAAAAAAGAGATCTGGCTTCAATTAGAGAGAAAAACGAAGCCAATCTGGCTGGGACTAAGGTAAATCAGAATGTAGGGCAAAGAATGATGGTGTTATGTACTCTGGAGCTTCACCCATCGTATGACATCGAAGGCAGAGAGGTTTATTGTGACTAGAACCTAAATTTTCTGAGACACACAATCTAAATGAACCTGCCCGGATGGCTCATTTAAACAGCCCAAACACATGGAACCCAGAAGGAAACGAGGCAATTCTGTATCGCTTCATGTAATACCCAGAGACATCCCAGACTATGGGGGGCTGATAATTAAAAAGTACAGGTAGAGTACCTTGAGGGACTGGAGAAAAAATAAGGAACTATAAACTTTCCCACCTGGAAACCCCTGGTACTTTCTCAAACATTAGGGACTCCCAAGTTAATAGGCTAAGCCCTTGATTTTGAGGTTTGCCCTAAAATAAGGTATCAGTGGCTGACAGAGTTCCAACAGAGTCAAAAGGCTATTCCAGAGGCCACTCTTATGCAAGTACTTATTATCAGGTACTTATTACTAATTGCCATGGTCTGCCAAACCACCGCCAACATAATTCCTGTTAACCCTAAAGGACGCCCAGGGCTCTAGCCAAGATTCTATAAAAGTTTCAATAACTAAATTTACTTTCCAGAAATCAATATCCTCCACAATTTGTGCTGGTTTGAGGCTGTTGTGTACCCCCAGAAAAGCCATGTTCTTTAATCCTGATTCGATATTGGCGGGTGGGATCTTTTTAAAGTTGTTTCAGTGAAGATGTGTCTCCATCCATCCAAGGTGGGGTTGCTTACTGGAGTTCTTTAAGAGAGAACCATTTTGGAAAAGGCTTCAGAGACAACACGAGACCCAAATGTTTGGAGACGCAGGAAAAAAATGCCCCCAGGGAAGCTGAAGGATAGACAGCAGCCACATGCTTTACTCCTCTAGCCTTTCTTGAGACAAGACATCCTTACCTGGATGCCTTAGTTTGGAGTTAAATGTAGGGAAAAGTGCCTGGACTATCATAACCCCCCAAAGGTTGGTTATTGGTGTTATTATTACTACCGTTATTTTAAAACACTAATTGTCTTATTTTGACTTTGCAAACCTGCCATCTTATCTATGCATGTCTAGTTCTTTAGCCCTGGATTCCCTGCTATAAGTGGGAGCTTAGCACCAAACAGAATAATCCGTGGTCATGATAAAAGTAAAAAGCCCAAAAGGCTTGGCGTTCACTAGAGAAAGGAAGCAAATATTGACCAGTCACCTCTGCATCCCGCCAGTCACCAAAATCAGAGCCCAGGTACAGTGGCTTAGAGGGAAGATAAGCAGACTGAGCCCTACAGCTCCCTAGCTCTCTAACCTTAGGCAGCTCATAGAATAGCTGGACTCTCGTGATAGTCATGAGTTTACAAATACAAAAACACCTTACACACAACTAACCTCAATGCAGATGCTCTCGCTACTTTCAGCTACAAATTCCTTCATTCAACAAATATTTCCTGAGGGCCTCAGAGCAATGAAAAAGAGTCTGGGTTTTCCTGGGAAACCATTTAAGGATGTTTTTTTTTTCTTTCTTTCAAAAATATTTACTAAGACAACTTATCTAATAAAAATGAACACATGGCAGGCACTGGGCTAGGCACTGGGAATATAACAGTAAATGAGGCAGACAGGGTCTCTCGTCCTCCTGGAGCTGCTGTCTCAGTTCAAATTCGATCTGTCCCCTGACCACTGAATCAACTGGATCCATCCAAGGATTTTAAGTCATAATTATATTTGTTTGTTTTATTTTAACTTTATATTTTGAAATAATTTCAAACTTACAGGACAATTACAAAAATCACACAAAATTCATACAGAGAACTCCAGATCCTTACCCAGATTACCAGATGCACCAATTTTAAATCTTGCCACATTCGCTGTATTATCCTATCCAACCATCCATCCATCTCTCGATCAGTTTTGTAGGCATTTGAGAGCACGTTCTATACATCATGCTCTCAGAATGCATAATACTTCCAAGTACACTTTCTAAGAACAAGGATACTTATTTACGTAAAGTTCAAGAACTTTCACATTGATATGAAACTTTCAGTCTGTATTTCAATGTTTTCATACCGCCCAATACTATCCTTTTGGTCCTCTTACCAGGGCTCATGGATTGCACTTAATTGTCACTGTTCCTTTAGTTTCTCTGTCTCTTTTTTTAAAAAACTATGAAAATACATACCACATAAAATTTCCCGTCTTAACCACTCCCAAGCGTATCATTTGAGAGATTCATCGCAGCACAATGTTGTCCTCTACGCCCTTTTTCCATCACCCCAAAAAGAAACCCCGCACCCATTATGCACTAACTCTCTAGTCTCCCTTCCCCACCCCTCTGCCCCTGGTAACCTGGACTCTACTTTCTGACCCTATGAATTCTAGTGGGTGTGAGATGGTATCTCATTGTGGTTTTGATCTGCATTTCTTTAATGGCTAGTGATGTTGAGCATTTTTTTGGTGCTTATTGGTCATGTGTACATTTTCTGTGGAGAAATATCTATTTAAGTCCTTTGTCCATGTTTTCATTGAGGCTTTCTGTCTTTTTGTTGTTGAGTTGTAGGAGTTATTTTCATATTATGAATAAACTCTTATCAGATATATGGTTTCCAAATATTTTCTCCTTTACTTTTGGTTGACTTTTCACTTCCTTGATTATGTCCTTTGACGAACACAAGTTTTTAATTTTGATGAAGTCCCACGTATCTATTTTTTACTTTGCTGCTTATCCTTCTGGTGTCAGGTATATTTATATAGTTTTTAACACATCACCCTGGCTATAAGGCAGAGTATGGATTAAAGGCAGGCAAAGACCTCCAACACTCTCCACCTTGGGAGAATGTTATTTCCAAAGTTTCTTACACAATATGGCCCTTTGGAACTTGGAGCACTTTCACTTGATGGCTAGGTTCCAGCTATCACTCATGAAGCAGCTGAACCCCAGAACTAACTGCTGAGACCAGCCTACACTCCAAAACTGCACCTGACACTAAGAGAAAAGCAGGGAGAAATTAAGTTCATTTTAGGAACCCTGCCCTTCGGTTAAGTCAACAAGGCACTCACTAAGCACCTGAGAAGGGCAGGGTCTTGTCCTGGGCGCTGGAGAGGCTTGGGGAAGACACAGCTTCTGCCCTGAGGGAGCCCGCTCCCCTCGAGTCCCTCTCCTTAAACACCTCTTTTGCCCAGGATGCCCTCAACCCCTCATCCAGGCCTATTCTACTCCCTTTAAATTGCACACTGCTCCAAAATCACCTACCCTCTCTCCCAGGTGCAAAACTCACAAACTGTTTACGGGAGCCTACCCATATTAAAAAAAAAAAAAAAAAAACCCACAAATTGTTCAGAGTAGCTGAGCAGGCTAACTCACCAGCAGACAGGGTTAAGAAGCCGCCCTCATCTATCAACCCCAGTGGATCTCCAATTAACCCCGACAGATCTCCAACGGGCATTAACGGGGGGCAGTACAAAACCATAGGGAAAATAAACCAGGCTGTTGGTCGGTCTGGTCTGTCGGCGGGAGGAGGGGTCTCCACACACAGCCATGTCTAGGAGGCCGCCTGGGGGGGCCCCTCTGGACTATTCCTGTTTGTCAAGGGCCTCTTTGCTTAACCCCTTCATCTACTCACCGAGAGTCTGAGCATGATTCTCATCTCCACTAATGGCACTGAAAAGTGAAGGGGAAGCCCCAGACAGGTTGCCAGCTGTAGGGTAGGGGGGTGGAGGGGCAGTTTAGACTCTTAACAGTAATGTTTCCAGCTAGAATAGGAACTGCCAGCTGAGCTTCTGAAACACCACGTGGATAGCAGATGGAGAAGGGTTTTGGAACCTGCCACATTTGGGGTGTGAATTCTGCCTCCACTGACAGTGAACCTTGGAAAGTCAACCTCTCGTGCCTCAATTTTCTCAACTATAATGAAAATAACAGTAATAGTATTAAGAGCTATCAGACCAAAGCTAACAGACACAGGAGTCAGAAAAAAAGCCAGAGAAGCTTAGAGAGAAACAGAAGCCACTGAAGCCAGAAGCTGGAAGTTACAAAACCTAGGAGAGGTGAGGTCAGCCAGCAGATGTGCCATGTGCCGTGCCATGTGAGAGAGGAGCTGAGGATGCTGGCAGCCTGTCTTCAGAGTCCGGTGGTGCCCAGGAGCCTAGAAGAAATTGCAAAGAAGGGAGGTCCTGGCTGCAAAAGCAGAAGAATTGAGACAAAGAGATCTGGGGACTGGCCAACTAGTGCAAACAGCCTAACGCATCCCTTTCCAAATGGGAGACCCGGAGGTGTCAAGAGTGCATGGACAGGGAGACAGGAACAAGTCAGCCCAGCCTCGTTCCTCAAACGCACTATCCTCACGCGCCAGCCCCGCCTTGCTGCCCAGGACTCCCCGTACCCTACACACCTGAACCCCATCATCCGCCCAGCACCCCCTACCCCAACACCCCTCCCCACGCATCCCCGCCCCTCGCATGCACACGCGCCTGCTCCAGCCTACCCCACATCACCAGTGCAAACACAGTCTCGCCCTTGCCCTATCCCTCCTGAGACTGGTGTTCCCACATCAAGCCCCTTGAGCCTCTCCCCTGCCCCTGCGGGCGCATTCGGGCTGCAGGTGCACTCACCTTCATACCCAGACCACACCTGCACCCAACCCATAGGGTGGCTCAACCCTGCCTGGCCACCCCTGAGCTCTGTGCACGCTGCACACCACACACCACACCCCCCAGCTCTGGGCAAGCACTGCCCCGCACGTAGGGGCCACCCCCACCCCACTCAGCACAATCCCGCCCACTGTGCACACGCACACAGGGCCCTGCCCCCAGACCCACGCACACCTGACTCTGCCCCCTGGACCCATGCACCGGCACAGCTACGTTCTACCCACCCACATATCCGTGCACCAACCTCTTGACCCCTGCACCCCAGCCCCCAACCCCGCACACGTACACACCCTTGCCCCACCCCACGGCACAAGTGCCCATCTCCCTCAACTGGCAGATGCTCTTGGGCACATCTGCCCCACACAGCCTTTAGCCCTGAATGAGTGTGCACCCTATCCCACCCTGCCCTGCACCCACGCCGGGGCCCCGGCATCCGTCATCACCCACCCCTGACACAACCTGGAACCCACCCCTACACACTCACAAGTCCGCATCTCAGCCTCCCTGAACCCCTCCCCCTGAGCATGGACACACCTGTGCCCCGACTTCGGGGCCCTGTACCCCATACCCCGATACCCCCCGCCCATGCACTCCACACGCCCACCTGCGTCCAGCCCCAGCACATCCACGCAATGCCCCCATCACCTCCCGCCTTGCCCCACCTCTGCACCCCAGGCCGCACCCTGCTCCTGCACTCCAAGGCCTGCCTGAGCTGCCCTCGCCTCCCCCCCCCCCCCCCCACCGGGCTCCTGCCCGCACCTCCGCAACCCTGAGACCCACACCCCACGCACACAGGCACCAGCGTCGCCTTCCGACCCACGCACGTTCCCGGTCACAGTGCGTCACAGCACTGCGGGACTCCTTCTCATGCCCCACGTCCTGTTCCACGGCCGTCCCGCAAATACAACGCTTTAGACCACTGAAGGAAATCAACATTCAAAGTAACCCCATCGAGATATTCACATCTGGGAAGACAAGAGAAGAGCGCTGAGCTCATCAAGATGCAGACACATAAAGCCCAGTCTAATCAGCAAATCAAAACACTGGAGGTGACAGACTTTGGAACAACTAATCAAAGACATTCATACAACTCTACTAAACAAAATCTGCGGGTTGGCTGACGACATAAAGGAGATCAAGAGGACACTACAGAGCATAAAGAGGAATTTGAAAGAACAAATAGAAAAATAGCAGATACACAGAGATTAAAGATGCTGCAGACCAAATAAAAAATATACTCGAGACACACAACAGCAGATTTGAAGAGGCAGAAAAAAGAATAAGTGAACCGGAGAACAGGACAACTGATTTTGAATACACAAAAGAGCAAATGACAAAAAAAAGATAGGAGAATTTGAACTGGATCTCAGGGAAATGACAGACAAAACAAAGCACACAAATATAAGAATCACTGGTGTCCCAGAAGGAGAGAAGAGTAAGGGGCTAGGAAGATTAGTGGAGGATATATGGGGGGAAATTTCCCAATCTTTTCAAAAGACATAAATATGCAAATCAAAGAAGCCCTACGAACTCCAGATAGAATAAATCCAAATAGGCCTTCCCCAAGACACATACTAATCAGTCTGTCAAATGCTGAAGAGAAGGAGAAAATCCCGAAAGCGGCAAGATAAAAACAATCTAGTATGTATAAGGGGAAACCACGTAAGACTGAGTTCAGACTACTCAACTGACACCATGGAGGTGAGAAGGCAGTGGTACAATAAATTCAAGATTCTGAAAAAAAAAGACTTCCAGCCAAGAATTCTGTACCCAGCCAAACTGTCCTTCAACACTGAGGGCGAGATCAAAATTTTCACAGACCAAAGCTGAGAGAATACATCATCAAGAGACCAGCCCTACAAGAAATACTAAAGAGAGTTCTACCAGTTGAAAAAAAAAGACAGGAAAGGGAGGTCTGGAGGAGGGTACAGAACTGAAGAGTATCAGTAAGGGTAACTTAAAGAATAAAAAAAGAAAGAGGGAAAAAATATATAGAGAGATCTGACAAATAAAATCCAAAGAATAACATGGTAGATTCGAGAAACGACTTTACAGTAATAACTTGGAATGTTCACAGACTAAATTTATTAATTAAAAGATACAGATTGAACAATGGATTAAGGAATATAATCCAGTTAATGCTGCTTATAAGAGACTCAGCTTAGACACAAGGATACAAATAGATTGAAAGTGACTACTTGGAAATTTATTGCTTTTTTGTATATATGTTATATTTCACAATAAAAAAAAATTTTTTTAAAGAGCTATCAGTTTTCAAGGACTAGTCAGCATGAATTTGACACCCATTATCTCACTTAGTCCTTGCAATCCCCCAAGGAGGCAAAACAGAGATTAGGTTTGCAGGTGAGGATGTCTGGGGGCGGTTAAATGACATGACCAGCATCAAATGTTTAATGCCTAAAAGTTGCCCAACTAATTTTGGTTCCCTGGAATGCCACCTGCTTGCCAAGTTTTGAGCCCCTTATGCACCGCCCCCCATAGTCCAGACACAGCTCCCTACACCTTGTGAGCCCACCACAAATATTCACTAAACTAAAAAAAAGTAGCCACCAAGCCTAGAAGGCATGTGAAAACCATAACTTCCTTGGGCAAAGAGAACAGGCCAGAAAGACTACCCTTTCATAAATAAATGTATTTACTCAACAAATATTTGGGTGTCTGTCTCTGCTAGAGCCTGAGATCTCAGCCAGTAGGGCCCCTCCATGCCACTGCGTTCCTCTGCCTGCAGTCAGCGCATCCCTAATTCCATGTTTAAGATCCATTCCCACTACTGCCGCGCCCTCTGCCCCCACGAGCCGAGGGCCGCCCCCGTCATGGTCTGCTGAGGCTGGTGCTCTCACCTGAGCTGCTGGGAAGCGATGTTCCTTGTCTACCTGGCCCGCAATGGGCATCAGCTCCTTCTCAGCAAAGTCCCGGCACGTCTGACGCAACATCTGGTGTGTCTCAGGGAGATCCACAGACTGGTAGATGGTGTGCAATCGCTGCCAGCCCCGAGGCCAAAAAGCTGCTGGGAAGAAGGGAAGGTATGAGGGGAATGGGAGTGCAATACGATCTTCTCTCCTTCATCTTCGTCCCAACAGTATCCACTAACTCAGTAGTTCTCAACAGGGGACAGTTTCGACCCCCGAGGTGCAGCTGGCAACGTCTGGAGACATTGTGAGTTGTCAAGACTGGCCAGGGTGGGGTGGGGGATGCAACTGGCATCTAGTGGCTGGAGGCCAAGAATGCTGCTAAATACCCTACAAAGACCTGACCAAGAATTATCCTACCCAAAATGTCAGCAGTACTTGGGATGAGAAAGTCTGCCCTGAACGCTTCCTCTGCTTGCCAAATACTTTACACAGACCATTTCGTCCAATCCTGGGTATGGTGCCAATAGCTCTGTGACTTATGGCAAGGGTCTTAACTCCACTGAGATTTAGTTTCTATAAAATGTAAAGGACAACAGTACTCAGCTGTGTGTGTGCGTGTGTCTCGGCGTGGACTAGAGATCAGAAATACTGGCTGCACTACTTAGCACAGTGTCTGGCACTCACAGCTCTCAGCGGCCACTCCCCCTTACTGTTTTTACTATCCAGGGCTGGTGGGTCTTGGGCAGGCAAAGGAAGGCTGGCATGGGTCCCTGCTGCTCCAGCTAGAGAAAAATGATGAGGTGGGAAAGGACAGCAGCTAACATTTACTGTGCAGCAGTATGCACCAGGCATCCTACTACGTGTTTCCATACCGCGTTATTTAATACATACAACTCAGTACACAGCCTCTTACACTTGGGCCAACTAAGGCTGCGAGGGGTTAAGGGCTTGTCCAAGGTCAGAGACGCAGATTTAGAGACTGGGTTCATTCCAAGTCTGGCTCCCAAGGGCGCGTCCCGCACCTCCGCTGGGGGGTGAAAGGAAGGCAGGGGGGTGTGGATGCAGCCGGGGGGCTGGGCTAGGGACGGAGGTCAGCCACCAAGGGTCGCCGTAGGCAGAGCACGGCTGGGGCAGGGCAGGAGCGCGGAGCAGCTGCACCGGGGCAAAGGCCGCGCGGGCCCCCGGCTGGGATGGGATCCGGCCGCCGAGACCCAGGCCTGCTCCGGGGCCCGAGCGCACTCACCTCCGCGGACCGGGCCACAGCCCCGGGTGAGCAGCGCGGCGGCCATGGCAGACACAGAAGGAGCTGGGTTCCTCCTCCGCGACCCGCGCGGGCGAGCGCAGGCTAAGAGGGCCAACGGCGGGCGTGGGGCGGCCAGGCGGGGGAGGGGCAGGGCCTCCGACCGGGTTCGCCCCGGGTGGTCACGTGCCCGCGCCCGAGGCGTCACGTGCCCGCGCCCGAGGCGGGGCCTCCCACGGGTTCCTGCTCAGCCCCGCCTCCCGCCCCAGTAACAGACAGGTTTGCCTCCTGCGGGCCTGAGGTCTCCCGAGTTCTTAGACTTGCCTTCCCCGCGCTCACCAGTAAATGGAAGCGCTGAGCCGGCAAAGCGTGGTAGAGCCTCGGAGAAAGTCTGTAGAGCTCTTTGGAAAGTATAATAAGACAGTATTCCTCGGCTTAAAACCCCTGTACGCAGTCAACAGTCTGGTGGTTACTCAGAAAGTTAAAGAATTACCATATGACCTGACAATTCCACTCCTTAGGTGTATACCCAAAAGAATTGGCTGCAGGGTTTCAAACTGATACCTGTACGCCAAGGTTCATAGCAGCCTCAGTCACTAGAGCCAAAAGGTAGGAACAACCCAAGTGTCCATCTCCCGATGAATGATGAATGTGGCAACACACGCAATGGAATATTATTCAGTCATAAAAAGAATTCATATACTGAGAAATGCTGCAATAGTGATGAACCTTGAAAACATTATGCTAAGTGAATAAGCCAGGCTTGTAAAGGGGCAAATGTATGAATCCACCTATATGATATATCTAAAATAAGCAAATTAAATTAATAAAATGGTAAATTAGAGGTTATCAGAGGCTAGAGGGAAGAAGAATGGGGAGTTACTGCTTGATGGGTACAGAGTTTCTGTACTGAGTGATGAGAAGGTTTTTTTTAAATATTTTTATTGACAAAACAAAACAACTTACAAACACGAACATTCTTTAACATATGAAGATTCCATATTTGGTGTACCATCAATGGCTCACAATATCATCCCATAGTTGCATATTCATCACCACAATCACTTCTTAGAACATTTACATCACTCCAGAAAAAGAAATAAAAAGAAAAAACTCATATATACCATATCCCTTTCCCCTCCCTCTCATTGACCACTAGTATTTCCATCTACCCAATAATTTTAACCTTTGTTCCCCCTATTTTTTCCTATACCCCTTACCACTCCCTTTCATTGATCACTGGTATTTTAATATACTTAATTTAACATTTGTTCCCCCTATTATTTATTTTTAATCCATATTTTTTACTCATCTCTCCATACCATAGATAAAAGGAGCATCAGACACAAGTTTTTCACAATCACACAGTCACACTGTGAAAGCTATATCATTATACCATCATCTTCAAGAAACATGGCTACTGGAACACAGCTCTACAGTTTCAGGCAGTTCCCTCCAGCCTCTCCATTACATCTTGAATTCTCCCCCTATTCTAGTTTGCTAGCTGCCAGGATACAACACACCAGAGACAGATTGGGTTTTAATAAAAGGGGATTTATTTTGTTAGTTCTTCAGAGGAAAGGCAGCTCACTTTCCACTGAGGTTCTTTCTTATGTGGGAAGGCACAGGGTGGTCTCTGCTGGCCTTCTCTCCAGGTCTCTAGGTTCCAACAACTTTCCGCAGGATGACTTCTTTCTGCATCTCCAAAGGCCTGGGCTGAGCTGTGAGTGCTGAGATGAGGTATGCTGAGCTGCTTGGGCTGTCTCTTTGAGCTCTCGCATTTAAGCACCAGTCACTTAAATCAAACATCATTCATTACAGCAGGCATGTCTCTTAGCCGACTCCTGATGTGATGAGCAACAGATACCATTGGCTTATGTCCACAGCAACAGAACTAGGTACCTTCACCTGACCAAATTGACAACTGAATCTAACTACCACACCCCCTTTCTTGCCGTTCCCCCCAAGGGGACTTTTGCAAATATTTCTTTATATACTGTTTAAATCACTCTGGGATTTATCGGGGCATCACACTGGACAAACCTACAAAATTTCACGCCTTATTCAAGGTTTCATGTATTTATGGTATTCAATTAACCTGTCCATATAAGTTAAATTAGGAAATGCACTAGTCAAAATATAAATTTTGTACCAAATAAATATTTTTTTGCTTTAGTCTCACACAAGAGTTGAAGTTTTAAAATACGAATGACCATATATTTTCAACATCCCGCAACACTGACATTACTTTGTTCTTCCTCATGCAAAAACATTTTTAAATTTGTACATTTAGTCACTATCATTATATACTCCAGGCATGCCTAGATTATACCATCTCAGTCTTTATAGTCTATCTTTCCTTCTGGTTTCATTTGTGCCCCCAGCCCTCCTCCCTCTATCATTCTCACATGCAGCTGATGAGAAGGTTTTGCTACCGAACAAAAGTGGCGGACTCTCAGCCAATGCACATAACAGCCAATCCATGATACCCAGGTTTCAGAGAGAGAATTCAATAATTACGCATGAGGCAGGAGATTAAATAGCCTATCAGCCCAAATGTCTGTCTCCCTGAGTCTAAGGGGGTCAGAGTTTTTATGAACTCAAACAACTGAGAGATGGGGTTGTGACCATTACAGTAGTAAGTCTACACAGGGCTGAGACAAGGCTAGAATCGCCGATATAATAGTTAAGTAGAAACAAGGGTGGGACTCATTGAGTTTCAGTAATTTCAGGTATTAACTTCTGCCTATTCTACAATGTAGAAAGAAAACACCTACATAATGATTCAGCAGTCCATTTGTTCATTCTTAATTTTTCGGTTACAGTTTTGGTTGTAGAAAGTGATGGATGGTAGCACAACATTGTAAATTAGTGCCACTGAATTGTACACCTAAAAATGGTTAAATGTGATATATATGTGTGCTGGTTTGGAGCTGTTGTGTACCCCACAAAAGGCAATGTTCTTTTTTTTATTTCTTAATTTAAAAATAAGAAACAAAATAAAACAACATACATAATCAGTAATTCACAATATCATCACCTAGTTGCATATTCATCATTTCTTAGAACATTTGCATTAATTCAGAAAAAGAAACAAAAAGACAATAGAAAAAGAAATAAAACGAACACAGGCAAGAAAAAAAAAGATTATACCTATTATACCCCTTACCCCTTGTTTTCATTGATCACTAGCATTTCAAACTAAATTTATTTTAACATTTGTTCCCCCTATTATTTATTTTTATTCCATATGTTCTACTCGTCTGTTGACAAGGTAGATAAAAGGAGCATCAGACACAAGGTTTTCACAATCACACAGTCACATTGTGAAAGCTACATCATTATACAATCATCATCAAGAAACATGGCTACTAGAACACAGCTCTACATTTTCAGGCAGTTCCCTCCAGCCTCTCCATTACATCTTGGATAACAAGATGATATCTACTTGATGCATAAGAATAACCTCCAGGATAACCTCTCGACTCTGTTTGGAATCTCTCAGCCATTGACACTTTGTCTCATTTCCCTCTTCCCCCTTTTGGTGGAGAAGGTTTTCTCAATCCCTTGATGCTAAGTCTCAGCTCATTCTAGGGTTTTTCTCAATCCCTTGATGCTGAGTCTCTGCTCATTCCAAGATCTCTGTCCCACATTGCCAGGAAGGTCCACACCCCTGGGAGTCATGTCCCATGTAGAGAGGGGGAGGGTGGTGAGACTGCTCGTTGTGTTGGCTGGAGAAAAAGGCAATGTTCTTTTAATCCATTGCTGTGGGGACAGACCTATTGTGGATGGGAAATTTTGGTTTAATTGAGATGTGACCCATTCAGGGTGGATTTTAACCCACTGGAGCACTTCATGAGAGAATAAAAGGTAGAAACATAAAGTCCCAGAAACATCGGGAGAGAGCCATTGAAACCAGAACCGCAGAGAAAAGGATAAGCAGATGTCACCATGAGCCTTCCTATGTGACAGAGGAACCCTAGATGCCAGCAGCCTTTCCTCAGAGAAGGTATCTTTCTCTTGATGCCTTAATTTGGACATTTTCATGGCCTTAAAACTGCACATTTGTAACCTAATAAATCCAATTGAAAAAGCCAACCCACTGACATGACTCCCAGGGGTGTGGACTTCCCTGGCAACGTGGGACAGAAATCCTAGAATGAGCTGAGACTCAGCATCAAGGGATTGAGAAAAACCCTACAATGAGCTGAGACCCAGCATCAGGGGATTGAGAAAACCTTCTTGACAAAAAGAGGGAAGAGTGAAATGAGACAAAGTGTCAATGGCTGAGAGATTCCAGAGTCAAGAGGTTATCCTGGAGGCTATTCTTATGCATTAAATAGATATCACCTTGTTAGTCAAGATGTAACGGAGAGACTGGAGGGAACTGCCTGAAAATGTAGAGCTGTGTTCTAGTAGCCATGTTTCTTGAAGATGATTGAATAATGATATAACTTTCACAATGTGACTGTGTGATTGTGAAAACCTTGTGTCTGATGCTCCTTTCATCTACCTTGTCAACAGATGAGTAGAACATATGGAATAAAAATAAATAATAGGGAGAACAAATGTTAAAATAAATTCAGTAGATTGAAATGCTAGTGATCAATGAAAGGAAGGGGTAAGGGCTATGGTATGCATAATTTTTTTTCTGTTTTTGTTTTATTTCTTTTTCTGAATAGATGCAAATGTTCCAAGAAATTATCATGATGATGAATATGCAACTATGGGATGATATTGTGAATTACTGATTATATATGTAGAACGGAGTGATCGAAATAGGAATGTTTGCATTTGTTAGGTGTTCTTGGTATTTAAAAAAATAAAATAAAATAATTTAAAAAAAAAAAAGAAAGAAAAAGCCAACCCACTGATGAGCCGGGACCTTGAGAAAGCCTTCTTGACCAAAAGAGGGAACAGAGAAATGAGACAAAATAATGCTTTGTCAGTGGCTGAGAGATTTCAGATTTGCGAGATTATCCTGGAGGTTATTCTTATGCATTATATGGATATCCTGTTTAGTTTATGGTGTAATGAGCATTTGGAGGGAGATACCTGAAACTGTTGAGCTGTGTTCCAGTAGCCTTCGATTCTTGAACACGATTGTATAAAAATAAAACTTTTACAATGTGACCTTGTGATTGTGAAAACTTTGTGACTGAAGCTTCTTTTGCCCAGTGTATGGACAGATGAGTAAAAAAATAAGGACAAAAATAAATAAAGAATGGGAGGGGATGAATAAGGAGTAAAGAAAAATGGGATTGATTGCAATACTAGTGGTCAATAAGAGGTGAGTGGTATGGGATGCATGGCTTTTGTCTTTTTCTGGTGTGATGCAAATGTTCTAAAAATGATTGTGGTGATGAGTACACAATTGTGTGATGATATTATGAGCCACCGATTGTATTCTTTGGATGGCCTGTATGTGCATGAAGATATCTCAGTAAAAATACTGAGGAAAAAAAAAGCCAACCCATTTCTGGTATATTGCATTCTAGCAGCTTTCACAAACCAAAATAATAAGTTAACACACACACATACACACAGAAAAATAAAAGAAACAACAAAACCCTTGGACAGTAGGCCCATCCCACTTAAAATCAAATTCCCTGGGCTACGCTCTGTTCTGACCCTTGTCTGCCTCTCCCAGCCCAGTGCCTTGCTATCTTTGCTCTTGGCCCAGGTTTTCCATTCCTCTGATGCTGCTGAGCCAGGCTTGCTGCCAAATGTGCCAAACAGCCAATCTATGATACTAGGGTTTCAAAAAGAGAAAGTGCTTTTATTGCAAAGCATGACACAAGGAGAACAGGAGGCTTGCAGGCCTCAGATCTGACTCCCTGAACAGGAAAGATTCTGAGAGTTTTATAGTATCTTGGCAAAGGCAGATTTATGATAACGAGTACAGTGGTTTGAGATGACGAGGTTAGAAATGGTCTAATTACGGGATGTGTGCAGGCAGGTTATGTGCTTGGTCATAGGACGTGGGTATGGAAATGGCGGCATCATTATGGCTGTGACTTTTAGTATTACAATGAGTTATAGGTTACTACAGGTTAAAATTTTGGGCTATTGTGCATGTCAGGCAGGCCAACTTGGTTAGAATTGGTCCTGTCTAGTGCAATAAAGTAGGAATTGGGGTGGCGTGGTGCAGGTCTCTTCATTAATAAACATTAAGGGGGCTTTTAATGGAATCACAAGACTTTCATGTTGCAAAACAAGATAGGTACAGGATCACTAGATTATTATGAGGCTACTCAGTTATAATTACAAAACAAAGCATCAAGGCATCTGGGCTACAGCTCAATAAATTATAACTGTTAAAAGTATTTGACTTGTAACTACATTACAATATATTGAAAGATTAATGAACATCTAAGCTCAGTAAGCTATGGTTAAGTTTGTTAATTCTCCGTTACATCTAATACCCCAGTAGCTTGTTCCTGCCTCCCGCTTTGTAATCACTATTTGCTCTGCCTGGCATGCACCTTCTCTTCCTTCAGGTCTCACCCAAAAGAGACAGAGCCTGACCACCCGGGCCAGTGTTCCTCTCCCCTCCCACACTCTCCTCCCCATCTTTCAGTTTGATTTTATTCATGGCACTTGGCACTGGAGATTATCTTACTTTCTCCCCCACTAGGGAAGAAGCTCCAAGAGGAAAGGACCTTGTCTTGATCTGTGCTTCTGATGTCCAATATTCAGGCTGATGGCATTGGGGTGCCAGGAGGGAGATTCCATTCCCTGGGGGGGTGGGAAGGCAGTGGCGTGGGGCCTGTCTGTAGGACAGGGCCAGGCCATGGCTCTCTAATGCCAAGCATTTAATCCTAGCATCCTGGTCAGGATTGCCTTCACCTTGCCCAAGAAACTATGGAGAACCCACTTGCCTGAAAAGGATCTGCCGTCAGCACAAGAGTACAGCTGACCCCCATGACCTCTTGGGCACCACTCACCCCCTTCCAGGCATGCCTGCCACCCCCCACCCACCCTTCCAGCCCTGCCACCTTTTTCTCCTCACAACTCACCCAGACATCTGTCCCCAGCCCTGACCCACACACCAAAAATTTTGCCTACCTCCAAAACCTTGTTCTACTTCCTAGAGAACAATCAAAAGATGCAGCAAAACACTTAATGTTACCTTTCCCAGAGAACCTCTAACCAACAGTACTTTAAAGTGGAACAAATGTCAAGATCATCCTCATGGCTCACTCATCCCACCCGGGCACAGCCCTGGGTGGAAGAGGAAACAGCAGGAGAAAAGAAAGAAAGAAAAGGGAGTCACGTTTGTGGACAGAGGCCAGTAATGATCTTTCCTGTTTATACTGAAGCTCTACAGGTTTTTCAGTAGTGACAGAACTCGATACTCATTGCAAGGGGTGCAATGGTGTAGGCTGGTAGGGTAGGGGAAGGGGACTGCCTACAACCACAAGGAAGACAACGGAGCTTTTTGAGGTGATGGAAATGTCCTATATCATGATTTTGATGGGGGTAACAAGATGTAAGAATTTGTCAAAATCCATCAGACTGTCCTCTTATGAGAGGTGAGTTTTAATATAGTCAAAGTAAACCTTAATAAACCTAACTTCAAAACATATCGGTAAATCTCCAACTCCCAAAGCCTCACAGCAAAATGTAAAGCAAAAATATTAAACTTAAAACTCAACAGTGCTGATCACCTCTGTGGTTTTGTGCAAAAACTCATCCCTCAAAAACATTTCACAGGTAAGATAACTATACCCACCTTAAGAGGGCTATAAGGAAATAAATGAAACAATGTACATAATGCTATTGCACAAGGCTTAACAGTACCTTGTAATAAAATTTTAACTTTTATTTTAACAGAAACACTGGTCATGGTGGTAAACAAATTTTTCAAAGAGCACAGGTAAGTGAAAAATTAACCTCCTCCAACCTCACACATGCTTCTGAATCTAATACCCTTCTCCTCTGAACTGCCCCCAGAGATAACCAAGTTTGCTTAATCCTTTAGTCTTCTCTGGAGAAATAGACATACAATGCACTTAACTCCAAATCTGTTTACATTTTAGAAGACACAAGTCTAGGAAATATTGACAGACCTACTCCAGGCCCAGGCTGAGGTCCACTTCCATCCTAGGCCCCAGAACCCATCCCTCTGCACCTTCTGGCAAAATGCTCCTTCCGCCATGTGGGACAGTCATCATTTTAATCAGTGCTTCTACTGAAAGGTTCTTCGTTGCTCTATAGTTTGCTTCTTTGCTGCTTGAAATACACTGCAGGGATTCAAAAGGAAATGATGCATTTTTCACTTGTTGGCCAGTCACTCGAAACAAAGAAAACTGCTTGGTATTCATTTTGCAAATTTAGAAAGTTGTTCCAGATATGATTTGTCATGGAATTAACTTTTCACTTATTTCTGTATTCTTCTGATTGGATAAAACTGTATACTTCCGATCGAATTCAATAAAAGACTCTGAAATGATTTAGAAATTTAAAAAAAATAGTGTTTTCCTTAGAAACCAGCTAGACTCAAGAACTATTTACAGAAATGCCACGTAATAGTCAAGAACAGGAGAAACTCAGAGCCACCTGTCACATGAAAGGCAACATGATATTTGTGGCCACATAATTTATAGGTTCGGACTCGAGGACAACACAGACTTCAGTGATTTAAAGACAGATTTTATTAGAAAAATAATTAAAAGAAAGTAATTAAAAGAACTTTCAAAAATAAGGCATAGTTACGTCACCAGATAAGATGGCACCAACACCTGAAGAGAAGTGCTGGAAGTCTCAGAAGCAGCATTCCAAGCCTCATTAGTAAAAATCCACAGGAAACAGAGGTCATCAGGAGATAGAAATAGGGTAGAGATTGGGTAATTGAAGCTGAAGGGATACAGATTGTGCAACAGGACTGATTGTAAAAACTCAGAAATGGATAGCACCATACTACCTGGTTGTAGCACAATAATGTAAGTACACTGAATGAAGCTGACTGTGAGAATGATAGAGGGAGGAGGGCTGGGAGCACACATGAAACCAGAAACTAAGATAGATAATAAAGACTGAGATGGTATAATCTAGGAATGCCTAGAGTGTACAACGATAGTGACTAAATGTACAAATTAAAAAATGTTTTTGCGTGAGGAAGAACAAAGGAATGTCAATATTGCAGGGTGCTGAAAATAGATGGTCATTCATATTTTAAAACTTCAACTGCTGTTGTGAGAAGATTTAAAAGATTGAGTAGATTTAAAACTCACAAATTCTGTGTGAGACTAAATAAAAAAATGTTTATTTGGTACAAAATTTATATTTTGACTAGTGCATTTCCTAATTTAACTTATATGGACAAGTTAATTGAATACCATAAATACATGGAACCTTGAATAGGGCATGAGATTTTGTAGGTTTGTCCAATGTAATGTCCCAATAAATCCCAGAGTGATTTGAACAGTGAGTAAAGAAGTATTTGCAAAGTTCCCTTGAGGGAATGGTGAGAAAGGGGGAAAATTCAACTTCCCCACTTGGAGAATTCCTGATATTCTCTCAAGCAGTGGGGATAACCAAATCAATAGGCCAAGCTCTCAATCTTGGGGTTTGTTCATATGAAACTTATTCCTCAAAGGATAGGCTAAGCTTACTTAAAATTAGGCCTAAGAGTCACCCCCAAAGAACCTCTTTTGTTGCTCAGATGTGGCCTCTCTCTCTCTCAGCCAACACAAGCAAACTCACTGCCCTCCCCTCTCTATGTGGAACATGACTCCCAGGTATGTGAGCATGCCTGGCAACGTGGGACATAAGTCCTAGAATGAGCTGGGACTCAGCATCAAGGGATTGAGAAAACCTTCTTGACCGAAAGGGGAAAGAGAAATGAGACAAAATAAAGTGTCAGTGGTTGAGAGACTTCAGAGTAGAGAGATTATCCTGGAGGCAATACATAGATATCCCCTTTTTAGTTTAAGGTATATTAGAAAGACTAGAGGGAAGTGCCTGAAACTGTAGAGCTTTGTTCTAGTACCCATGTTTCTTGAAGATGATTGTAAAATGGCATAGCTTTTGCATTGTGACTGTGTAATTATGAAAACCTTGTGTCCGATGTTCCTTTTATCTATGGTATGGATGGATGAGTAAAAAATACGGATAAAAAATAATAGGGGGAACAAATGTTAAAATAAATTGAGTAGATTGAAATACTAGTGATCAATGAAAGGGAGTGGTAAGGGGTATGGGAAAAAAATGGGAACAGAGGTTAAAATATATTGGGTAGATGGAAGTACTAGTGGTCAATGAAAGGGAGAGGTAGGGATATGGCATGAATGAGTTTTTTCTTTTTTCTTTATTTCTTTTTCTGGAGTGATGCAAATGCTCTAAGAAATAATCACGGTGATGAATATACAACTATGTGATGATATTGTGAGCCACTGATAGTACACCAAGTATGGAATGTTCATATGTAAAGAATGTTCATGTTTGTAGGTTGTTTTGTTTTGCCAATAAAAAAAAAGATACAGAATATTTCTATCACTCCAAAAGTTCCTGCATGCCCTCTTGTAGTCAATACTCTTTCCTAACTTCCAGTCCCTCGCCACTGAGATAGTTTCAGCCCCTTTAGTTTTGCCTTTTTCGGAAAATCATATAAATGAACTCATATGTATGAAGCTTTCAGTGCCACAACTTCCTTAATTAGCACAATGCTCTTGAGATTTATCCTTATGGTTTTATGTTTCAGGAGTTCTTTGTGTTTTACTGCTGAGTAGCAGTCCATTGATGGAATGTACCAAAATCTGTTTATCCATTTACCAATTGATGGACATTTGGGTTATTTCCAGTTTTCTACTACTATAAATAAAGTTATTCTGAACATTTATGTACCAAAAAAAAGTTCGTGTTTGTATGTTGTTTTGTTTTGTCAATAAAAATATATATTTAAAAAATCCACAGCATTCTTGGAGACAGCATTCAGAGTCTACTTAGTAAAAACCCATAGCAGAGCATTCTTTTCCCAGATAAGATTCTGATGAGATGCTCTTTCTCATAAGATTCTCCTCTCTCTCCTTCTTCTAAATGCTTGCATGTAGTTTTTTTTTTCAATCTACATTTGTTCCCCCTATTATTTATTTATTTTTATTCCATATGTCTTACTCATCTGTCCCTAAGGTAGATAAAAGAAGCATCAGACACAAGGTTTTCACACTCACAGTCACACTGCGAAAGCTTTATCATTTTACAATCATCTTCAAGAAACATGGCTACTGGAACACAGCTCTACTTTTTCAGGCAGTTCCCGCCAGCCTCTCTTTTATGCCTTAACTAAAAAGGTGATATCTATTTAATGAGTAAGAATAAGCTCAGGATAACCTCTCAACTCTGTTTGGAATCTTTCAGCCATTGACACTTTATTTTGTCTCATTTCGCTCTTTCCCCTTTCGGTCAAGGTTTTCTCAATCCCTTGGTGCTGACTCTCAGCTCATTCTAGGATTTCTGTCCCACATTGCCAGGAAGGTCCACACTCCTGGGAGTCATGTCCCATGTAGAGAGGGGGAGGGCAGTGAGTTTGCTTGTCATGTTGGTTGAGAGAGCGAGGTCACATCTGAGCAACAGAAGAGATTCTCTTGGTGGTGACTCTTAGGCCTAATTTTAAGTAGGCTTAGTCTATCCTTTGTGGGGTTAAGTTCATATAAACAAACCCCAAGATTGGGGGCTCAGCCTATTGCTTTGGTTGTCCCCACTGCTTGTGAGAATATCAGGAATTCCCCAAATGGGGAAGTTGAATTTTCCCCCTTTCTCACCATTCTCCCAAGGGGACTCTGCAAATACTTTTTTATTCACTGTTCAAATACTTCTGGGATTTTTCGAGGCATCACTCTGGACAAATCTACAAAATCTCATGCCCTACTCAAGGTTCCCTGTACTTATGGTGTTCAATTAAGCTGTCTGCATAAGTTATATTACAAAATTGCATGCAGTTTTTATATCTTTACACAACAGTGGCTGAATTCCAATTAGCTTACATGTCTGGGCCCAGTTTGATTCCCTGGGAACTGGCTAGGGACCAAGAGGAGCTTCCTGGGACCTGGATATCTTTATCAAAGTATACCTCCTTCCAGGAAGACAGCTAGTCCTCCCAGCTCGAGTGCACATTTCAACTGTTTCTTACCAAGGTCACGCAATAGCAACATCAGTTGCATACAATTCCAACAACAGTTGAACAGAACAGACAGAAATTTATCTTTTCCTTACATCACTCCCACCCCACACCTGTTCCCCACCAGCAAGGCAACAGGCTCGGCCAGTCTAGAGAAAAGAGAGGACACACACATTGTGAAAATCATTCTTTTATTACTGTCTCCTGTGGCAAAATAACATTTTATACAAATAAGTCATTGTATTTGACTTTGGGCACAAAGACAATACAAACTGGAATAGGGATCTTCGGTGAAGTGGGAAAGAGCAGGAAGAACAGATCAGGTCATTGATGTCTCATATTCTGTAAAAAATAGATTTACAAGGCAAAAAATAGAATTTCACAACTTCAATGCCTTCACATGATCTTTTATAGAACAAGGGGTAGATCCACTTCCACCAGATCCTTCTTGAGGCTGAGATGTTCTGGGACATGGAATACAAGTAGCATGAGGGTGACAGGCCAAGTAGGGCTGGTACCTCTGTATCAAGGAGTCCTTCATGTACTGGCAAGGAGTCTGTGCTGTGATTTTTAGACAGACAGTCTCTATCCCCAAGCCCCAATGATGTCATAGGGAAGAAAGTAACATCACAGAGAAAAAAAGAATATCCTGGGTGCCTAAAGGGGTGTCAGGACACAGCAAAGCAGGACTCACCCTATCTGCACATCAGATACAAACTATTAAATCCATTCCAGAAATGAGTCCTGCCTCTACTGACAAAAAGTAAGCTGAAGATTCCCCAGTCACTCTCAGGTCAGGAATCACCGGTGGATGGCTATCCCCAAATACCCCCAAATCACTGCCAACATGAACTGGGAATCATATGGATGTCTTCAGGAAGTCCATGCCCCTGAAAACTATTTTCTCTGCAAGATAACTTTGAGGTCAACTTCCTTTAGCCCAGAATTCCTTTTAGTTGTTACTTCCTCTGCTTACCCTTTAGAACATTTAATGAAGAAAACCACAATCTTTGGAGAAGCTAGAAGGGCATCTTAGTCCAAAGGCTCTCTCCTGGGAGATGCAAAGGCCGAGGAAGAGGAGCAAGACATAGAAAGTGGGCAGGCAGCAGGACCCCGCTGCACCAGGTGGGCCTGCCAGGCTTCTGGAACATGCTCCCCACAAGAACTGCCTTTCAGGTGCCAGCTCTTAACAGACAGCATGAGCTTTCCATGCAGGTAGTTTTTACTGTTGGACTGTTGATAGGACTGCTATCAACAGTCCAGATTCTTCAAAAACATGGCCTCCTAATTCAACTTCTGATTGGTTCAGTTACTTTCAGAGAAATCCTACAATTCTCTTCACAATTCAGGTACAAAAACTTTAATTTCAAACTTACTCTGGTAACATACTGGAGTGGCAATGTTTCTCAAGAGTTCCTAAGTAGCCAGACACAGGAATCCAGAGTCCCAGAAACCAATCCTGTTGGGCTAAGATTGGGTACTTGGTGTAAGATTGGGTACTTAGTCTCCAATGAGACTAAGGCAAGTTACCAGGAAAGAGGATTCAGAAGCACTATTCAAGCCAGACTGTCTCTCTCCTCCGTCCTCCTCATTCCTCTTCCTAGCAAAAGCTAACACAGCAGACAGATGTGACAATCTACTAATACGTAAGATCCAGTCTGCCCTGGGACATATTTCTAAGGCACACTCTATTGAGCAGAGCTTTGGGCTGCTCCAAAAACCACATCCTAGATAATAATTTCTCTATCAAATAGTAGAACCTCTCCAGATTGGGTTTCTTTCAGGAAGAAGAGGGATGATTCTGAAGCTTGGCAGGAGTAAACAAATCCCACAGTAAGAAGCAGGTTAGGAGACAGTGCTGATGTCTGACCACAAATGAGAAGGGAATGATGGCAATGCAGCTTTTCCCAGCAGCATATGGGACAGAGCCACACTTAAGGCACCTGGATTTATGGTTGATTCCAGTTCTGAGATTTACCTGGCCTGGTGGCAGTCCATTCTACAAAGTACATGACCTTTTTCCTCCTTCAGTGTTTAGATCCAGTGCCAGGACATGGGTAATCTACTGCTTTCTCAATAAGAAAGGGGCCACCACATGGCATAATCCAGACCAGGAACAAACACTGGGCCAAGGTTCAGGGTCACTCACACTCTAGAATCCAAACAGGGAACAATACAGGTGAGTGAATGCAAAGGAGCTTTTGTGGCAAAGTGCTGGCCCTTCTTTCTCTAGCCACACATGGCCTTTTCCCCAAGCATCTTGGAACACAGCTCTCAGGTCATAGTAACTGTGATACCTTGCAGTGATTACCATACACCAGGGTCCTTTCTACTGATTTCTGTCATTGCAAAATGGACCCTGGCCACAGCAGCTCTCTATTCAGAGAGTGAAGGAGTCAGACAACAGAAGAGAGCTAAGAAGAAGAGTCTATCCAATACAGGTCTGAGGACAAAAGTAGTTCACAGGGTATGCAAGGTGGCTTTTTGAGACCACTCTGGCTGATGGCCACCTCAGACTATCTCACCCTTCCACCACATGCAAAACAATTCCAACCAGCAGTTTAAAGGACAGGAATATGCATCACTCAGATCTGACCTGCCAGGATGGTTCCAGAAATTACTTCAACAGAAAGACAAGACAGGAAGACTTTCTTATATAAGAAACATACAGTTTTAGGGGCAAATCCCCATCAAAAGCCAATCCTCCCAGGCTACGTGGTATAGAGAGAATCAAATCCCTTCCTTAGAGGAGCTGCTTGTCCCTCACTGCTCTGCTCCATAATGAGCCAGATAGGTCCCAGAAGCCTGATTAATACTATTAGGAGTCAGACTGCATGTATACACATGCCAGGAACACCAGTGACAACTTATAAAACCTCCAAAGAGAAGTCTGGAATTTAAAAAAAAAAAGTAACAAGGCCTGCTCTGGCCTGGAATGATACTACTGGTCCACAAGCAAAACGGACACATTCTGTTTCAGGAGATACTTAAATGTGAGGAACTAGATGAAGCAGAGCAAGTTCATCTTTCCTCCAAAATAAGAATAGGGAAGCGCTCCCAGGCTGAAACCTTGGTCCAGTCCCAGGAAGCCTGGCTGAGGATCCTGGAAGTCAGAGAGATGACAGGCTACAACACAAACGGATCTCTCAGTTCAGCACACTGCCCATCCCTGGGATAAAATCTCAACATCTTGGGACCACCCCTCTCCTGCTGTCATGTTTCTTCCAGTGGGTTTAGGACCGTGCACTGGCTGAGGACCATGCTAATAGCAATGTCAGCAGTAAGGAAAGGAGTTCCCTAGAGAGACCTACCTTTCAGCTTCCCACAGCCTTCTCACCTGAGCACAGCTATGTCTGCAGAGACTGAGGCTCATCAGAACAATCAGTAGATAGCTATACCTATGTGGAAATAAGCTTTCTTTTTTATCTGGATTCCAGGAGCCTTATCCTAATCTTTTACTTTTCTATAGTACCTCTGCAACCTATTGGGCAGGGGGAAAAGGGAAGAAAAAATACTGGGGAAGAAAACACAGCACTGCTTGGCACCTCCCTTGGAGCAAAGAAAACTGCCATCCCGGCTTTGGCTCCCTGGGGCCAGGCTCCAGACATATGTTGACAAATGGCAACTTCAGTCATCTCCTGTGCCAGGACTTTGTGGCTGCAGCAAAGCACCTCCCCCTTACACTCCTGCAACAGTTACTGGCCTCCATTATAGGCATAATCAGCCTTGTTGTGCATTATCAGCTTGTTGTCTACAAAGTAGAAGCTGTCAGAGCGGGTCTCATATGGATTTTCAATCATCAGACGAACTGCAAGTCAGGGAAAGGGAAAAAAAAAAAAAAGGAGGTATATGTGAGTCTGCCCCATGGGCTAGGTGGGAAAAAACTTAGTAAAACCTCTAAAATTCATTAGCCCTTTAGGAAATATGAGTATACTCTGCCAGAATAATCAAGTGAGAACAGAGGGAGCCAGCCCTTGAAAGCTGGGAAGCACTGGTGACCAGAGAGGCCCCCAAACTGAACATGGTATCAATTTCAACAGATGCCATCAACTCTCTGACATGCCCTCCTTAGTTATCTCCAGCCGGGATTCTTACAGTCCCTCCCCCAAGGAAATGTGCTGACACCTTTTGCTAAAAAGGACCACAGTAGCTTATTTACTCTGGGTTCTTGGCTGACAAAGCAGGCCCTGGCTGCTGATCTGTTTCCCCACCTCCAGGCATTCCAGTTTCAATTCAGAATGCTATGCCTCACTGTGCTCACTTCCCATAGGCACCCCTGACAACAAAAGGAATCCTGGATGAAAATTTCTAAGTGTGCATGAGTGTAGGGGAACAAAGCGCAAGGAGACTTCTCTAGAGATAGCTTGGGCATTAATTTGCAAACAACCCAGCAATCTTGGGATCTGAATTTAAGTCTTCTGTTTGTCCAGGCTATCTCCCAGACCTCTTTAATCATACTAGAGAGTAAAGATGATTAACAGTCTCTAAGATCAGTTTTGAGTTAATGATTACATACTATTTTGAGTCCTCTGGAGAATAATGCTATTATTCACAAATATTTTCCAAAAATGAAACTGATTATTTAAGTTTTTTGAATCCACCCAAGGTCAAAGCTATGTTATTTATATCCAGCATACTGGCTTCTAACTCTTTTAGCTTATTTGGCAACAAGCAGAAAAGTTATATTCCCTTGGGTAAAAACTTATGATACTATACATAAACTTTTCTTGTAAGTCTTTACATATTCCTGTCCAGTTTGGGGAACAGGGTTCAAGCCAGATCAGGTGCTATTATAAATTCCCTGCCCCACATCTCAGCAATCCTCATTCTACTCGAGAATGGTACTGCCACATGAGTAAACAGAAGAATGACAATTGTTAAGGACTTGGGACTCTGAGAACATGATACATAATCCTTTTCAACAACCCAAGTCCCACCACTATTTACAGGATCCCACTCATGTTCCCATAAATGTCCTGAAGCAATTTCCCCAGCCAATGCCAATAAAGCTCTTCATCTCTAGTTCAACTCCCGTCTTCCCTTGCTAAAGATGAGTAGCAGCCTTCTCCCACTGACTGCCCCCACCCCAGCTCTAACTTCAAATAATTACAGGATCATTCTGCCTAAGACACTGCTTCTCATAACTGTTCTCATAACATTTCTTCTGCTCTAATGCCAAAAACAGCTGCCTATTTCCTGTTGGATTTATTCTAACAGTTGATCTAATCAACTCTTTACTTCAAAGAAGAGGAAAGAGGAGAAGGTCCTCAGACCTTTGAGTCTATTTAGCCTGCAGTTTCACATCTAGCTCTGATCAGGAAGGGAAAAGGGAAGAACTAAAGAAAAGTGCTGGGCAGGAACTAGTGACTAGAGCACAGAGGAAAACCATGATTAACAGTGAATTGGAGGGGGCCTTGATCTAACCGGAGTCCCAGATCATGGACCTCTTCTCATCTTCCTCAGTCACTCCCTTTCCCACACAGGCATTAAAAATGGATGGCTATGTCACTAAAACCACTGATGCCCCCATACAGGCAGTCAGAGTTTGCCACAGAAGATGGGGGCAATATATGTTTCACATCACTACTTCCTTCTAGCTCTAAGAATTTAGGGTGCTTTAAGAGTCAGAGTATACATACTGACATCCTCAGAAAGCTGGGGAAACTCGTAGATATGTTCACAAGTATTCCTACTGCTGGGGATGCAGAAGCCGAAATCAAAGTCAAAGTTTTTCAGCAAGCATTCCCGGAAATAGTGCCGTTCGATCATCCGAAAGTTTGACACAGGTTTGTCGCCTACCGTGAACTCCACCCTGCAAAATAAATTTCTGTGAAGCTTACTTTGCCCTCCTCCCTCCTCTAAAGTCAACCCAATACCCAACTAACAGCTGTAGTTGTTAGTTGTAATCAAGTAGAATGTTCTCCCCTTGGGAAATACTAGTACTCACGTAGCCCCAACTGTCCGGAGGCGGAGAAAGGCTGGTGTGAACTGATAGCGGACGAAACGCCCCGCACTGATATCCACATCTCCACCTTCCTCCTCTTCCTCCTCCTCCTGGTCTGAAAGAGCACAGAGTCTTCAGTGCACCATCCTGGCACAGCCAGGAAGTCCAAGCAGCACAATGTCCTCCAATGAACAGTATTAACACCAAAAGAAGGTGGCTATTATTTACAACATTTGCTAAGGGCCAGGCCCTGTAGTAAACATTTCATAGAATCCTCACAGCAACACTATGAGGTGTTATTATTATCTCCATTTTACAGACAAGAAAGGTGACGTTCAGAGAGGTAGAATAACATGTTCAAAGTCATCCAAATAGAAAATGAAGGGAGCTGGAGTTTAAATCAAGGTCCACCTGATTCAAGACCTATTCTTAAATATTAATCAATGTGCCTTTTATATGACTTGAGAGCCAACACTTTATTCTGAGAGTGAAGCCTGGAGCACAAGCTGGGGGCTGCGCCCTTGACATGGTCTTTACTACACTGACTAGGTCTGCTGTTGACCAAGTTGCAGTGTTAACCACTAAACAAAAGAATGAGACCACAAAAGTTGAAACTAGTCAAAAGGCTCCTTTTCAAGAATGTGAAACTTTCTGACAGACACTGACCTTGGGGTACTGTACTTCATTGGATTGATGACTATTCCAGGCAACATCAGGCCCAAAGCTCTGACCACCTGGGAAAGAGTGAAGCAAATGGGCAACGGACCAATGTGTGGTGCTTGAGGTACTACAAGGTTGATGATGTTCTCTGGTCTAGCCCGTCCTTGAACCCAGGAGATGAAAGATTACAGGACGAATTACAGAACCATTCTAACTTGGATAAGGAGTTAGTTTCCTCTATAGTCATCCAGTGTCTAGTAAGGGTATTTTCTCTAGGTATAAGATGAACATGGGTACAGAGCAAGAGAAGTATTCTTCAATATCAAACATCACTGCCTCTGTGACGAGCCTAAAAGCAACTGAGCAACCAGGCTGAGTAGGGACTCTAGAGACCTGGCCCCTGCAATGTGATTCAAAGAAAGTCAGATCAATTCTCTCAGGGATTCAAACTCATCAGAACAAGTGCTGGTTCACTGTGAGCATATCTGAGTGAATCAAGATCCTTATGAGTAAAGCCTGTAGAGGATAAAAATCAAGATCACTTGTAGAATCTACAGCTGACCCTTTAGAGACAATTCAGTTTTATATTGAAATAACTATGCTGAGCCCCAACTAATCCAAGTCCACATACTTGTCACAGCCCTGGGGTCCTTGAAACATCCTAGGTACTGGGACATATGACTTGGGTTTGTGAACATCATGGGCCCCAAAAATTAGCTGGGTCTTTATGCATTCTTTAGCATAGCATAAAAAATACAGGGTGGGAGGTGAGACTGGGGCTCTAGTCTTAGCTCTGTTATTAATCTGAGCTAAAACTAATCCATTTAGACTAATCTGGGATAATACCTACATAACCAAATTCATAAGCTCTTTCCGAGTAGCAAAGCAGATAAGAAAACCTTTGCAAAGAAAGCTATTACTACAAACCATGGTGGAGGCTATGAAGGGCATCAATCTGGTTTACTAATAACTGATTATCTCCAGGGGGCGCTAAATCTCCAGTAATGTGATCCAAAGACATGTGGTCCCCAAGCCAGAAATGAATCATCCTGGAACTACATCAGAAGCACAGGAAGAATCTATTCAAAGCTAATTTAAGGAATCCCAAGTTTTGGGATTTTTGCTCCTGCAGAAAATGGTGGTGATTAAAATTAAAACTAGGACTTACTGGGAAATCTGAGGAGAGTGAGGAAACTGGGGTGAAACTGTCTCATGGTCTGGACTAGAATCCCCAGCATCACCTTTCTAGAGTAGCATCTGGACTCAAGGCTCAGGGAAGCTTTCCTCACTATACTTTAATTTCAAGGATTCTTTTCCTAATTGGAGGCAATATAAGATGAAAGAGCAGAGAACCCTAAGAAAGTCACTTGGAAATTCTGTACCTCAGTTTCCTTATCAGTAAAATGGGGATAAAAATAAGTTGATGCGTAACAGTGACTAGCACAGAGCAGATACTCAAAAACCAACAGTCTCCCAACACAGCTCCAAACTAGCACAACTGGCAGTCCAAGGAGGCGGCCATGGAAGGGAATGTGCTGGAGACCAGGACGTGGGCTGCAGTGACACCCGAACATTGGACCTCTGAAGTCCTTTTGCTCCAACTGTCAAGTGGTCATTACAATACTGAGGCATACCTGCAACAGAAGGCTTGGCAATCTCAAAAAGTACTGTCCCTGTCTCCAGATCTCGAATTTTGAAGCGGGTAAAATCAATACTGTAGATGTTATCTTCAGGTTTACATAAATAATCTGCAAATGAGAGAAGAACCAAACTGTTAAACAATTCTCCAAAACTCCCATTTATTTAATTCTCAAAGTTTGATGCAACCTCAAGCTCTTATACAATTTATCTAAAACACCCCCAAAGACTTCCTCCTATGTTGTCACAAGCAAAAGTGTTTGGAGAGAATTAGGAGATCCAAGAAAGAACAAAGAGCACAGACTGGCCTTGAACGAAAGATCATCATAAAACTTTTAGAACAGGGAAAGAAAAGGGGGATTTCTTTGGAAATACCTCAAGACTGCCTACAAACTCTTCATGATCTGTCAACTTGGGTATTACAACAGGATAGAATTTTTTTTAATCTATTTTAAAACATTTGTACTAAGCTAATGAATAATAAAGTGCGTGGTTACTAACTACAAATATTATAAAGCAGGGGTCTGCAAACTTTTTCTGTAAAGGGCCAGAATGTATGTATTTGCAGGCCATGTGGTCACTGTCACAACTACTCAACTTTGTCATTATAACACAAAAGCAGCCTTAGATAATACATAAACAAATGAGCTATATTCCAATAAAACTATATTTATGGACACGGAAATTTGAATCATATGATAATTACGTGTTATAAGACATTGTTCTTTTGATTTTTTTTCAGCCATTTAAAAATGTGAAAAACATTCTAAATTTGTGGACCGTATATACTCAGGCCAGATCTGCTGTGAAGGGCATTTGTAAGGGACAAATAAACCAGGGTCCACAATCTGAGCACCTTGCCAGAAGAGCACTCATCACAGCAAACTGCACTGCCATGCTACAGGCTGAACACTTCCCCTTTCATTGCTTTCTGCCTGCAGTAACTCCTGACAGCATCTCTGCACAACTCATTTTGGCACTTTATCTTATGTTGCCTGCTTGTGTTATTTCATGTTTTACAAGCATTCTCTCTTAAGATGGCAAACTTGATAGCTCCTGATTGTTCTGTTACACACACACACACACACACACACACACACACAGAGCTGAGTTTGTTCTATGCCTCTAGAAGTCACTCAAACAACAACCAGCTGAACAGGAAGACATCAAGAAGAAGCAGAGAAAAATCCAGAAGTCCCCAAGCAGTTACCGGTGGCAAGGCAGAAAAGCAGAATGCTGTGCTTTCTCCAATAAGCTGCAAAAGTGGGTTTGGGTAATAGCACCACTCCTAAGTCTCAAAAAAGGACCTGAATTTTACTAAAGATTTCCGTGGAGAAAAACAATACCGAGTTATAAGACTAATTTTTTTTGAGGTCTTGCTTTGGCAAGATGAAACATAAGCTGTCAAAACCAGAAACGACTTACTAATAAATAAACTTCTGAACAAAAGGACCTGAGTGCCCCACCTAGAATAACGCTTAGGTCCAGGCACTTAAATGGCTTAACTTACCCTTAATATCAGGAGAAAGCATGCGGTTAGAGAAGTAGGGTCAGAGCATTTCTGTACTCTCCGAGTCCCAACTGAAAAATGGGTCAGAACAGAACCAGTTTTTACAGTTTCAATGAAACTGAACAGCAAGACCCTCTAAATATACACACACTCCAGCATGCAAAGGACAGCCCCAATCCAAACAGTACGGGGGGGTGGGGGGCGGCAGAGCGGAATGGGTACCAGAACCATTAAAATATCCAGAATCAAATAAAATCCATTTCAGGGGATAGGAACTCCCTTCCACACAGGCCGGGCCAAGGCGCACTCTTAAAAGCCTCCATCCCCAAGTCACCAGAGTTGCCAGCAGCAACCTGAGGTACACCTGAGCAACTCTGGGCTTCTCACACTAAGGCAATCTTGGATCCATGAGAATGCTGGCGCTACAGCTTAGAGGTCCAGACCTTAAAGGAGATGGGCAGAGCAAGCGCCAGGGTTAACCAGGTGACTGCAAACGCTTGGAGGAAAATAGAAAAAGAAAGAGCCCAAGCGCCAGGGTTAACCAGGTGACTGCAAACGCTTGGAGGAAAATAGAAAAAGAAAGAGCCCCGGTCAGGGCTTGGCTTGGAAGATAACAAAAAAAGGAAGATCCAGGACAGGGGGTGGGAACAAATTCCTTCCCACCCTCCACGCATCGATGACAAAGTGCACGAAACACATTCCTTAAACTCTGACATAATTCCTATTTCACTAATACAAATGTGAAAAGCAGGATTCACATTTCAAATTTTATACATAAGCTGAAAACTTTATTAATATTTCTTGATGTGGCACGGTTTTAAATTTGCACAAATGCCACCACAGTGTGTCTGAAGAAGGAAGAGTCCACCTGCACACAAAGGGGCAATGGTTGGGGCAAAAACCAGGGTGGGGGGGGGGGTGGCACAAGGGAGGCGGGGGGGTGGGGGGGGAGGGGCTGTCAGGGGCCGGAGAGGAGGGAAAGGCCGAGGGAGAAAGCAGGTAGAGGTTCTGGCCTGGTAGAGGGCTGAGGAAGCTGGGAGTGGTCGGGCTGAGTGGGGTCTGGCTGAGCCAACGCCTTAGTGATGGCTGGGGAGGTTCCAGGCTGAGGGTAAAGGGCCCACTTATGAGGCGGGCCGCGGCCCCCGGCAGGCTGCAGGGGTCCCCTACCCAGCTGAGGGGGGGGAGCCGCCGAGTCGGAGGGGCCCTGCTGGGGCCGGCCACAGGGTGTCTTGCGTGGCCGGCCTCAGCGGTATTCGGTTAAACGCTAGAGGACCCGCTACCCCACTGGGTCTAGGTGACGGGGTGGGGAGAGCAGACTCGGTCGGGCCGAGCAACCTTAAGTGCGGCCTGGCCGGCGAGGAGGCCTGGATGGACCCCGGGCCGGCCGAGCAGACAGAGGCCGGCCTCTAAAGGCTACAGGGAGCCCGGGGCCCGGCGCGAGGGGACGGCGCAGTCGGCTCGGCACTCACTCTCGGTGACCCGGCTGAGGCGCAGGACGTGCTCCGGCCGGATGGTATCCAGCGCCAGCAGCTCCTGTTCCGTGACCGCTGCCCCGCTGCCGTCATCAGCCGCGTGATGGGGCGCCTGCCGCCGCGCCTTAAGCCGGTTCAGGACTCCGCCGCCTGCTTTCTTCTTCTCCTCCTTACCAGTCACCAGCCCGCCGGGCCCAGCCGCGGACTCCGCGGCTGCAGCCTTTGGGTTCGACCCGTTCATCTCTCCGCCGCCAAGATGGCCGCCGCCTTCACAGCGCCGTAACTATGGAGGCGGGGGCGGGGCCCGGGGGTGACACCTGGGCGGGGCGGGGCCTGCAAGGACTCAACCTAGGTCCAGCCCTACAGTGGAGCTGAGGGATAGCTGGAGCTTTGGAATCCCCTAGACTCTCCGTCAGGCCTCGAAGTCACTCCACATGTTTTAACAGTCTTTCATAAGGCCAACCGTGGACAAAAATCTTAAGAAAATGCTTATTAATCTTTGGCACAGAAACTAAGTTTAAAACAGTGCTTGCAATAAGTAAATAATAGGGGGAACAAATGTTAAAATAAATTGGGTAGAGGGAAATACTAGTGGTCAATGAGAGGGAGGGGTAAGGGGTATGGTATGTATGAGTTTTTTCTTTATTTTCTTTTTCTGGACTGATGTAAATGTTCTCAGAAATGATCATGGTGATGAATATACGACAATGTGATGATATTGTAAGCCACTGATTGCACACCAAGTATGGAATGTTCATACGTTAAGAATGTTAGTGTTGTATGTTGATTTTGTTTATTTGTTTGTTTGTTTTTTTAACATGGGCAGGCACCGGGAATCGAACCCGGGTCCTCGGGCATGGCAGGTAAGCACTCTTACCTGCTGAGCCACCGTGGCCCGTATGTTGATTTTCTTCATAAAAAAAATTTAAGACTTAAAAAAAAAAAACAGTGCTTCCAGCAAAGGTAGCTTCAAGACAAGCCTTTCAATCAGATTGCCAATCCCGAACCCTACTCTACCAGGCCTTAGACTGGCTATATGGAATATAAGAATATGAGAGCAGGGATTGGATCTAGTTAATTCACTATTTTTTTCCCTGCAGTCTAGCTAATTGTCTGACGTATGGTAGGCGCCCAATAATGATTGAGTGAAAAAATGAATGCATGAATGAATGTTGTAAATGAAAGCCTGAACAGTCCCTGCTCTGAAGAAACTTCCACTTTGTTGGGGAAGACTGTGAAGTACACAATTCATTATGTTATGTGGCCCTTCCCTTGACCAAAAATGAATTAACTAGATGACAATCTAAACTCTGCTAACCTCTGTAAGAGTTAAAGCAAAGGTGCTATGAGAGCACATGAGTGGTTTCTTTTGACCAGGGTGTGAGGGTTTGTGGGACCAGGGGGAGGCTTCACAGAAGTGTACTGAGCCTGAGAGGTTTACCATGATTTCACTGAGTGGAGAATGCATTTAGGGGAAAGGCCACTTACACCCCAAGTGAAGTCATGAAGGTACTTGGGCCTAGTCTTTCTCTAGGGATTCTGGATCCACTCTCTTCTATGTTGGAGACCTGAGACTGACTGATGCAGTGTGTCCGCTAGGTCTCAGCCAGACTTAGACCAAAGTGAAACTCTACTCCTTCTGTCATAGCCAGCCTCGGGACCTGACTTAGGCCAAACCTTGCCAGGTCCCTCTTACCTGGTGTGAGGGGCTTAGGGTGGGGTGAAAGGCCCAGCCTGGATTCTAGACAAAGTCCAATTCTGGCTCTGCCCCAGGACCTGGCTGGGTGAAACAGTATGTGGTGAAGTTCCTATCTAAATGCTGCCCTGTCTTTGAGAGATTAAAAACCACTCAGCATATCTTTCATGGAGATTTTAACAAATGTGTAGAAAGAATAAAGGTCTTTCCCAGGCTAAAATATATTGGGTAGATGGAAATACTAGCAATCACTGAGAGTGAGGGGTAAGGGGTATGGTATGTATGAGTTTTTTTCTTTTTATTTTTTTTTCTGAATTGATGCAAATGTTCTAAGAAATGATCATGCTGACGAATATACAACTATGTGATGATATTGTGAGTTACTGATTATATACCAAGAATGGAATGATCATATGGTAATAATGTTCGTGCTTGTATGTTATGTTTAAAAAAATTTTTTAATTTAAAAAAAAAAGTCTTTCCCTTTGCAAATAACTCTTTTATAGCCACACATCAGTTCCTTAAGAATTTCTAGAACTATAACATGCTACTGGATTGTGAATCGCCAAGGGGGGTTTAGGCTACAGTCATTTCCCACTCACTTGTTCACCAAATCTTTGTTCTGAGAGATCAGAAGACTTACCAGGATCCCATCTTTTTTCTTTCTAGGGATGATGGCAAATTTATTTACCCCTTTACCTGCAATTCCACATCCAAGTATTTAGCCTACATGTAAGCACAAAGATATCTACTGCAAGACCATTTGTAATGTTGAGAAATTACAAATAAATTACAGTTGCATCTGTTCATAAGTCCCCTTGGGGAAATGGGGAGAAAGAGGGAAAATTCAACTTCCTCATATGGAGAATTCCTGATATTCTCACAAACAGTGGGGACAACCAAGTCAATAGGCGGAGCCCTCAATCTTGGGTTTTGTCCTTATGAAACTTAATCCTGGAAAAGGATAGCCTAAGCCTACTTAAAGTTAGTCCTAAGAGTCACCCCCAGAGAACCTCTTTTGTTGCTCAGGTGTGAACACTCTCTCAGCCAACATGGCAAGCGAACTCACTGCCCTCCCCCTATCTACATGGGACATGAGTCCCAGGAGTGTGAGCCTCCCTGGCAACGTGGGACAGAAACCCTAGAATGAGCAGGGACTTGGCATCAAGGGATTGAGAAAAACCTTCTTGACCAAAAGGGGGAAGAGAGAAACGAGACAAAATAAAGTGTCAGTGGCTGAGCAATTTCACACAGAGTTTGCGGGGGGGGGGGGGGGGGGGGGGGGGGGGGGGGGGGTAATGTCCTGGAGGTTGTTCTTACACATTGTATGGATGTCCTCTTTTTGGTTTGTGGTGTATTGGAATGGCTGGAGGGGAGTGCCTGGGGCTGTGGAGCCGTGTTCCAGTGGTCACGTTTCTTGGAGATGATTGTATAATGGTGTGGCTTTTGCAGTGTGACTGTGTGGTTGTGAAAGCCTTGGGTCTGATGCTCCTTGTCTGCAGTGTGGAGAGATGAGTGAAGAATATGGATAGGAGATGAGCAGGTGGTAGGAGGGACAAAGGTTAAAGTGGATTGAGTGGATTTGAAGTGCTGGTGGTCAATGAAAGGGAGTTGTGGGGGGTTTGGCATGAGTTTTTTTTTTTTCTTTATTTTGCTGGGGAGATGCAGGTGTTTGGAGGGGTGATCATGGTGATGAATGGCAGCTGTGTGGTGATGTTGTGAGTCACTGACTGTGGCCATGTTGGGAATGTTTGTATGTCAGGAATGTTTGTATGTCAAGAGTGTTTTGTATGTCTGTTCGTTGTTTATAATAAAAATATTTAAAAAAAAGATTCCCATGCAAAAAATATTAGTTGCATCCGTTAAAATTATGCACCTGTTAAAAAGAATGAGGCCAGGCAGGCCGCAATGGCTCACTGGCAGAGTTCTTGCCTGCCATGCTGGAGACACAGGTTCAATTCCCAGTGCCTGCCCATGTGAAAAAAAAAAAGAATGAGGTCAATCTATATGTACTACTAATATGGAAAGATATCAAAGATGTATTAAATGATAAAGAACAAGTCTCAGAATCCCATTTGTTTAAAATAAAAACTATATGAATATACAAGATGTGTATTTTAACTGTAAAAGAAGTCTGGATATACACTAAAATGTTAACTGTGGTTTCTTTTGGGAAGGAGAGTACTGAAAGGGGCTAAAGGGGGATATATTCACTTTTTATACTATTTAGCACTATTTCTGTACTACTTTATCACAGCAAGCATATGATCATTGGCTGCTTTGTACACTTTTTAAAATGAAAATACTGTGGATGTGTCTGGAAGACAGATTTTATGCCAAAGTAGGCTTGTTTTCTCTTAAAATTTAAAAGCAACCTCAAACTTGATCACCATTTTCTGCTAAAAAAAAATACTGTGATATGTGGGAGTCAGGGCCTGTACTCTCCCTAGTCAATACCTACGAGTCATTGTTAAAAGGAGTAGACTATGTCTTTAGGAGTCTAGAAAACAGCAAAAAAAGAAAATATTTGTATATTTAACATTTTTTTAAGGATAGGAAAAATTAGGACTGTAACCTTCAATCTGCCTCTCCTCACCAAATCTTTCGAAGGAATGTCAGAAGGCACCTTTAAAAATGCTTCTTGAAGCACAATGAGGTATCATCTCATACCCACCAGAATGGCCATTATCAGTAAAACAGAAAATGACAAGTGCTGGAGAGGATGTGGAGAAAGAGACACACTTATCCACTGTTGGTAGGAATGTAAAATGGTACAACTGCTGTGGAAGGCAGTTTGGCAGTTCCTCAGGAAGCTAAGTATAGAATTGCCATATGACCCAGCAATACCATTGCTAGGTATCTATTCAGAGGACATGAGGACATTTGCACACCAACATTTATAGCAGCATTATTTACAATTGCAAAGAGATGGAAACAGTCCAAATGTCCATCACACAACAGATGAGTGGTTAAACAAGCTGTGGTATATACATATGATGGAATATTACACAGCTGTAAGACAGAATAAACTCATGAAGCATGTAACAATGTGGATGGACCTTGAGGACATTATGCGGAGTGAGATTGGCCAGAAACAAAAGGACAAATACCGTATGGTCTCACTGATAAGAACTAACATTAATGAATGAACTTGGAGAATTTCAGTTGGTAACAGAGACCATTCAGAGATAGAAATAGGGTAGAGATTGGGTAATTGGAGCTGAAGGGATATAGATTGTGCAACAGGACTGATTATAAAAATTCAGAAATGGATAGCACCATACTACCTGATTGTAGCACAATAATGTAAGTACACCAAATGAAGCTCAGTGTGAGAAGGATAGCGGGAGGAGGGCTGGGGCACATATGAAACCAGAAGGAAAGATAGATGATAAAGACCGAGATGGTATAATCTAGGAATGCCTAGAGTGTACAATGATAGTGACTAAATGAACAAATTAAAAAATGTTTTGCATGAGGAAAAAAATGCTTTTTGAAAAAGTCGATTGTGATAATAAAACAATATTTATTCCTTCTATCCTCCTATATTCTGGAGCATCTAGAAGGAAAAATCTGAGATGATCGTATGATAGCCCGTGACAAACTCTGGGATCTGTCCCATAACTACTTGTTGAAAAGTGCTTTGAAAACTATTGCTTTTTTCTTTCTTTGCTTTGTATATATGTTCTATTATACAATAAAAAAGTTATTAAAAAAAAGGCTTTTTGAAAATTACATATACTAACATCCTGAGTTGGGAAAGAAAAAGGAAAATAGAGAATTGCTAACTAAATATAAGCCCAAGGTTTTCTTGGTCTAGACAGGGAAAGACTGGAGTAGAAAGGCTGGCCTCCCTGTTACCCCAGCTTAATGCTCTGCAGGGCCTCTCCAGCTTCCCGTCTTCCTTGTTCTCAGAGGTGTGTCTGTAGCTGCTTTCCAGGGCAGTCCCAAAGTAGTAAGGCAGTTCACCTCAAATCAGGCCAGGAAAGTGGGGCTCAGAGCTGGTGCAGCCAAAGTAAGCAAATCACTAGAGGGCTTTTTTTCTGCCCAGACTAGGAAGTTCAGTTTTCCTTCTGCACATCCTAAAGATGGCATACAGAGTATCAACAATGATAGCTGAGATTGTAGGCATGCCTTGTGGTTTGGGACTGAGAGGTAGTAATTTCCCTAGCACTCAAATCACTTCATTCTCTGGCTGAGAGCTATTTTAGAAGCATTAATTTATTATTTATATCCCACCTGGCATGTTCCAAAGTCATATAACACAAGACTGGTAAATGAAAATTCATATAGTCTTGTGGAACACAGTACTTTCAAAATTTTAAATGCACTTCCTCTTTGATCCAGCAATTACTTAAAGAAATTCTAAAGAAACACTTGTACATGTGCATAAAGATGTATACATGAGCATATTCACTGCAGCAGTTTGTACTGACAAAAAATTAGCACTATCTTAATGTCCATCAATAGCGGACTGGTAAAAGATTATAATCTAATCATAAAATACTGTACAGCTCTTAAGACTGAGGAAAATCTATATGTCCTAATATATGTCTATGTACAAACTCGCCAAGACATATTAAGTAAGAAAGCAAGGTGCACAATGGTATGTACGTATATATGTACTATGTAAATACCCATAAAAGGAAAAACATACACTGGGCTGTCACCTTTATTATCCTATAGGCATTAAAGGGGTATAGATGGGAACAATGATGTTTCACTTTTTCATTGTGTATGTTTTAAAAATGCATCTCTGTATTACTTATATCACTAAAACTATTAGATTATTAGTTTTCAGAGAAAAAAAAAAACACGATATAACAATCACCCAGGTTCAATCAACAGTTACCAACATTGAAAAGGTTCCTTTTTAAAAAGAGGGTATTATCCCGGGATGAGACAGGACCTGGCATCAAGGGATTGAGAAAACCTTCTTGACCAAAAGGGGGAAGAGAGAAAATGAGACAAAATAAAGTGTCAGTGGCTTTGAGATTTCAGAGCCAAGAGGTTATCCTGGAGGTTATTCTTATGCATTAAATAGATATTCCTTTTTAGTTTATGGTGTACTGGAGTGGCTGCAGGGGAGTACCTGAAACCGATGAGCTATGCTCCAATAGCCTTGTTTCATGAAGATGATTATAGAATGAGATAGCTTCTACAATGTGACCGTGTGATCGTGAAAACCTTGTGCCTGATGCTCCTTTATCCAGAGTATGGACAGATTAGTAAAAAATATGGATAAAAAATAAACAAATAATAGGGGGAACAAAGGTTAAAATAAATGTGGTAGATGGAAATACTTGTGGTTAATGAGAGGGAAGAGTGAGGGTTATGGTATGTCATGGTTAGGGACAGGTGTCAACTTGGCCAAGTTATGGTACCTGTTCATCTGATTGGGCAAGCGCTGGCCTGTCTGTTGCAATGAGGACATTTCATAGGATTAGGTCATGATCACATCAGCTACATCCACAGCTGATTCCATTTGTAATCAGCCAAAGGGGAGTGTCTTCTGCAATTAGTGATACTAAATCCAATCATGGGAAGCCTTTTAAGGAGGACTCAGAGGAGACAGGTTGCATTCCTGCTTTGGCTGGATGGTCAGGGACTTGGAAAGATCATAATTGGAAAATTGGTGACAAAGAGGTCTGGGGAAGAAGTATGTGGATAGACCTTTCTGAGTGGGCTAAAAACATGAAGATATTTGTGTCCCATGTGAATGCACACCAGAGGGTGACTTCAGCAGAGGAAGATTTTAATAATCAAGTGGATAAGATGACCCGTTCTATGGATACCAGTCAGCCTCTTTCCCCAGCAACTCCTGTTATTGCCCAATGGGCTCATGAACAAAGTGGTCATGGTGGTAGGGATGGAGGTTATGCATGGGCTCAGCAACATGGGCTTCCACTCACCAAGGCTGACCTGGCTACAGCCACTGCTGAGTGCCCAATCTACCAGCAGCAGAGACCCACACTCAGCCCCCGATATGGCACCATTCCCCGAGGTGACCAGCCAGCTACATGGTGGCAGGTTGATTACATTGGACCACTCCCTTCATGGAAGGGGCAGCGATTTGTTCTAACTGGAATAGACACATACTCTGGATATGGGTTTGCTTTCCCTGCACGCAATGCTTCTGCCAAAACTACTATCCGTGGGCTTACAGAATGCCTTATCCATCGTCATGGTATTCCACATAGCATTGCTTCGGATCAAGGAACACACTTCACAGCAAATGAAGTGCGGGAATGGGCACATGCTCATGGAATTCTCTGGTCTTTCCATGTTCCCCATCATCCAGAAGCAGCTGGATTGATAGAACGGTGGAATGGCCTTTTGAAAACTCAATTACGGTGCCAACTAGGTGGCAAAAACTTGAAAGGCTGGGGTAATGTTCTCCAGGAAGCTGTGTATGCTCTGAATCAGCGTCCGCTGTATGGTGCTGTTTCTCCCATAGCCAGGATCCATGGGTCCAGGAACCAAGGGGTGGAAATGGGTGTGGTGCCACTCACTATTACTCCTAGTGATCCACTAGGAAAATTTTTGCTTCCTGTCCCTGCTACCCTGAGTTCTGCTGGTCTACAGGTTTTAGTTCCAAAACAGGGTGTGCTTTCTCCAGGAGAAACAACAGTGATACCACTGAACTGGAAGTTAAGATTGCCACCTGGCCACTTTGGGCTACTTATGCCTCTGGATCAACACACCAAGAAGGGGATTACATTATTGTCTGGGGTAATTGACCCTGACTATCAGAAGGAAGTAGGACTGCAACTACATAATGGAGGTAAAGAAGAGTTTTCTTGGAATATAGGAGATCCCCTGGGCGTCTATTAGTACTACCATGCCCTGTGATCAAAATCAATGGAAAACTGCAACAACACAATCCAGCCAGGACCACTAATGGCTCTGAGACTTCAGGAATGAAGGTTTGGGTCACCCCACCAGGCAAAGAACCACGGCCAGCTGAAGTGCTTGCTGAGGGGAAAGGGAACATGGAATGGGTAGTGGAAGAAGGTAGTGATAAATATGAACTTCGACCACGTGATCAGTTACAGAAACGAGGACTGTAATGCTGTTTTGTTTGTGTTATACTATTTAAGTTGTAAGATATCAAGTTTAAGAATGAATGTTGCCCAAGGATTTGCACGCTATTCTGGAGAGATTTAATGTGTTTCCAGTTATATGCAGGACAGTTGAGTATTGTCAGGTAAAAGAAAAAATGTGTGCTTATTTGTTTTCATTTGGAAATTAAGTATGGTCTAAGGTGATATATATATATATATATATATATATATATATATATATATATATGTGCCAAGTTGACAAGGGGTGGACTGTCATGGTTAGGGACAGGTGTCAACTTGGCCAAGTTATGGTACCTGTTCATCTGATTGGGCAAGCGCTGGCCTGTCTGTTGCAATGAGGACATTTCATAGGATTAGGTCATGATCACGTCAGCTACATCCACAGCTGATTCCATTTGTAATCAGCCAAAGGGGAGTGTCTTCTGCAATTAGTGATGCTAAATCCAATCATGGGAAGCCTTTTAAGGAGGACTCAGAGGAGACAGGTTGCATTCCTGCTTTGGCTGGTGAGCCTCTCCTGTGGAGTTCATCCAGGCCATCCATTGGAGTCGTCGGCTTCGCAGACTGCCCTGTGGATTTTGGACTCTGCATTCCTATGGTCACGTGAGATACTTTCATAAATTTTATATTTGCAAGTGTTCCCTGTTGATTCTGTTTCTCTAGAGAACCCTAACTAATACATGGTATATGAGGTTTTTTTTTCTTTCTTTTTCTGGAGTGATGCAAATGTTCAAAAAAATGGTCATGGTGATGAATACAATTATGTTATGCTATTGTGAACGACTGATTGTATACCGTGTATGGAATGTTTCTATGTTAAGAATGTATGTTGTTTTTCAATAAAAAAATTCTTTTTAAATAGGATATTATTAAAAAAAAAAAGGATATTATAGCATTAAGAGCACAGTTTTTGTACTCAAACAAGGCTGAGTTCCAGTCCTGGCCCTGCCCCTTTCCACTAATGTGACTTTCTCTCCATAGGAACGCAGAGTCCAAAATCCACAGGGCAGGCTGCGAAGCTGATGACTCCAATGGATGGCCTGGATGAACTCCACAGGAGAGGCTCACCAGCCAAAGCAGGAATGCAACTGTCTCCTCTGAGTCCTCCTTAAAAGGCTTCCCATGATTGCATTTAGCATCACTAATTGCAGAAGACACTCCCCTTTGGCTGATTACAAATGGAATCAGCTGTGGATGTAGCTACGTGATCATGACCTAATCCTATGAAATGTCCTCATTGCAACAGACAGGCCAGTGCTTGCCCAATCAGAGAACAGGTACCACAACATGGCCAAGTTGACACCTGTCCCTAACCATGACAGTCCACCCCTTGTCAACTTGGCACCTATACCTAGATTTCCAAATGAAAACAAAAAGCACACATTTTTTCTTTTACCTGACAATACTCAACTGTCCTGCATATAACTGGAAACACATTAAATCTCTCCAGAATAGGGTGCAAATCCTTGGGCAACATTCATTCTTAAACTTGATATCTTACAACTTAAATAGTATAACACAAACAAAACAGCATTACAGTCCTCGTTTCTGTAACTGATCACGTGGTCGAAGTTCATATTTATCACTACCTTCTTCCACTACCCATTCCATGTTCCCTTTCCCCTCAGCAAGCACTTCAGCTGGCCGTGGTTCTTTGCCTGGTGGGGTGACCCAAACCTTCATTCCTGAAGTCTCAGAGCCATTAGTGGTCCTGCCTGGATTGTGTTGTTGCAGTTTTCCATTGATTTTAATCACAGGGCATGGTAGTACTAATAGACGCCCCAGGGGATCTCCTATATTCCAAGAAAACTCTTCTTTACCTCCATTATGTAGTTGCAGTCCTACTTCCTTCTGATAGTCAGGGTCAATTACCCCAGACAATAATGTAATCCCCTTCTTGGTGTGTTGATCCAGAGGCATAAGTAGCCCAAAGTGGCCAGGTGGCAATCTTAACTTCCAGTTCAGTGGTATCACTGTTGTTTCTCCTGGAGAAAGCACACCCCGTTTTGGAACTAAAACCTGTAGACCAGCAGAACTCAGGGTAGCAGGGACAGGAAGCAAAAATTTTCCTAGTGGATCACTAGGAGTAATAGTGAGTGGCACCACACCCATTTCCACCCCTTGGTTCCTGGACCCATGGATCCTGGCTATGGGAGAAACAGCACCATACAGTGGACGCTGATTCAGAGCATACACAGCTTCCTGGAGAACATTACCCCCCTTTCAAGTTTTTGCCACCTAGTTGGCACCGTAATTGAGTTTTCAAAAGGCCATTCCACCGTTCTATCAATCCAGCAGCTTCTGGATGATGGGGAACATGGTAAGACCAGAGAATTCCATGAGCATGTGCCCATTCCCGCACTTCATTTGCTGTGAAGTGTGTTCCTTGATCCGAAGCAATGCTATGTGGAATACCATGACGATGGATAAGGCATTCTGTAAGCCCACGGATAGTAGTTTTGGCAGAAGCATTGCGTGCAGGGAAAGCAAACCCATATCCAGAGTATGTGTCTATTCCAGTTAGAACAAATCGCTGCCCCTTCCATGAAGGGAGTGGTCCAATGTAATCAACCTGCCACCATGTAGCTGGCTGGTCACCTCGGGGAATGGTGCCATATCGGGGGCTGAGTGTGGGTCTCTGCTGCTGGCAGATTGGGCACTCAGCAGTGGCTGTAGCCAGGTCAGCCTTGGTGAGTGGAAGTCCATGTTGCTGAGCCCATGCATAACCTCCATCCCTACCACCATGACCACTTTGTTCATGAGCCCATTGGGCAATAACAGGAGTTGCTGGGGAAAGAGGCTGACTGGTATCCATAGAACGGGTCATCTTATCCACTTGATTATTAAAATCTTCCTCTGCTGAAGTCACCCTCTGGTGTGCATTCACATGGGACACAAATATCTTCATGTTTTTAGCCCACTCAGAAAGGTCTATCCACATACTTCTTCCCCAGACCTCTTTGTCACCAATTTTCCAATTATGGTCTTTCCAAGTCCCTGACCATCCAGCCAAACCATTAGCAACAGCCCATGAGTCAGTATACAAACGCACCTCTGGCCAGTTTTCCTTCCAAGCAAAATGAACAACCAGGTGCACTGCTCGAAGTTCTGCCCACTGGGAGGATTTCCCCTCACCACTGTCCTTCAAGGACACCCCAGAAAGGGGTTGTAATGCTGCAGCTGTCCACTTTCGGGTGGTACCTGCATATCGTGCTGAACCATCTGTAAACCAGGCCCGAGTTTTCTCTTCCTCAGTCAATTCACTGTAAGGAACTCCCCAAGAGGCCATAGCTCTGGTCTGGGAAAGAGAAGGTAATGTGGCAGCAGGAGTGGAAACCATGGGCATTGTGCCACTTCTTCATGTAACTTACTTGTGCCTTCAGGACCTGCTCTGGCTCTATCTCGTATATACCATTTCCACTTTACAATAGAGTGCTGCTGTGCACGCCCAACTTTATGGCTTGGTGGGTCAGACAACACCCAACTCATGATAGGCAACTCAGGTCTCATGGTAACTTGGTGGCCCATGGTTAAGCGTTCAGTCTCTACTAAGGCCCAGTAGCAGGCCAAAAGCTGTTTCTCAAAAGGAGAGTAGTTATCTGCAGCAGATGGTAAGGCTTTGCTCCAAAATCCTAAGGGTCTGCGTTGTGATTCTCCTATAGGGGCCTGCCAAAGGCTCCAGACAGCATCTCTATTTGCCACTGACACTTCCAGCACCATTGGATCTGCTGGATCATATGGCCCAAGTGGCAGAGCAGCTTGCACAGCAGCCTGGACCTGTCGCAGAGCCTCCTCTTGTTCAGGTCCCCACTCAAAATTAGCAGCTTTTCTGGTCACTCGATAAATGGGCCGGAGTAGCACACCCAAATGAGGAATATGTTGTCGCCAAAATCCAAAAAGACCAACTAGGCGTTGTGCCTCTTTTTTGGTTGTGGGAGGGGCCAGATGCAGCAATTTATCCTTCACCTTAGAAGGGATATCTCGACATGCCCCACACCACTGGACACCTAGAAATTTTACTGAGGTGGAAGGCCCCTGTATTTTTGTTGGATTTATCTCCCATCCTCTGACACGCAAATGCCTTACCAGTAAATCTAGAGTAGTTGCTACTTCTTGCTCACTAGGTCCAATCAACATGATATCATCAATATAATGGACCAGTGTGATGTCTTGTGGGAGGAGAAACGATCAAGGTCTCTGCGAACAAGATTATGACATAGGGCTGGAGAGTTGATATACCCCTGAGGTAGGACAGTGAAAGTATATTGCTGACCTTGCCAGCTGAAAGCAAACTGTTTCTGGTGGTCCTTACTAATAGCTATTGAGAAAAAAGCATTTGCCAGATCAATAGCTGCATACCAGGTACCAGGGGATGTATTGATTTGCTCAAGCAATGATACTACATCTGGAACAGCAGCTGCAATTGGAGTTACCACCTGGTTGAGTTTACGATAATCCACTGTCATTCTCCAAGACCCATCTGTTTTCTGCACAGGCCAAATAGGAGAGTTGAATGGGGATGTGGTGGGAATCACCACCCCTGCATCTTTCAAGTCCTTAAGAGTGGCAGTAATCTCTGCAATCCCTCCAGGAATACGGTATTGCTTTTGATTTACTATTTTGCTTGGTAGGGGCAGTTCTAGTGGCTTCCACTTGGCCTTTCCCACCATAATAGCCCTCACTGCACGAGTTAGAGAACCAACGTGGGGATTCTGCCAGTTGCTCAGTATGTCTATGCCAATTATACATTCCGGAACTGGGGAAATAACTACAGGATGGGTCCGGGGGCCCACTGGACCCACTGTGAGACGGACCTGAGCTAAAACTCCATTGATCACCTGGCCTCCATAAGCCCCCACTCTGACTGGTGGTCCAGAGTGACGTTTTGGGTCCCCTGGAATTAATGTCACTTCTGAACCAGTGTCTAATAATCCCCGAAATATCTGATCATTTCCTTTTCCCCAATGCACAGTTACCCTGGTAAAAGGCCGTCGGTCTCCTTGGGGAAGACTTAGAGGAAGGTTAACAGTATAAATTTGTGGCAGTGTAACAGGTTTCTCCCCATAGGGACCTGGCCTCCCCTTCATTCAAGGGGCTCAGGGTCTGTAAACTGTTTCAAGTCTGGAAATTGATTAAGGGGCCGTGACTCTGTGTTTTTGTAATTCAGGTTAGACTTCTGTTCCCTTGACCTAGAACTCTTTTGTTTATACAGCTCCAACAAGAATTTAGTAGACTGCCCTTCTATTGTATTTCTAGGCACCCCATGATTTACTAGCCAATGCCACAAATCTCTGCGTGTCATATAATTTTGATGCCTCCTTTGAGTTTGTTGTCTATTATAATACCCACGTCTACCCTGTCTTTGGTGATTAAGTGCTGCCACCTGGCTTCTGCCAACTCGGGATCCTGTCATCCCCATTGTGTTTAAGGATTCCAGCTCAGTGACAGCAGTTCCTACAGTAATATCTGACCTACAGAGAAGTGCAACCACAGAGCTCTTGAGGGATGATGGTGCTAGTCTCACAATATATTTCTCACTGTTCTGGTAAAAGGTGCATCCTCTGGACATTCCTGGGGTGTAAGAGCAGGCTTTGCATGATAAATCCACTCTAACATCCCAATCTCTCTAAGCCTCTGGATCCCCTCATCTACATTATACCAGGGCAGTTCTGGCATTTCAACCTCAGGTAATGTTGGCCACCTTTTGATCCATGTTTCAACCAACCACCCAAACAAGCTGTTAACACCTTTTCTAACTGCTCTAGCTATAACATTGAATGCAGAATCTCTGCTTAGTGGGCCCATATCAATAAATTCAGCCTGATCCAGCCTTATATTCCTCCCACCATTATCCCACACTCTTAAAATCCATTGCCACACATATTCCCCTGATTTCTGTCTATATAAATTGGAAAACTCACACAGTTCTTTTGGAGTATAACGTACCTCCTCATGTGTGATACTTTGTACCTCACCTTTAGGGGCCTGTTGGGACTTTAGTCTAGTTATAGGTCTAGAAGAAATGAGGGGTGGTGGGGGTGGGTCATGAAAAGAATTAGAAATATCTTCCAAGCCATTTGCTTCAGGGCTTTCATTTGCAGTTTCATCTGGTGAAACAGGATTAATAACTCTAGGGCTAATCCCTTCAGGAGGAGGTTGGGTGGCCAATTCCTCAAGGCAGGCTGGAGGTGGGGCGGCTATGTCCTCAGGGCAGACTATTACAGGGTTATCTAAAGAAGGCTCAGCATGGTCTAGGGTTTCAACCTCACCCCCAACATCATTATCAATCCATATGTCACCATCCCATTTTTCAGGGTCCCACTCCTTTCCAATCAATGCCCTCACTTTAACGGCAGACACCATGCAAGACTGAGATTTCAGTTTACGTTGTAAAGTTGCTACTCTAACAATAAGATTCTGAGTCTGATTTTCAGAGATCTCAAGTCTACGGCTACAGGAAATAAAATTTTCCTTCAGGATACTCATAGAAACCTCTACATCTTTCAGACGGCACTTAAGCTTCTTGTTTGAAGCCTTAAGCCCATCCCTTTCACCCTTTAATGTAGACAGTGTATCTAACAACAACCAACCACCATCTCTATAACTCTTATTTCTACAAAACTCTGTAAAGGTGTCAAAAACATTATCCCCCAGAGTCTGGCTTCGTACAAGCGAAGCATTAGGAGAATCGAATGATGATATTTTGACTATCTCCTTTGCCAACTCAGTCCATGGATTGGGAGTGTCATTCTGATTACGGGAATCAGAGTCCTTAGTGTCTCTGAGCCCAGTCAGAGTAGAAAACCATTCATAAAAACCCATTTTTAAGATTCTGTTCCTTAAGAACCACTCCTGGTACCAAGATGTATTAGTTAGGGTTCTCTAGAGAAACAGAATCAACAGGGAACACTTGCAAATATAAAATTTATGAAAGTGTCTCACGTGACCGTAGGAACGCAGAGTCCAAAATCCACAGGGTTTGTATCTTCATTTTTAAGTCAAGCTAGTAACAAGTCTTGTCTAGGGTGGTTTTGAAGAGGAAATGAAAACCAGTAGAAAAAGTACTGTGCCTGGTTCCAGGGAAAGTGTTCCATGAATGGTCACGATGGCAATATATTTAAGTGGGCTCTTTCTCCAGGACCCCTCTGCTGAGGGCAGGCACACTAGGGGACAAGGAGAAGCCATGGAGTTCTTTTCATGGAGTGAAAAGAACATTCAAGTCAGAGCTCAGAGGAAATGAGCTGAGGATCAGACCCTGAGGAAGCAACAGATAGATTAAAGTGAAACCAGTGAGGAAACCCAGGAAAGCAACTCTTGGTACCAGGCTCAGGTAAAAAAGCAAGTGGGGTCGTTTTTGCTAATATAAGTTTTAGAACAAAAATATGACTCAAGCCCACTTTAGGGGCTTGTACTGTTTCCTTTCTGCCTTGATTCTTCACCACTGCTACAGCAACAAGCTTTCCAGTATGTGTTGGAAAAACCCTTCCTCTGTGGGGGATGGGAGGGAGCTAAGTATGGAGAGAGGTCTGACACGCACACAGGCTCCAGCCAACTAGGAGCCTGATTTCCTTAGCAAGATTAAGATCTGGACCCACAGAGTGGTCCAACCCAGCCCCAGCACTTGGCCCAAAGTCTTCTGTCAGACAATTTTCCTCCCTTCAATTCCCCAGAGCAGGGCTTCTTCAGGTCTCTTCCCCATTTGGCAACCCATGAAAAACTACTTGAAATAGTAACAGTTGAGTCTGAATTTATGGGTGGACTCAATTTAAGAAAAAGGTTCTGTGGGCCTCCTGGCTTGTTTGGCCCCAGGAACAGACTCCATCAACACGGGCCTCATTTCTGGAGCTGAGCACTGAATTCTGACCTTCAAGGGATAAATAAGGGAGGACAGGAGGCCATCCTCCTCCAAACCAGCAGGTTCCTGCTTGAAGAAATACAGCAGTTTGGCTTGGGAGCCATGTCACACGGTATAATAGGGAAAATGGAAGGCAGTAGGGAGTAATGGTTAAGAAAACGAATCCTGATTTAAAAGTCTAGTTCTGCCTTTTGCTGGCTGTGTGGCCTTGGGGAAGTCATCTCATCTCTTAAAAGGTAATACCAACAGGTTTGTTGAAGATCGAACAGACAGAATATTTGTAAAGTGCTTGGCACTGTGCCCAGCCCATTTTAAGAGTTCACTAAAGGAAAGCTATATTTACTATTCTTGTAGCCTTAGAAAGAGCATGGGCTTTGGAAGCAGACAGACTAGTTTTGATCCTGACTTGGCCATTTACCAACCAGTCTGAGGTAAATTACTGAACTTTTTTGAGTTTCAAGTTCCTCAGCTATAAAACAGCACGGATAAATCACAAGAAAAAATCCTTCCTGCTCGTTCTGCCCCTTCCCAATGTAAACTCAACACTGACAACACACCAGAAAAGGAGAAAGCAGAGAAAAATGTTCCATGGCTTGGTTTGTCCATAAGCTATTATAGAGGCAAAGGGAAAGATGAAAAAAGAGGCAACTACAGGTTGACTGTGCCTTGGAAGTAAGGACAGTCATGGCCTGCTGTGCCAGTGAAAGGGGAAATAAAGACAAATTAACTTTATTTTCCTTGAATGTGCTACTAGTTGAAATGGCCAGGTTGGGTTTTACAGGGTATTATTCCCTTAACCAAACATTCTGGAGAAGAAAAGCAAAAGACACATGGTTAAATGGACAAAAGTTTCTGGCCTCATCACAGAAGAACCTTCACAGCCAAGTGACTGCCTGGGTCTCCCCTTTCCCACCCCGTCACTTCACCACTTTCCAATCAAATTCAAACTCAATACCAACACAGAGTATCACTGCAAATTGTTTATTAAAACACAAAGCAATGGACAGTGAAAAACATCCTGATTTTTTACTTTTTGGTGGGAGTAGAATGGGTGCATGGAAGGGATAGGAACAGATGAAGACAGCTCAGAAGGAAAGACAGCTCTATCCACCCTACTACTTTCCCCAGCCAGCCAGGTTTAAAGCCCTCAAGCACACTTCACTGTACTGCTGTAAATGTACATTATGGCTACAGAGTTGGTTTGGTCTAGGCAGGGAGAGGATGGGAAGCTAGAATAGGAATTACTAAGAACCTGACATCTTTTCTCCATACTTGGTACAGAATAAAGCAGCCAGGCCCAATTTGAAGAGCCAGCTTCCTGACAAGCTAGGTTAGGCCTAAAATGGTTTAAGAGGCTGTTTTAAGCACAGAATGGACAGCTGACCCTAGCTTGAAAGAACCTGGTGGAAGAAAAGATATCATTCCTAAATCTAAGGAAGAAACAAATCCAGGGTCAAATATCTTTTCATTCCCTGGATCATGGCACACCAGGAAACAAAAGACATGAAGAATGTCTCTTTCCTGGTTTTGCCAAAACGTCTCTCCCTGCCATTTTCCCCACCCACCTGGCAACTCACTTCTTCTTTCCTGAAAGTTGTCCTTTAAAAGGACAGAAATCACTTCAGTTTGTTGTTGTTATTCCTCATACTGAAAAAATAAAATGCTCAAAATAGAGGTGAGAATAGAGTTCTGCTTTTCCTGGTGCTATATGCCCCCATATCACAAGACTGCCTGGATGCAAGCAATGCTAAGGCCCTCTCTGCCAATTCTAACAGGCACTACTATTTCCCTGGCTGCCAACATGATCCTGGCACCTTGTTCTTACACTTCTGGGGGAAACCCATCTTGAGAGATCCATCCTGCTCTTTTTCTGCCAATCCAGCCAGAATTGAAATGCTCTTATCAGGATGATTTGGCCACCTAAAGCAGGCCAGCCAAAAGGCAGCTGGGAAAGGACAAACCAGATCGGCAGCAAGCCACACATGGGCAAAGAAACCTGCACTTGCTGGAAAGCTGACCCACTGATTGGTGCCAATCTAGTTTTATAACAAAATGAGGAACTCTAATCCTCTTGCCCCAGGAGCATATAAATACAGAAAGAATCCTAGCTTGGACTGAAAGGGAAAAATTCCTCTAATTTCTCTGAAGCTTGAACATTAAGACTTCTTTGCAATGTTCTTAAGAGTTCTTTGATCCTTAATTCTATCTTTCCATAGAAGAGAAGCAGATTTCTTCTGAGATTTCTGAACAGATCCCTGTTGTTCTGGTTCTGCTCCAGTACACTATCATTTAGCCTTGCCCTCCTATGGGGCATGTGGGGCATGGCAGAAGGAGGACCAAAGCACGTCCACCACCTTTTTTTTTTTTTTGCATCTATTAGTCTCTCACTTTGGAAAGCTCATCTGCTCTCCTGGATCCTTTTGGATCTTGGCAAAAGAGAGGCACAGAGGGCAATCTTATATGTTGCCACTTGATGCCATAAGGCTCCTCAAGGCAAGAAGACACTTGAATTATGTCAAAGCAGGCCAGCAAAAGGAAGGGGGAGAAAGGGATGAGGAAGCAGCCCCATGGCGGAGACTGAAGAAGTCCTGCCCAGACCTGAATCTAGAGGGAATGCCCACCCTGGCTCAGAGCAGGAGAGGAAAAGGCACGGTGCTGACCGGGGTAGGTCCTTCCTCATTCCCTAGGGAGGGTAGAAAACCTGCTGGTTCTTTCCCTGGGCTTCCCAAGGTGAGCCAATTTCTAGGAAAATGATTATAAGTGCTAGGAAAGCGAAAATACTGCTGCTGTTTTCTGAAGTTTGGCTAAGATTCTAGACGCCATGGCCAGGCTTTCCCGGGAGTGTCTAGAGGCAGGATAAGAAGAGAAATTCCTTAAAACAGAAGCTTCTCCAAACAGATAAAGAAGTGAAACCACAATTCTAAAACTGGATCAAACAGTTCCCTGGCACAGAAAGTGAGAGGGAAACTTAACTCAAAATTCAACTCATCTCACCAAAGTCTAAGTGACCTCTAATGTGATCACCCAATTTCAGACCAGTATCTCTCAGGCATACAGTGAGAGTGAGAGAATAAGATCACTCTCAAGCTAACAGGTGGCCCTGCAGATCTGGTGCAAGTCTTCCTGCAAGCCTAATGTTATTAGGACAAACTTGAATATACTGAGCAGCTTCTCCTAAAGAATGGAGATTTTTCAGAAAAATGGAGTCTGGTTTAGAGAGCATGGGTCTCATAGATAGTCTTTCCTGGCATGGTATTTCAATCAGCATTGAGTGAGACCCAAAAAAGTCCAATTAGAGGCCACCTGGCCCCTAAACACAAATCAGAGCTAGTTGCAGATTCAGCCCATCTCCAGCATAAGTCCTTGTATGGTCCACCCAGAAAATGAATTGAAGCCATACTTTCATCAGAAGAAGTTTCGACCGGGCACTGTGCTCTTGCCTTTGGCCAGCTGGACTCAAACACCTGGGACAAAAAAGAGATCCAATACAAGAGCCCAGGCCTTTCCTCATCCTAACTGGCATCACTTGTCACCTCCCAACCCCAGTCAGTCTCCTTACAGTGCGGTCCTAGCACTAAGCTCAAAATACAAGTATGAGAACAAACAGTGCAAAAAGCAACAGATAACTAAGAGAGTAATTCTTGACACATACAATACAAAAATAAAGAATGCCCCATTCCACCCCTTTAACCTAAACTTCATGTACCTATATAATCTTGGAGGAGAAAAAAAAAAAGTTTCAAGTTCAGCATCACAAGCCAGCTGTAGCCAGCCCTGGGCAGCTTTTGTTAGCTGGGTAGGCTTGGCTCCAGGGGACTCTGCCTCAGCCCCCACCTTACTTCTTCCTGTTTCCTCACTTCCCTTTAGTTTTTGTTATCCATAGATGATGTTCCTTCCTTTCAGACAAAACCAGAGAGGAAAGTGCTCATCCCTATCCCTGAGCTCAGGGGAAAGGGATGGGCTTGGAAACAGAGGCAGAAGCAAAGCTGCTTGGCTTACAGTACCACTAGGAAATGGCCCCAGGAGCCTGTTTCCTTCTGAGACTCTGAGTCACTGAAGGGATGGGTTGAGGTGAGGAGGCAGGGGCCCCTCCTTCCTCAAAGAGACCCAGTCAAATTAATAAACAAGGCAAAATGGAGGCAGCAAGTACTCCTTCCCCATCTAGTCTATCCCACTGGCAGTAACCCATGACTCTGGGGAGCTGTAATAGCACGGAAACTAAAGTCACTGCCAGAGCACAATTTATAGTCAAGCTGATCACCTCCTCAGCAGGCTGTCCCAGGTCCAAAGTTGTAGGACTTCACCTTTTAGAAGCCAGAGAGCTTCATGAAGCACTCCAGGAAGTGTTCCTCTGACTGCAGTCTCAGGCCATAGCTGCTCAGCTATCTGACTCAATACCCTAGTCCTGAGGCCCAAGTCACGGCTAAAATAAAGGGCTACAGCTCTCAAAACACCAAATGCTAGCCTGGAGTAACTCATTAAGAGCTAAAACCCAGATAAGAGCCCAAGAGCTACTTACTTTGTCACATAAAGAGCAGTTCAAATATATGGAACGCTTAAACACATCTAATAAAACAAAATTAAACAAATTCTACAAAGATGGGCCTGGCCTGAGATTCTATGCTGATTCCAACCCAGGTTGAAGCTAATCCTGCTGCCTCTCATCCACAAAATTTCTTGTAGCTTGGCGGGGTTCTCCCACATTATTGCCCTAACTGGGAAACGGACAACAGTGACAACAAAGAAAAAACAGGGGAACTTCATTCCTGAAGAAGATGTGCAAGCGAATTAAAGCCGATACTTTGATCCTAAGGTTGAATTCATAGTTGCCAGGACTATGGCTGATGGGAACTCTTTCAGACCCATCACACCAAGAACCTGACTACTATTTGGGTAAGGAAATGAAAGGATAGAGGGTATACCGTTAAGATCAGTGGTGACTGAGCCTTGAATAGGTTAAAGGATATAGCCAATCTCATTCATTGAGGACAGCTCTGGGCATAAACCAAAACTGGTTGAACTGTGATAGAGAAGGTGTCTGTAACACGGAGGACATGGTAACAAATGAACATCAGATAATAGATACTGCAAACAGTGGTCAGTCACTTAGTAGGGCTCAAGTCTCTGAGGTTGCTCTTAAATTATACTAACATAAGCCTTTCCTAATCCAAAGATCAGAAGAGACTTTTAAGGTCAAGTGTTCTGTTGCTGCAGGCTGGAAAGCATCCCTGCCCCATGGCAGCAAGACCCTACAGAGGGGCCAGTAAAAGAACTGCTGGGTCAGGCCCTTCTGGCTGCTGGCTCAGAGATCCAGGGAGAGAGGTACCAACAAGGTGAGGTGGTAGAAGATAAGACATTCAAACGAGGGAACCTAAAATCCCCATGTCTCCTTCCCTTCTTGACAATAACTTAGTGGGATGGTTGAGAGGGGGAAGAGATTTCAATGAGTCAGATTACGAAAAAATGAAAGGAAATCAAGTGCCCAACAGGCACTGAAATCAAAATGATTTGTTGTGGTAAGAAATCAAGAGGCAACTTGAGGACCTAACATAAACTAATCGTCTTGGATACCAGACAGTCCTCTAAATGGTACATATCAGGAAGACAAGCAATGACAAAACTCAAATACTTAAGATAGAACCATCAGTGGGCTAAAACGAGAAAGACTTCCAAGTAAGGAAGTATCTCCTTATGGGTTTTTTTTTCCTCCCCCTTCATTTTTCTTTTTATCTTTTCCATACAAGTTATATACCTTCACACATGTACTCTCAATCCCAAGATATCTCCAAACTTATTTGGACATAACTTCAGAACATACCCAATTCCCAGCACTGATCTTCTCAGGTAATTAGATGACATTTCCCTGCTGTTAATTTCTAACTTAAAAAAGCGGAACCGTTTCTACTCTGAGTTCAGAGTCCTTTCCACTAGGTATACAGACTAGGATCTTTGAAGAGGAAAGATCCAGTTTTACACTATGTACCCTGGAGAGGAAAGAGACAGCTGGGGGCCAGCCACAAAAAGGACTAAGACTGAAGCAGGTCTGGGATCAGGTGGTGGATAAGGGCTGCTCTCTACTCACCCCGCCTCTTTTTACCTCCTTTAAATTTGTTGAGTGTTTTTTGTTTGTTTTTTGTTAATCATTGTGAACAATACAGGGAACCAAAACCAACATATTTGGTTTCTTTCCCACACCCCTCCACCCTGTTCAGGATGGTAATTTGTTCTCACAACCGGCAGAGGCAAAAGAGGGTTGGAATGAAGACTCCGAAGGCCACCAGGATAGGAAACATGAGGCTGCTGTTGTCAGAGGCATAGGGATTGGGCGTACGGGGGCCAGACTGAACTCGATTCTTATTGGTCTGTCTTTTCAGATTAGATCCTTCATCATATTCTTCTTCTTCTTCTTCCTCTTCTTTCTTCTCCAATCCTGGATGTGGCTGCAGCTTTGGTACATCTGACACAAAAAAGAACATACCATTTAAGTAAGACTCACAGCATTTAAGTGAAACCCTTAGGAACAGCCACAATAAAGAACCCATATGACCTAACCAAGGTCCACAGGAAGGAGCAAAAGTTGCAGAAACAGCCTCTAGCCTACAGTGCAGCAGCATGCCTGGAGTAATGGTGCTTAGATCTAGCTAAACAGGAGTAAAAGCAACCCTGACCAAAAAGGAAGTTCTATATCTCCCCTTCCCGTCTTATTTCTCCTTCAGAGCCCAGAGAGAACCAAACTAGAAAGGGACAACGACCCAAAATCCAAAATGACCTTTCTAAATCTCTTTTCTCTCCCACCATCCTACATTCCTCTTTGATTCATAAAGCAACTAAAGGAGAGCTACTCCAGAGTTCTGCCTCCTCAGCACATGTAATCCCTCTGCCCTACGTCCTCCTTAGGGACTCAAGCAGAAATCTGTTTGATGGGAAATCCTCCTAAATGTCATTTTGGGGGCGAACAAGACAACATGATGAGATCCTCAGTGCATTATGAGGAGTTGGAAAAACACACAGATGTGGGATGGGGGGGAAGTCATGGGAAACTGGCAGCCAGGATAATCTAAACACTGAGAAAAATTCAGAGATATACTCTGAGGCTATATTCAGAGGATAAGGAGACATTAGTAAGTGAACTTTTGTCCCAGTGTAGTCCAGGAATGCAGGAATCTTTCACAGCTTACAAAAACCTTAAAGAACTCCAACCCACCCCCACTTTTGCCCTTTTGCCTGCAGGAAGGAGGTGTCAAAGAAAGAACAGAGTAAGGACAAATTTTAGACAATTCCTAATGACTGCAAACGTCAGAGCCACACCAATAAATACCAATATTATTCTCATTTTACAGTGAACCTAAAGGAATTTGTCCAAGACCAAACAGTTGATTTACTGGCAGCAGCAAGATTTGAACACAGATCTTACTCTGAAGTTAGCAGCAACCATCATGTCAGTTCCCATCTGGCTGACTCTGCATTCCCCACAATCTGGCTTTAAATAGGTATTTCCAAAATAGTGACCAGCTAAATTCATCCCATCAAGGGTTTCCTCAACCATATCCTTCAGTCCAAGTCAAAAAGGAGACCAAAAGCAGGACTTACCATCCACTGTCCCAGCCATGATGTAGAGTGCACAGACTTTGGGATTGTCGTAGTACCCCTAGGAAACGGGAAGAAGTGATCAACTCCACAGAGCATAAATGTTTTCCCCTATTACCCACTCTTTTGAGCCTTTCCTCAGCTATTAGGGAAGGGCAGGAGTATTACCTTGACAAACTCGATGTAGAGCCTCCCTGTAAAGGTAGACACCTCCCCCTGGACGCTCAGCTTCCCCTTTCTGATGCTCATAGGGATGATCTCATCGTGAGCAGTGCTGTGCCCAACGCGGTCAAAGATATCCAAGTCCTTCACCACAACATGGCCATTCAATCGCACATCAAACACCTTCCAGAATTAGAAAAGGAGACAATGGCAACATCATCAGCTTCACATCCTTCAGCAATGGGACATCGTGCACTTCAAGTTCAAAAATAATATAAGAAATGATGGGGCTGGATATACCCCCAGAGTGGCAACTGTCATTTATCTAAGCCAAATCAAAACCATGTTTTCTTTACTGCAAGGGTCTCACCCTCGCCTTAAGGAACAAAGAATATAAACAAAAAGCTCAGCATGGGAAGAAGATAACTCACAGTAAGGAACAGAAGAAAAGAATGAGGCTAAAAACAAGGTACTGAAAACCAAGTATGGGGAGGTAATCAGGATGGCCTTACCAGATTGGCTATCAGGGACTAGGATTCTGGCATTGCTTTCTGTCACTAACCCCCAAGCAAGTGCAGCCTCACAGGTAACAGGACATAGCTTCTCTGGAGGCAAGAGAAATCAAGCTCTTTCTGAAAGCTCATCCATCTATCCCTTCTGAAGAGGCTCTTACATGCTGACACAAAGCAGGGACTTTCCAAAAGTGGTAATGTCCCATTGACCAAGCAAGAGCCAGACCAGGCCTCACCTTCTGCTGGGACTGTGCAAAATAGACCTCAGCAAATTTCAATACGAGCACATAGTCCCCCTCCTCTTTGATGGGCACTTCATAGCCAAAGGTCTCCTCGTTGTACCTCTCTGTTTGATAAAGGATCTGGTCCTCAGGGTTGGAGCGCAGGATTGGCAGTTTCATGCCATAGTCTGAGGCTGGGGACAAAAGACAAAAAAACAAAAACCACATCAGAAGCAGGACACAAAAGAAAAGCAGAGACCCCAGAACTGCCAGAGGCATTTCCAGGGTAATACCAATAATCCTCCAGTGAAGGGGCCACCCTTCTGCACCTAGCTCCAAACAGACCAGACACAAAAGCAGGAATCAAACAGTCATTATCAAGGAAGAATAAAATAAAAGACACCTCACACCAATCGCCCTACCAGTCCCCAAAACCTCTCATAGTGGAACTTTCTGCAAGTACATTAAAATGACTTTCCCAAGAGTGTATGGAGAATGACAGGGATAAAACAAATCTCACTCATTATCAGAAGAAAGAGTACACTGCAGCTGCCTGGTTCCCTGAAAGGAAAGCTGAGGAGAAACCTCATAAAACAAGGGGGATGGTCAAGAACTCTATACAAGGCAATTAAGTTCAAAGAATGTGTTTTCTCATTCAGAAAAGCTCACAGTCTAACACAAACAGGATATATGGTTAGGTAAGTCATTCTTCATTGTCTTTAATACAACATATGTTACCAGCTTTACTTGTTTTATACAATTTTCATTCAAAGAGCCCCAAGGTTGGTAAAGAGCAACATGGCAATAAAAAGAAGATGTGATACTCTCTAATTTCCTTTAGGTCCAAGAACCTTAGTCCTCACATACTCACAAAACTACCTCACCTACTCTTCTAAAATTTCTTCAATTAAACCAAAAGAAGAAAAAACAAGTTCCAACTGAATCCCTAATACTTAACGCTACCTGGCATATACTAGTCAATATTATTTGCAAAACAAATGAATGGCAACAAAGGAGGTGCCTGCAAAGCAGTGAAGTCATGCTGTTCTCTCCACAGGCCTAAAACCCAAGCAGGAAAAGAAAATCTGCCAAAGCCCTATTGGTACTTCTGGTTTAAGAGGCCCAAGCTCCTGTAGAGGGGGGTGGACGCCTTTCCTATTTCCCAGGCTGACAAGGAATAAGGCAAGGTCAAAGTAAAAAGTTACTTACCCTTAGGTCACTATCAGAAAAGCAGAAAATCTGTATTGTCCCCTGCCCTCTCCCAGCCTTACAGGACTATATATATATCCCACCCCATAACAAACTAAATGGGGCATTTTCCCAGATATCAGATACTAAATTCCAGCCCCAGAGATGAACCGTTTTCTCCTTAGGAGGGGGGCTTTTTTATTCCTTTATCCTATGAATTCAATGAGGTTTTCCAGGGCTCCTTAATTCTACTTTCCAAACCACAAACTAAGAGCTGGAAATAAGATTTCAAGACTACTTTCAAATCCAACATGGTGACTCTGAGGACATGTGATGTCCTTAAAGGACATCTAGATCCTTTAGGAGATACCGAAAAGCAGTCATCCCTGCAGCTTTTGCCTTCTGAATCTCCAAAACTCCAAGAGATGAGGCATGGTAAACGGTAAAAAGTTAACTAAAAGACCCAGTGGCTGAGGTCAAACCCTCAAAAAATAAAATAAACCTAACTGCTGACAGCTCCAGCAAGGGAGCTTGAGATCAGATGGACTGATGAGACAATGCAACAGGAAACTCATGGCACTTGGTTCTTCAGACTTTTTTGTCCAATTTCTCCTTGAAAAACAAATCAAAGAAAAGCAGCTGAGTAGCACTACAAAGGATGCATTACCACCAAACCCCAGCTCTCACCCAGGCTCAAAAAACCATTACCCTGGGGCACAAACCTATAAAGCCTAAAAGACTGCTATTCCTCTTCCAACGTCGCTCTAAAAATTTCCTTCTTCCATGAGGATCATGACCCTTACAAATCTGGAATATTAACTAGATTTGATTTATAGATACACAGAAAGTTTTGTGCGTACATACAGACTCTTTTTTTTCTTACCGAGTTGAAAAAGTGAGAAAATAACAGTAGTTGTGGCAGTCTCAGTTAAGAAAAACTGAACAAAAATTGCTTAACAACCTTGGAATTATCTTTAAATATTTCCGCTTTAAAGGCCAAGTAAATTTCCCAAGAGATGTGTCAATGGCAAAACTGAATTTGCCCAAATCCCAAGGGATGCAGTAGCAAAAGTGATTTTTTTCTTTCCCCCTTAGATATTATGTATTCATAGTTAAACAGATTTCCTTAAAATACAGTGAAGTATTTTAGCATATTTAGCAACACAGCTAAAGTTGGCTCAGACAGTTAAGCAAAAGGGAAGGGGACCAAAGAGTCTACATTATTTACGCTACTTTTTAGTTCTAGACAATGGAGTGGCCAGACCACTTCAAAATGCAGCCCAGGTTTTAGAGTTAAGATAGGCCTAGATTTGAATCCTGACTCTGCCACCTATTGTGTAATGTTGTTTCTCTAGGTTTGATTTCTCACCTGTAAAATGAGAGATCACCTATCCCACAGAGTTGTGGTGAGATTTAAAAGATATCCATAAAGAGCTTAATGCAATGCCTCACAGACACCCAGACAGACACAAAGGTATGCTAGCCCAGAAAGGATAGGCACACAAAAAGCACTAAATAAATGCCTCTGCCCCAGGGGGCTTAGGGAATGGACAAAGCAAAAATGGAAGCAACAAAGCTAATTGGAAAACCACAGCTGAGGGGTGGGCCACAGTGGCTCAACAGGCAGAGTTCTCGCCTGCCATGCCAGAGACCTGGGTTCAATTCCCGGTGCTGGCCCATGCACAAAAAAATAAAACCTACAGCTGTGTATTACAGGAGTGGGAAAGCCAGAATGAGCAGGAATTTGTCCTATGTGAAACTAACATTGTAAAGGCTCTATGGTTCCGATACCACCCACCACCCCAACATGGGGCCTCTCAATCACTAGACTATTCCTATGAGTCGTTTCTTATTCAAGTAAGGCCAGTTGTTAAAAAATTATTCTGAATTGAGACAGGGGCCCCAGAGATTCAGTGACCCAAATTCTCTACCTATGAACCACTACTACTTGGAGGGCCTGCAGGTAAAGTGTTCCTCTTAGGTTACAGTATGGGAAGAGAATCCCAAATCCTTATGCAAAGCAGAGGCAGCAGAGACTGCTCTCATTCCATCTTTCAAGCTCTTATCTCCCAAGGCCAAATCCTTTCCTAGCCAGAGGGTAGGCTACGCAAGGGTCTTCCTTTATTTATTCTGTAATTATTATTACAGAATTAATAATCTGTTAGACTTACACCCCCAGCCAGCTTTCTTCTCCTCTGGAGCTATTTCTAATTCCATGTAAAAAGTCATTTTGCACAAAAAGACACTGCAACCTACTCTAGTTAAAGTTTTCAGAGTCATGATCACAATTTCTGAAGTCTTATTGAGAAGGAAAACAAGGCTCAGAGAGGTTAAGCAAGTCCTACAATCTGGTTAGCAGATCCCTTTCTACAAAAAGGAAATAGCCTCCCCCTAAAATCCAGCCAAGTTCTATGCCCTCAGGCAAAATAGCCAGGTCTTTTCCTGGTCAGAGTCCAGGAGAACCCAGAATAGGCAAGTCAAGAGGAATCTGAAATTTGCGTCAAGCCAAAACCCCAAGGTGAGCATCTCTGAATTACATTCTGTAGTGGTACTGCTATCTACTGAAGCACACAGGTTGAAAAAGCTCTTTCATGGCTGCCATCGTCTCCTATAGGTACCAGCTATCCTCAAGGCAGAAACGCACTTCGATAAACATAAAAGCATATGCCACAAGATGCCCTGGGCTACCCCCATAGTTGACAAGAAAGTCAAACAACAAAGAAACTAGAGAAACAGTAATTTGAATGCAAGCCAAAATCTTCTCTGGATGAACGTAGGAGACAAATATCTGAATCCATTCAACATAAAATGAACTTATCTCAGTGTGCTGGAAACAATATCACAAGCATGTGGAGGAAAATTTGACATACAGCTCCTACCGCAATTAGTGTCAATAGGTGCTCTAAGGCAAGGGTCTCCAAATACCTGGCACGCCCTTTATCCAAACAGGGCTGAGAAAGTAAAGCATTTCCCTAGGTGGGCAGAATTCTTAGTACAGAAAGAAACTAGCAAGCTGGGTCCCATAAGTGGAACACAGCTCAGTCCCAGACCTAATTCCAGGAAAAAATTACTCTCAGGAACCTGGTAAGTTCAATGTTTCAACAGGCTGGACCAAGCTGCAGCTGAGAACCACCTCACCACCACCATCATTCATGCCTTAAAACTACTAGAATTAATCCATACCCAGACTGGCAGTCAGAGTGGAGCAGGGAACCTCAAGTTATACAATGCCCGAGGCTGAAGCCAGCATATCAGAGACACACATGAGCTTTGGCGCATCTTGTGTAATTTTACCTGCTACAATAAACTCCTCCCAAGGAATGGCAAGCATGAGCCAATGACCCAAAAGCAGAGAGCCTGGCTGACTGCTGATCAATACCTCCCTTCCCACCTCCCCAACAAAAACACAACCAACCAACTGTGCCAGAAAATTTAAACCAGAATTTCTAAATAGAGGCAACATCTGGAGCCTAAACCTGTGTGGTCTTAGCTTTATCCTCTGCACAATGGACCTAATAGGACAATGTAACTATTGTAAAGCCTTCTGTTAAATGACATCTGCACACTGTGCCCGCAACAGCTATCTCAGGAGGCAAAGTCCACAAACTGTCTCTGGTTTCCTCAAGGAAAACCACACCCATGAAGAAAGAGGAAGGGTCTAAGATGAAGAGTGGTGACCTCCTGCTGTGAAGTCTAACTCTGGCTGTTATTATAGCCACGAAAGACCAGGGTCCTGACTCAGCTTAACCCAGGCAACTGTGACCTACATACCAGGGCTAAACAAATCGCAGGACATAGAACTTCAGAAAACAGCCCTGTGTCCCAAAACCCTTACATGTATGAACACAGTAAATTCCCTACTATAACAAACTCCAGGGCACTGCAATTAACTTGGAAGAACTAAGTTAAACCCTTTAGTAAAAAGACAAAACTCAAGTCTGGGCATCATGGAAAATGAGAGTCTTTCTCTAAGTTGTCTGGAGAAGGCATATTGCCAATTTGGCAGCCTCCAAACCCAACATACATCATAAATCTCCTGCCAACACATGAAGCAAGGAACTTCCTTCTTAAACCCGTTATCTACCTAGAGCAGATTTTCCCAAAGAGTAGCCTGGGGACAATCCGCATCAGAAGCCCTTGATGTAGGAACCTGAGTCCCACCAGAGAACTTAATCTAACAGGTCTGGAGTGGGGACCCGGAATCTGCATTTTTAACCAGCTCCCCAGGCAATTCTTACACACACATTAACTTTGAGAACTACACATCCCTATAAAAGCTACTGCTGCTCAATCAGTTAATTCAGAATAATTTTCCCATAAGCTGGAATCATGTGTCTCAGGACTACGTGGGGCTGATTCTATGTATTTTTGCAGAATATTCAGATCTAATGCTTGTTGACCAGGAATGACACCTCACATGCAGGATGGCTTCAAAAGAATCACTCTTGGGGGGAAGGGAGCCCACTTGCAGCTTCTACTTTCACGCCAATATATTCCTCTCTCTGAAAGTGGGAGGCAGAGGGGGGAAGCTACAGTCAAATTTTCCTAGCCCATCCACTTCGAGGATTTCTTTCTATTCTGGCTAAGAACCACGCCGTGCTCCAGCAGAAAAAGTAAGGAAAGCGGCTGATTTCTGGGTCCACAGGAATCTGACCAGGAACTGTCTTGAATGAAAGATGAGCCACTTGGGCCAGGGGTACCAATCCTACAACCTGTGAGGCCTCGAGGTTGCAACTCGTTTTACTTTCCCAGCTTGGGTGAGGGTGAAGGATTAAGAAGATGCGAGGTCCAAAAATAACTTATCGCCAACTCTCTCTCTATGGCTCTGGGTAGCTTGGAGCCAAGTGTCAGGGCCCTGAGCCCTGACTGGGTCCCCTAGGAAAGTGCAGGGAGAAATTTCACTCCAGAGACGTGGTCCCAGGGTCGAGAAAGGGGCTCGGGGCCCAGGCCGGCGGCACCCCGCCCCCGGCAGGGCCAGGATCTCGTGGCTTGGCTGAGGGGCGCTCACCTCGGCCCACCCGGCCTTCCAAAGGGTCCTTGCGGAAGTGGATCCCATGCACGTCCACATGCGCTTCACCGCCGGCGTTGACCGCCCAAATGACGCTCTCCGGCAACCCGGCCCCCGCCGCGCCCGCCACGCCGAGCTCCGACCTCCGGAGCGCCGGCAACAGCATGAGCAGCAGCAGTCGCATGAGCGCCACGGCGGCTTCCTCACCACGCCGGGCCCCCAGCATGGCGGGCACCACCGCGGGGGCAGCCTCGGCCGACCCTCGTCCTCGGCCGACCGCCAGGCCACCCTGGACTCAGAAAAGCGCTACTGGCCGCTCTGCTTCAGCCGCCGGGGACATGTCGCTCTCGGGCCTCCTCCTCAGCCACCGGTGTCGCCTCCCACCTCAGGAACAACCTACCCCGCCGCCCAGCCCCAGCCGCGACCTGCAGCCAATCAGCGCCCGCCCCTCATTAATTACCCAACACCCGCCGGGAGCCGGGAGTCCATTGGCTGCTAAGAGCGGGTATGGGCGTGGACATTCCCAGGCGCAGGCCCAACGGTCAGGCACTAGTGGAGCGCGCGCAGAGTGAGGGAGTTCGGTTGAAGCGGCGGTTCGATGCGGAAGTGGCGGGGTGCAGCACCCAGGCAGCCCCGGAATTCCGCAGCTGAATGAGTAAAGTGGCCTGGGAGGGACGGTTTAGAGTAGGACGCAATGACACGTCGCCAGCACTTCCGGTACCCCAGATCTCGGGACCGAATAAGCTCTGGAGGGGGCGTTGCCTACTTTCCCATTCCCTCTTCCCCTCTCATTGAGGTAGGAGCACAAGCTCTAGTAGGAGATGCAGAGAGCACTATGACCTGAGAGAGTGAGTCCTTTTCCCGCGTGAGACAAGGGACTCATCCTCCCCAGAGAGGCCTCACACGCAGATTCTCAGGGAACGAATCCCATGAGGGCCGCCCCCACCCCTTAGCTGGCTCGGGGCTGGTGGTAGCGCCCAGAAGGCAGTCCAATCAGAAGCCTCCAACGCAGCGGAAACGCGTGGCCTTGTGGGGGTGAGGCTCAGGGCGTCTCCATGGCGATGGCCTTTGGCTGGCCCCAGGGGCCAAGGGGCTGGACTGGGGCTTCCCCCACGCTGGCCGGAGTCCTCGTGGTCGGTACCCAGTCTGGGTGTTTGTCGGACACAGGCATGGCTTGAGCTCCCTCTTTCCTCTTCGGCAGTTCCACTCGGCGTTCTCCTGCATTAGCAATCTCTGTGCTGCGGTCGCTTCCCAAACTCCCAATTTCGGATGTGTAAACTGAGGCTCAGAAAAGGGGTGGAGTCTTGTGTAAGGGTCACACCACGAGTTTAGGACAAAGCCAGGACAAAAACTTGTTTATTCATTTGTTCAACAAATATTTATGGAGCCCTTACTACTAGGGTTGCAAGAGTTAACAGATGAAATACAGGAAGCCTAGTTACCTGAATTTTATATAACAACCCTATCTCCTTAATATGCAAGGCAATGTGTTTTGTGAACCAGTGAACAAAACACACCGCGGGGCCCGCAGGAGAATCAGATACTTTATTATTATTATTATTTAATAATGCCATGCAATCATCCAATCTTTGCAATCAGTGGTTCACAGTATCATAGAGCTGTGCATTTGTCATCAATCGATTTTTTAATATTTCAGTACTCGAAAAAAATTTTTAAATGAAAGTAAAAAAGAACACCTAAAAAATCCCATACCCCCTCCCCTATTATTTATTTAGTCTTTTTTTTTTCTCTTTACTCATCTTCCCATACACTGAATAAAGGGAGTGTCAGTCACAAGATTTTCACAACATGGCCACACCATAAAAACTCTATAGTTATTCAATCATCTTCAAGAATCAAGGCTATTGGATTACAGTTCAACAGTTACAGGTGTTTCGCTCTAGTTACTTCAATACACCAAAACCTGAAAAGGGATATCTATATAATGCGTAAGAATAACCTCCAGAATGACCTCTCAACTCTATTTGAACTCTCTCAGTCACTGAAACTCTATTTTGTTTCATTTCTCTTCCCCTTTTTGACCAAGGCTTTCTCAATCCCACGATGCCAGGGCCAGGCTTATCTCCAGGATTCATGTCCCACGTTGCCAGGAGATTTACACCCTTAAGAGTCATGTCCTATGTAGGGGAAAGAGCAGTGAGGTCACCTGCAGAGATGGCTTAAAGAGAGAGGCCACCTCTGAGCAGCAAAAGAGGTTCTCTGGGGTGACTCAGGCATAATCGTAAGTAGGTTTAGCTTCTCCTTTGCAGGAATAAGTTTCATAAGAGCAAGCCCCAAGACTTGACCTATCAAATTTGCAATCCCCAGTGATTGAGAATATAAGGTCTTCCCTAAGTAGGGAAGTTTAATATTTCCACCTTTTTCCCCAGCCCCTCAAGGGTATTTTGCAAATACTTTTTAATCTTCTGCCCATATTACTCTGGGATGTGTCGGGGCATCACACCAACCTGTACATACCAACAAGATCTCACTCTCTATTCAAAGATTCCGTGTAATTATGGTGTTCAAATAAGCTGACCATACGTGTTAGATTAGATGGAGTGCTACAGAAAATAAAAATTTTTCACCAAATAAACATCATTCCTTTGTCCTTACACAGAAATTGATATTTTAAAATAGAGTCACTATCATCCTTTACCCTTTAGTCTGATTTACCTTAGCCCTACCCAGATCAGCTTCTCTAATTGAAGTCTGATAACTTTTTCAGCATTTTTAACGGTTGCTATTTGGGTAATGCTGACTTTCATGGTTGCAGAGCTCTAGCTCTGACAGATACATTTTTAATAACCCCATACTCAATTAGTTTAGAACAGTAATGAATGCTATAAAGAAACAAAGCAGGATCCTTAAAGGGAGAAAATCAGTGGAAAATTTAATGTACCAGAATTCCTTCCCCAACTCCTAAAGTGAGACCCCACAGGGCTTCTCAGATTCCATTCCTGGATGGACTATCTTTGTACCAAGGAACCTGGCCATTTAACTCCTTTTGTGGTCTTGGCAAGTTATTTTACCTTTTGTGGTTCAGTTTCCTCAACTGTGAAATAGAGATAATAATAGTTCATACTATAAGAATAGCTATGAGTATTAAAGAAGGTAATTCCACTGCTAAGTATACACCTAAGAGAAATGAAAACATGTATTCATGCAAATACTTGTAGTTGTATGTTTGTAGCAGCCTTATTCAAATAATCAAAAAATGGAAACAACCCAAATGTCCATCAACTGATGAATGGATAACCCAAATGTGATATATCCGTACAATGGAATATTAGTCAATCATAAAAGTGAATGAAATACTGAAACATGCTACAAAAGATGAACCCTGAAAACGCGCTAAGTTAAATTAGCCTGACACAAAAGGCCACATGTGGTATGATTCCATTTATATGAAATATCCAAAACAGGGAAATCTATAGAGACAGAAAATAGACTGTGGTTATCTAGGGCTGGAGGGAAGTTGGGGGAATAAAGAGTATGGGTTTCTTTAGAGGGATGATGAAAATGTTGTAAAATTGATCGTGGCAGTGGTTTTACCACTTTATGAATATACTAAAACTATTGAATTGTACACTTTAAATGGGTGATTTGTGTGATGTGTGAATTATGTCTCAAAAAAGCTGTTACCCCCACCCCCCAAAAAAGAAGAAGGCAATGCACATAAGGTTATTAGAATAGTGCCTGGCACAGGCCAAGCACTCAACCATTTGTTACCCTGGAGTGAGAGTCTGAGTTCTTGATTTCTGCAACTTGTACTCCTACCTCGCACTATAAAAGATTGCTAATACTATGCTTTTCGGAATGCCTGGAGATCTTGCCAAGTAAAATCATTGCAGTGACAGATTTAGACCCTTTCTGCTGCAGGACCCTGAGCCTTTTGAGGGTGACAGTTTTCTCTGGGCTGGACCCACTTGCCATGGGGCTACTGGAACCTGTCATAACATTTAACAGGATTTCTGATGGAAGTATTGGGCCCGTCAGTTCACCACGCCCCTTCTCTTTTCTTAGGAGATTCTTACACGATATGAAAGCCCCATAATCTATTAACCCCATTTTATAATTGAAGGATAGGGGCCAACAGTTTTCTAATTGTGGGCACTGCGCCTGTGAGCAGAAATTGACGACAATAGGATGGGTTCTCATGGGAGAGAGAGCCTGGCTTGAGGGCAGTGTCCTGGGGAAAAGGGGAGACTGTGAGGGATGGGTGTCCAGTTTCTAGCAGCTAAGGGGACATTAGGAGCAGGGTCAAGTGGGTGCAGGCTGGCAGGGGACAAAATGACGAGCCTCACCAGCTAAGCCAGACTGGAGGGTCTGAGCCCAGACCCGGATTATCCAGAAGCACTGCCTTAAAGAAGTCCCCAAATAACCCCAGGCCTGCTCTCGGGGTTGGCCATCCAGAAAGCAAGGAGTCTGAGCCCCGGGACAGGGTGTCATTCCCCAGGTGGCCCAGGGCCCAGGCCATTTCTCTACAGACAGTAATGACCTGGGGCTCCTGCCTCCAATTTCTCCTGCCTATTCAGGAAGGTCGTCCCCATCTGAGAATCAAAGGACACTTTGTGTGGCCTTATTCCCAGCTCCTTCATCTGAGACTGGTTTTATGCAAAAAGTACTTTAAAACCTCCAGCACCCTCTCGGGACTGAGGATTTGCTCTCTGTGGAATGACAGGAACTCCAATTTGGGGGTCAGACAAAACTGGGTTCACTTCTTTTCTTAGTGGTGTCCCAGCTGCATGGCCGTAGGCAAACCATTCCCTTTCTTTCTTAAAAGGCCATGAGATAATCCACCTATGGTTGCTGTAGGGATTAAATGAGATAGTTTTAAAATGAATATCAATTATTTTTTTCCGTTTGTGAAAGATACGCTTTTTGTAAAAGAAAAAAAAAAATGCTTTCGAACTCTGGTTTCTTTGGGTGTCCTATCCCCCCACTCGCCCACCAGCACTCGAGGGTAGGTTTCCCCCACTCCTAGACTGTGGACTTTCTCCACCAAGGCTTTGGTTGTTTTTATCGAGTTTATCAAATTGCCAGCATTGTGTGTTATAATGGTTTCTTCTAATTTGATTTGTTAGCTGCCATGCATTGAGGGCCTACTAACATCTCTTTGGGGTGGGGCTTTTAATTTCATCCCCTTGACAAATGAAGCACTCAACCTTTCTCTTCTTTCAATGGAAGAGAAAACAAAAAAGATTAAATTCACCATAGTCCCACCCAAAACTGAGATGAGGCATGTAAACTCAGACCCTGGCACAGCGGGTTCTCAGTAGCCATTGGTTCCCACCCACCTTTTCACAAATGAAGTTGGAAAAAATAGGTAGTGTCCCCATACTACAGATAAGAAGCTAAAGCTCAGGAGAGGTAAGTGATTTGCCCCAAGTCATACAATGAGGAACCAAACTCTGAGTTTGGGCTTCTAATATGTTACTTTTTCCCCTGCGAGCCAAGATTTCCATCAGACACACTCGGGTGCAAGCCCCAGCTTCACCATTCATCACTGTGTGACTTTGGACAAATAAATTCACCTCTCTGTGCCTCAGTTTTCTCATCTGTGAAATGGAGAGCATAATTGCACAAACCTCATGGGAGTATAAGATATCAAAAGATGTATTTTTAAAAGTAGCACCCAGGGCGGGCCGCGGTGGCTCAGCGGGCAAAGTGCTTGCCTGCTATGCCGGAGGACCTCGGTTCGATTCCCGGCCCCAGCCCATGTAACAAAAAACGGAGAAACAGAATACAATAAAACAAGAAAATGTTTAAAGATGTTTCCCTTTCTTCCTTCCTTCCTTCCTTCTATCCTTCCTTCCTTCTCTCTGTCTTTCCTTTAAAAAAAAAAAAAAAAAAAAAAAAAAAAAGGAGCACCCAGGCACCATTAAGCACAGAGCTCAATGCTCAGTAAATGATAGTGGTGGTGTTTTCTGGCATACAACCCTGGACTCAAAGCCTTGGTCCAGTTCTTAGAGCTGTCTAGCCTTGAGAAACTCATTTCTCCTCTCCGGGCCTCAGTTTCTTCATTTGTCAAGGGGATGAAATTAAAAGCCCCACCCCAAAGAGATGTTAGTAGGCCCTCAATGCATGGCAGCTAACAAATCAAATTAGAAGAAACCATTATAACACACAATGCTGGCAATTTGATAAACTCGATAAAAACAACCAAAGCCTTGGTGGAGAAAGTCCACAGTCTAGGAGTGGGGGAAACCTACCCTCGAGTGCTGGTGGGCGAGTGGGGGGATAGGACACCCAAAGAAACCAGAGTTCGAAAGTGGAAGATGGAACAGCTGTTTCTGAGCCCCAGAAACAGTTTCACCTTGATCCACAAAACTGTAAAGGGGTGTGTCTTCCTGTAGATAAGTATCAGAAGAACAAAGCATGATGTTAATTAAATCTTGCCTATTTTAAGTATGTGGCTATTTTCCCCCCTCAAAGATAAGCTCACAATAAAAGTTCAAAAGGTAAACACAGAGAAGGGATGGGAGCCAGCCCTGCCTTCTGCTCAGCTGGCCGTGCCAGCCCTTAGAGTCCCTGAAGTGGGTGGTCTGGTACCAAAGTCAAGTTTTCTCACCCTGGATTTCTGGCAGTAGGTGTGGGGGGTGGGGCAGAGCCACTAAGTGAGGCAAGGAACCAGCCTGCGGTATCTCCTGGTACTGGTCCCCAGTGGGCAACTTGAACCGAGAGACCTGGCCAGGTCCCCCACGTCACAGAAGGGAGAATGGAATGGACTGGAGGTGCCTTCACTTCCCCTAGAAGGATGTGACTCATAGCAGAGAAGCCAGCCAGACCTAGGGGGTGCCAAGGCTTAGGACAGAAAAAGCAGGCGCCTTCCTATCTCGTTGGCCTTGGGTAAGTCACTTTCCTCCAGAGCCTTGGTTTTCTCACCCTTATCTTTCTCCTGGAGTTGGAATAAGGATTATGCAAAGCGAACTTCGGGAGAGTTCCATACACAGTCATCCTAAACCCGCCACATACGTTAGCTGTTTTTATTTCCTTCCAGTCTCTTTTCATCGTGCTAGGGACACCAGGGACAGACCTCATTTCTTTTGAAACAGTTTGAATCTCAGTTTCCTAATCTGTGAAATGGGGTGGTTGAAAAGGTGGAGTGAGCTGATGAATGAAAAGGATTGAACACAAACCAACACCACTACAGCCAACACTGTTTATGTGGTAGCAGCATCTGTATTTTCTCCAGCCTCTTCCCTAGAGTTGGACAAATTAGGGAAGCAACAAGAAGGAATGCTACTGCTAGCAGTCTGCACATTGGATTGTAAACAGCCGGTTTACTTGCCAGCTGTCGCTCTAGACCAGAACTTTCTGCCCAGTACTGAAGCCAGTAACCAATCACATGTGACTAGCTGAAATGTGCCTAGTATGGCTATTTAAAACGCCACGTGTGTTTAGAGGCTACCACGCTGGAGAGCGCACACAGCTTTGACTGTAAACTTGATTATAAACCAATTATCAAACCTGCTTTTTTGTCCCCACATCCCTAACACCCAGCAAAGGACCTGGCCTATAGTAGGTGCTCAATGTATGATTGTTGAATGAAAGAATGAACAGAGCCAGGAACTGAAAAGAAGACATTACAAAACTGTTTCCCTCTCTTCGTTGCCATGAGCTTTCCAGGATTTACCAATAAAACAGTGATAATGGTAGTGCCTACCTACCAGAGTTACAGTGAGAATTAATGAGTTAAGATTTGTAAAGAACCTAGTAGAATGCCTGGCACATAGCTGGTAACACGTTTGTTAGTTCAAAATAAAACTCATCTATCCAGCCCATGTGAATTCCTCCAATTCTCACTTAGATCTCTGGCAAGTGCCAGAAAAATACAAAGTAACAATGGCTTCAAGGACACAGACTTTTTTTTCTCTGTCTCATAAACAGGATTCTGGAGGGAGGCATTCCAGGGCTGTTGGAGTGGCTTCCAGAAGTAACAGATAGGTTCCTTCTATCTGTTGTTCTCCCATCCTCAGCCCTGACTTCTTTCTCATGGTTCCAGATGGCTGCTCAAGCTCCCTGCCTCACAACCGCATTCCAGCTAACAGGAAGGAAGAAGGAAAGCAAAGAAAGCCATGCCCTCTCCCCCTTTAAGGATACTGGACTCTTCCCAGAAGTCACACATAACCTGCTTATATCCCATTAGCCAGAACTTGGGTATAAAACGATACTTAGCAACAAGAGAGCCTGGGTAATAGAATGTTGATTCTAAATGTTCTAGAAACTGAGGTTTTAGGAAGGAAGATGGGGAGAACGATGGGTGGGAGACATCCAGAAGTCCTTCCCCAGAACTCCAATTTCAAACTCTAGGATTTGGCTCTTTATGGCTGTTTCAAGCATTCGTAGCTACTAGCAATAGTGACGCCACATGTGTACGTGCACTGTACAAGGCACGCTGGGCTTCCATACCTGTTATCTGGTTTGAGCACTAAAAGCCCTGCCAGGCAAACTAAACTCATCACTATTGCTCTCTTAGGTTATCTCCCTTTTAATAGATGAAGAAAGAGGCCTCAGTAGCCAGCTCAAGGTCCCAGAGATTGTAAGTGGGTTAATCAAGGACTAAAATCTAGATCTGTCCAACTCCAAATCGTTTGCCTTTTTCCCATTACATGGCACCACCTACAACTCTGAGGACTCAGGCAGCACAGGAGATGGTCCAAAAAGACCCAGTGTTACAACCTCCAGATGGGTCTCTGGGCAAGATAAGTCCTGAAACTTAGAGAGCCCAGCCTCACAAGAACGTCAGCTAGTTCCATCTCCTTACTACATATTACTGACAGCCCCTTCCAACATGAAAAGGTTAGAATGGCCATAGCCCAAATACCTCTGAAGAGTGGGAGAAAGAGCAAAGGTGATGGTGGAGTTGTACAGAGAAGGTAGGGTTTAACAAATGAGTATGTTAAAAAGTATGATTGCTAAATCATCATATTGATATTTCTATTAGTCCAGTATCCTAGAGCACTTAGAGGTAAAAACCTTAAAATTGTGGAATTGCAACCCATTCCAAAGTCTGAAATCTGTTCTACAACTAATTGTGGTGCTGTGCTTTGAAATGTATTGCTTTTTCGTATATTTGTTATTTATCACAAAAAAAAAAAAGAAAGAAAAGTCGATTGTGATGATAAAATACTATAGATTCCTTCTAGCCTCCTATATTCTGGAGCAGCTAGAAGGAAAAATCTGAGATGATGGTATGGTAGCCCATGACAAACTCTGGGATCTGTCCTGTAACTACTTGTTGAAGAGTGCTTTGAAAACTACTGATTTTTTTCTTTCTTTGCTTTGCATATATGTTATATTATACAATAAAAAAAAAAGAATGGAGCAGAGGGAAATCAGAAGTCAGAGTCAGGAGAGCCACTGGAAACTGTGCCTGGAGCCCTTCTAGCGCTTTAGGGCAGCAGTCACCGACTGACAGCTGGCACCCTTCACCCAGGCTCCTGTCCATCTGACAAGTCCTTACCAAGCATGCAAGGTGTTCAAGAGGCCCAGCAGAGAGTGAGCCAGAAGAGATCCCTGCCCCTCCCTTCCTCACACCCAGCCAGGAAGGCAAGCGATAAAGAAGTGAACAAATGCATTTATTTGTGTTCTCATTGATTTTGTTGCTTTAGTCACTAAATAATGGCTGAGAGTCTCCAAGGCACTGCCATGAACAAGCTAAGAAATGGTCTCCCCCGACCTGGAGCTTCTATTTCCAGTGAGGGGCAGGAGGTATCAAACAATAAACAGATAAACAAAAAATATAACATGATGTAATATTATAATGAGTATAATATAACATAGCCAGGCCACAAATTTCATACATGCTCTGATAAAGGTAAATGAGGTAGGGTGGAAGCCTCCTTCCTTCCTTTAATACGCCCAAGAGATGAGAGGGATCTGGATACTCAAAGGGGGCAAGGAAAAGCATTCCTGGCAAAGGGAACAGCCTGTGTGGAAGTCGTGAGCCAGGCCCTTTATTGAGCATTATGCTTAGGTTATTTCTTCACAACTACCCCACCAAATAAGTGCAGTTATTTTCATTAATAATAGATTGTGAGGCTCAAGGAGGAAGAGAGCCTGCTTTAATATTGCACAGCTGAGAAGTGTAGACCTGGGATCCGTGTTACCAGCCAAGCACAGGCCTCCATCGTGATACTCTGTCCCTTTCTAGGAAAGGCAGGCATCGGTGAGAAAGCAGGAGCAGGTGAGCAGACACTTCCGGGGCTGGGGGTGGGCTGGGCAAAGGGATATTCCAGCCCTGAAAGCTCAGCCAGAGGCACAGCCTTCGCGGTCAGTCAATTCCAGTTATAGAGCCAGAGCCCACACTTACACTGTGACTAAGCCAGTCATGGCTGGCTCTCTGTTCTAGTTTGCTAGCTGCCAGAATGCAATATACCAGAAACGGAATGGCTTTTAAAAGGGGAAATTTAATGAGTTGCTAGTTTACAGTTCTAAGGCCGAGAAAATGTCCCAATTAAAACAAGTCTAAAAAAATGTCCAATCAAAGGCATCTAGGGAAAGATACCTTGGTTCAAGAAGGCCGATGAAGTTCAGGATTTCTCTCTCAAGTGAGAAGGCACGTGGCGAACACAGTCAGGGCTTCTCTCTCAGCTGGAAGGGCACATGGCGAACACGGCATCATCTGCTAGATTTCTCTCCTGGCTTGCTGTTTCATGAAGCTCCCCAGGAGGCATCTTCCTTCTTTATCTCCAAAGATCGCTGGCTGAAGGACTCTCTGCTTCGTAGTGTCACTCTCTCTGAATCTCCAAAATGTTTCCTCTTTTATAGGACTTCAGAAACTAATCAAAACTCACTCAAATGGGTGGAGACATGTTATCCCGTAATCCAGTTTAACGACCATTCTTAACTAAATCACATCAACCAGGGAGATGATCTCATTACAGTTTCAAATATACAGTATTGAATAGAGATTATTCTACCTTTAAGAAATGAGATTTATATTAAAACATGGCTTTTCTTAGGGGGCATATACCGTTTCAAACCAGCACACTCTCCCTTCCCGTTTCCTTGAGAGAGGGGATCACCAAGGCAGAAACACAGTGCAGAAAAGGGGTGGAGAACTGGAGAATAACGGGGCCAGTACTAACAGCGAATCCTTTCATAAGGCTTACTGTATGCCAGGCAATGTTAGAAGGGCTTCACGTGAACTAGCATTTAATCTTCAAAACAGCCCTCTACCATCAGACCCATTTTACAGATGGGAAACTGAGACTCAGAGGGTCTTGTAATTTACCCAAGGCGACTCGGCTAGTAAGTGTCAGAGCTGGGATTTGCACCCAATTAGCTGGCTCCTGAGCCCACGCTTTTGTTTCTTAACCTTTTCATTGTATAAGACACAGAAACAGAAAACCGCACTGAAACAAATATACAGCTTAATGGGATTATTGTAAAGTGAACCCCCTTGTAACTACCCCATGGGTCAAGGAACAGAATTTTGCTAGATGCTTCAGAAATCCTCCTATGGGGCCCCTCCCGATCTCAGCTCCCTCCCTCCCTCCCTCCCTCCCTTCCTCCCAAAGCCACCACTGTCCTTTGATTGGAATCATTTCCACATGTTTCTTTAGAGTTTTTTTCACCCAAGGGAACATCCCTCAACTCTGTCATTTAGTCCTGCTTTTGTTTTTTTTTGTTTGTTTGTTTTAACTTGAGGACTTCTAAGTCCCTTTTAAGCTAACGGTTCCTCTCTGCCCCTTTCTTTTTCTGCAGAAGACATGATCTGTTGAAGAACCCGAGCCGCCTGGCCTGTAGTTTCCTCTATGGTAAATTGTTCAACACGTCCCTCCATGCTCCGAATTTCCTGCAGATTCGTAGGTGGCTCTGGCTGCATAATCTGACTCCAATTTGATCCTTCTGGCAAAACCCCAGGCATTGGTTTTTGTTTGTTTGTTTGCCAGCCATGTTTTATTTGTCCTTTTTCCTTTAAACAGGATAACCAAAGATACAGACAGTGTTCAGCAAAATAAAATAGATGAAACCAATTTCTAAGAGACTGCGATGTCACATGCTACATTTAACCTAATTTTATTCATGCTTGGGGCAGTGGTGTTTTGCTTGTTTAGGATCAGAGCTGACACTCGTAACCACACGGCTTTGGGGATGCTTCTCTGCTGTCCTCAGCAGCCGTGGGCTTTCCACCACCCTCTGGACCAACTTGGCCCCCCAGGCAAGCCCTTCCCAGGCCTCAAGGTTTCCGCTGCCCTGGGCCTGGCCTCCTCCAGAAGGCAGCTCCTCAGAGGTCCCCCCAAACCTCTCTCTGCACTCCCAGGTCTGCAGCGGGACTGGGTCTGCCTCCTCCCAAGCCCCATCTCTCTCTGCAACTTCCTCCAGCCCAGCACGCCAGACAGACAGAAATTTGCCCGGTTTCCCTAAAGCGTCATACTGTCCCTCATCTCTGCGCCTTTGCCTGCGCTGTTTTCTGACTATGAATGCTCTTCCCCCACCTCTTCTAAGTGCTGGGGATCCTTCGGGCCCTAGCAAACCTGTGTCTTCCTCCTGGGAGCCTCTCTTTACACCTCTCTTAACTGTATCAGAGTGGAATGGGTGTCCCCTTTGGACTCCCACCTGTCCTAGTGCTCAACAATAGCACTTATACCACTATATTATATTTACCTTATCTATATTATATTTTCTTATCTGTTTCTGCTACTAGAGTCTGAGTTTCTTGAGGACAGGGATTCTGGCACAGAGCCTGGCACATGGTAGATGCTCAGTAAATATCAGTTGGATGCATGTATGCGTGCATGAACCACTTGGCTTTTATAAGTCACAGGGAGGCAAATAGAGGTTCAGTTTTAAGATCTTGCAACCCATGCAAGTTCATCTAAGATGACACCTGCCAGGTGTCCTCCTGGAGGAGGTTCTGAAGCGGTGGTGCCAGAGCAGAAAAGAATTCCTGCCTGGGGACAATGTATGAAAGTGCATTTCAGTTCCTAAAAAGTCGCAGAACCCTTTCTTCAAACGCTTTTACTGGGAACCCACCCCCCCCTCACCCCCAAAATAAGAAAAAGTTAAAGGGGAAGAGTTCAGTACCAGAGAAGGCAAAAGCCCAGTGCCTGGGCCTCCCCATGGCCCCCCCATGAAGAGCATTTCAGTTCCCTCTGCACAATATCTTTATCACAAGTCCCTTTATCACAGCTGCTGCAGCTCTGATTTTAGGAGGCGGGAGCACCAAGAACAGAGATGCTCTTGTTCAAACCCTAAGTCCCATCCTCTCCCTCTGGTATCCCTGCGGGCTCACCCTGTTACCTCCCAGAAATGTCCATGGAAGGCTTCTTTCTACAAATTGCTCCCTGGCCCTCCAAGCCACTGCATTTCTGGAACAATGTAGACCTGGGTTCTCTGGGCTGAGCTAAGCTCGTACAGGAAGAGGCAGGGCTGCAGGCCCAGGGTTTAGTCTCAGAATTGGATTATTAGAGTGAATTTGGAGCTCTCAGCCCCTGCAGGCCCTCCAGGCTATAGGGATTACCCAGGGTCCACAGTCCCTGCCCACAGCCCCTGCCAGGTCTGAGAAGAAGGGTCTTCCCTCTGCCGTGGACTATGGGGCAGGGGCTGTCCCACCCACCTTCCAGCTCCAGCTGTCGGTCCCACAGCCTAACCGGGCTTCTGGAAGCACAACTTGCCACCTGCATATCTGAGATTTACATCACTGTTACTCCAAATTGGGCCCATGGCAGCATCAGCTGGGGGAGCTTATTAGAGATGCAAATTTTTGGACCCCACCCCAAACACTGACTCAGATTCCCTGGGGGTGGGGCATAGGCTCTGCAGCTTAACAAATGCTTCAGGTGATTCCTACGCTTGCTATAAGTTTGAGAACCCATGGTTTAGAGTCCGCTGGCCCATGCCACACGCCCATCCAAGTAGCCCCAAGCCTGTCAAGATGCTGAGTAACTTCAGGATCCTTCGACCCTTTGCTTATAGAAATGGGTTTATAATGATTATAATGGATCCTATTCAATAATGCAGCATTGCACAATTCCACCGCTACGTGACTAGTGCCCCCTGGAGGTGTGCAATGCACTGCTCTGCATGCTCTTACTTCTTCATCACTTCCTTGGGACATGGCTGGCCCGAGGTCACACAGCAAGTGAACCCAGGGCCTAACTCCCTGCTCAGCAGCAGATGGCAGCTCTTTCTCTGTATGTTTCCTCACATACAGCTGGGATCTCCCCCAGGGCAAAAGCCCCATCATCACTTCCTCAGGGAAGCCCTCCCAGACCTCCCCAGAGTAAGCCAAGCCTCCTTATTCTACCCTAACAAGGCTCCTGTGCTTTTCCTTAAACGCAGTCTCACAATTTCCAATTATACATTGACATGATTATTTAACGTCTGCTTCCCCAACCAGTGGGTAAGGCCCAGGGACAGAGGAAGTCTGGCAGACCCTGCCACATGCTTATTCACTCAATATCCATGCACCTCGTCGCAGAGAACCTGGGTTTTATTTGGAGTACCTGGGTCCCCAGCTAAAGAACTACATTTCCCAGGGTCCTTTTCAGTTAGAGGCTCCGCGTCGCGGTCTTTGGAGATGAGCGAGGAAGGCACCGCGCCGGGATCCTTAGCAAACCCACGTTGAATGCGGAAAAGCGGAATGCTCAGCCAGCCCAGAGCGTGGGCCTGGGGCTGGGGGAACAGGTGTGTCATCCGATCAAGGCCCCCAAGAAGCAAAGATCACCACTGCCACCTTCCTCTTGGAAATGTATTTTATTGTTTCTGAGATAGCAGGGCTGAGGCGAGCTGGGACGGGCACAGAGCTAAGGGTGGATAGAGGCTCGGCCCTGGGGCGGACATGCTGTGTGGGGTGTGCTGGCGGGCTCCCTGGCCCACCCCCGCCAGCAGCAGCAGGGCACATGGCACTTGGCGTCTGGCATGACCTCTGCCGGCTTGGCACCGTGGCCTTCTCGTCGGCGGGCACCCCCCACCCCCACCCTTTCCAGTTGCAGGAGCTGTTGAGTCTTTCACAGTGCGGAGGGGCGGGGTTCCGGGGTGGGCACCTCCCCGGGGGGGTGGGGGGCAGGCAGGCCCCATCCGCCAGTCCGTCCTGGGCTCTCGGCGCCCACGGCGGGGGTGAGGCAGGCATCCGGCTTCTCTTCTCCCCGCCTGCGGGAGCTTGGCAGTCCTGGAGGGGCCCTCGCTGCCTCAGCGGGACATCATCCGGACAAACTCTGGGAGGACACGGGAGCAGGCGGGGAGGAAGTGGCAATCAGGGCCCCCGACAGCAGGGATGCCGCCTGCTAACCTCTCTTCGATCTGCGGCCCCTCTCCATTGGCACACTGTGCTCAGCCATGTTTATTTCTCACGTCTATTCCACCCCTTGCAATCCATCTACCACCCAGCAACTAGCATGAGCTTTCTAATCTGCAGAGCTGACTCCAGTTTAAACCTCAAAAGGCTCCCCACTGCATAACGCCCAATGCCTCGATGTGGCCTCAGGCTGCACCTTCACTTCCCAAAATCAGGTCCCAAATGACACCTCTAGTCTCATTTCTCACATATTCTCACATATTTTCTCAGTGTTCCCACAGGTGGTTTCCCCGCCCTTCTCTTTCAGCTGGGAATGCCTACTCATCATGTAAGGTGCTACTTACATATCACCTCCTCCAGGAAGCCTTCCCTAATGCCTCCCCCGAGTCTGGCATAGATGCCTCCTCTCTGCTGTGGAGCAGAGAGAACACACAACCTGGGTCATTCGTGTGCTATCGTGTTTTTCTGTTCAGAATGCAGGTTCCTAGAGTGCAGAGTTGATTTTTACTTTATTCCCTCCCCTCTATCCCATAGTCCCTCAAGTGGTGTTAGGCTCAATATTATGTGGTGATTGACATTCCAGGCCTCAGTTTATGCCCCAGCTCAGTCTCTTAATAGCTGGACAATCTCAAGCAAGCTATATTACTTCTCTGAGTTTCAGTTTTCTCATTTGTAACATTATGATGCAATCCACAGAGTGATTTTGAGAATTAATTGAGTTAGTATATGTAAAGCCACTTAGTACAGTGACTGGTATATAATAAGTGTACAATAAATGATGAAGATTATTATTAATTCCTTTAAAAATGTATACTGAGTTTTTGCTATTTGCCAGTTATGTAGGAAATGCAGAGATAAATAAAATTGGTTTCCCTTTTCAAAAAGCTCAGAGTCAAGTGGGGAGACAACTATAACTAGCAGTCAGGGGACACGGTGAGAAACAGGGGTGAGCCTGAGGTGCCTTGAAAGCCCAGAAAAGAGCAAGTTCAGCCTGGGGAGCCAAGGAAGAAGTTCTGGAGAAAGTGGCTTCATTTCTGGGTCTTGAAGGATAAATAGAATTAAAAATCTTAGAAGGGAAGATAGAATAAAAGGCGTCTGACAAAGAGAACAGTATATTCAATGCCTAGAGGCAAAGGAGAGCAGTGCAGTTTCATGGACCAAAAATATTCTGGTATGGCGTGAAGGCAGCGTGAGTGAAAGGATGGTGGGAACTGCAGCTGGGAAGTGAGCCGTGGTCAGAGCACAGGGGGTGTGGGGATCAGGTTAAGGAATGTGGTGCTCAGAAATACCTACCATGCATAAGTACATGAGTAGATGGACAGATGGATGGCTAGACATGGATGAGTGGGCAGACGGACACAGATGGCAAAATGACTGTGCAGATAGACGGAAGTATGGGTAGAAGTACAGGTGGATGTACACAGAGATATGGATGTCTGAACGGAAGGACAGAAGTATAGATGCATGGATGGACGCGTGGATGAATGCCTGGATGAATGCAGAGAACAATGAATAGATGTATGGATGGAGAGATAAATGCCTGGATAAGTGAATATGTGGAAGATTTTAGAGATGGATGAATGGATGGATGGACATCTAGACTGATCAAGTGATGGTTGGGTTGACAGATGGAGAGATGGCTATGGAAAGATAGATAGATGGATGAATCAGCAGATGGGTGGACAGAAGGATGGATGTAGGGATGGGAGATGACAGGAAGGGTGGGAGGATAGGAAGGAAAGGGGAGGGAAGCTTAGGGGTGGACCGATGGTTGCATGATGGATATGCAGTTGAAGGGCTCCATGGATGGCCACGGCTGACCTGGCCTCTCTCCCACATTGGAGCTCCACTCACCTTCAAAGTCCACTCTTCCATCCCCATTGAGGTCCACATCTCGAATAATTTCCTCTATGTCTCGATGTCCCACCTGATGACCCAGGAGCTTCCTCATGGCCTCTCGCAACTCACTGGTGCTTATCTCTCCATCACCATTGGTGTCAAACTAGAGTGGACAGGCAGGAGGGAGATGTACACAACATGGGGACTGGCAGCAGCAGATCCCAGGGTTAAACTTCACCAGAGTTTCTATCCGAGACCATTCTCTATCCAAGCTCCCTCCCGGAGGCTGGGACCAAGGGCTCAGGCTCCTTTTTGAGTGGCCATCCAGGGGTAGGGACCCTCACTCACCTCTCGGAAAGCATCCCGCAATTCCTTTACTCCGATCATATCTGCCGTCTCTGCCAGGAGTTTAGGCCCCATTAGCTCCACGAAGTCGTCAAAATCCACATGGCCACCCACTGGGAACAGAGGAAAGGGCTAGATAATCCATCCACCATTATCCATCTCTAAAGAGGCCACCCAGGGAACTGCCAAGCCCTCCTTGACCTGCTCAGTGCCAGATCCAGGACATAACCAAAGGTCAAGTGAGGACAGAGAGGTGACCAGAGACAGGCAGCTTTCAAAGGAAGGCTCAGATGACTGGCCAGGGGCTGACCCAGGGAATAGGGCAGGAAGTGGACAGAGGCAGATTTGGATGGGAGAAAGAAACACTGGGTGACAGAGACGGGCAGAGAATATTAGAGATAGAGAGACAGAGACACACAGAAAGACACAGAGAGAAGCAAGTTATGGGTTACAGGCCCAATCCTCCAATCTTTTCAATGATGTGCAAATGGAAGCTCAACTTTCACCTGGCTTTCTGGGTAGGTGGAAGTGCTGGAGAACTGAAACCATCTACCCACTAGCTCACAACAGCCTCTAACCAGTGATTGACAGGAGTTGGGGTATAAATATCCAGTCTGAGAGGTGAAGGGATGGGCTCTTTGAGGTGGGGATTCTAACCTAACTCCCCGAGATCCCCTGCAGGATTAAACTCTAGTCACCTGCAGTGGTAGCTGGTTTAAGTGCACACTGTATTGGCTCTTTCCCTTCCCTGTCTCACTTCCCTTCTCCCTACCAATGCTTTCCTTCACCTACCAAATAAACTACTTGTGCTCAAGGCCTTCCCTCGGGTTTGCTTAATGGAGACCCCAAACTAAGACAGGAAAACATAAGAATAATCATAGCATCCATCTGTTCAATTCCACGTTCCAGGCAGGGGGCTGTTTTACAAAATTTACGTCCTGGGCTCCTCTTCCCCATCACAACCCCCATTTTACAGGTGCGGAAACTGAGGCTCCGGGAGGTTAAGCGGCTTGCCCCAGGTCACAGAGCTGGAAAGTGGCAGACCTGGAACTGGGAGCCAGGCCCCTCAACTGCGGAAGACTCCAAGAGTCAGGAGGCGCTGGGGGGGTGGGGGGGTGGGGACAGGACTCACGGTTCATGTTGATTTGTTGGGACAGCTCAATGAGCTCCATCTCAGTGGGCATGTAGCCCATGGTGCGCATGCAGTTTCCCAGGTCCCGGCAGTTGATGTAGCCGTCCTTGTCCTTGTCAAATTCTCTGAAGGCCTCTCGGAGCTCTGGGGAAGCAGGCAAAGGCCAACATGGTTGGGGGCGGGGCCCTGCAGAGACCCCCTGGGGGCCAAAGCAGCCCAAAGGCCCACCAGCTTGGAAAACCAGAGGCTGTTGCTGCCAGGGACCCAAGGTATGCTTCTTGCCTCCTGCTCACTCCTGCGGCGGCTGGCTATGGGGTGGCCTGACAGGAGGCCCTTCTCTGCTTCCAGGAGGCCAGGGTGCCAAGGCCTCTCTCCCCACCCACCCCCCTTCCCACACCTTCCTGGGGGAGCCAAGCAGTCTTCTCTCCAAGGGACTACATTTTACCTTCAATCTCCTCTGGCCGCAGTGATCTATCCTGAAACAAAAGAACATATCCTGTTAGCAGCTGGGAAGTCAATCTGGGGACCAGGCAAGCAGCAGCAGGCACTGGATGGGGTGATGGGGACGCAGGAGAGACATGCCTGGACGACCAGTCCTTGAGGGTAAATAATGTGGTCCCCTCATTGGCCATAAACATGGGGACTCCTGGGCCCTTGACAGCAGATGCTCAATAGCCCAACAGCCGCACCCAGCCTGGGCACAGCACGTCTGTGCCCCCAGCCCCTTATTCCGGACACAAGAATGCTTCCAGGAATAGAGTTGGTCTGGGAGTAAAGACCTGTAAATAAAACAGCATCAGTGGGAGGTCACAACAGAGAGAAAAGAGTAACACCCAATGAAATCATGACCAGCAAGGAAGAAGGGGCCTGCCAGGGCAATGGGAGAAAAGAGAGAATGGAGGGACTCGACAGGCAGCCTGAGAGGGAGGAAGAGGAGGCAGGGAGTGTGAAAGCAGAATTGGGGCTGTGCCCTGCTTCCTGGGCACTGCCCCACCTTCTCCATTTTGACCCCCATCCCTCTGCCTGACCCTGTCACGAGACACAGCACAGACCCTGGGGGATACCGGTGTCTCTGGCTCCCGCCAGGGTCCAAAACACGTCTCCAGCCTCAAGCAGTGCCCCAGGTCTCCTTGGAGAGTCAAGGAAACTCTAGGTGTCGGTGGCAGAGCAGATGGCAGAGAAGTCTCCAAAGAGCAGGCCCAGAGGGAGCAGGCTGATGAGTGCCAGTTGCCAGGCCTACCCAGGAGAGAGATACTGGCACAAAATGGACACAGTGCCCGGCTGGACCTGCTTATTAATTGGCTCCCAAACTGCTCCACATTCTCGCACACAACCTTTGGGCAGGAAGAACAGGGCTCACAGCTGCCCCGAGCAGGTGCACACCAGGTGTGGCACACGTACTATGAACACAGAAGATGTGGGCATGCCACACTGAGCTTGAGGCATCTCAGCTGTGCATGTGGACTGTTTTAGCCAACAGGGCCAGCAGTGGGATACAGACAGCTGCTGCCCACCCATCCCAAACTGGCCCCTGGAGCAAGGTACAAGGGAATCTGGAAGATGTAGAGATCTTCTGGAAAGGGAAGGGACTGCCGAGCAACGTCTTGTGGGCCGACCTGGCATGTGGGCTCTGCGTGGCAGGACAGCGTGGGGAGGATATGCGAGTTGGAGTGGGGAGGCTACAAGGAACCAGGTCTTCAGTGTGATATTTGAGGCCAAGAGCAAGATTCACAGAAGGTATGTGTGTCCCTGTGAGATGATGTTTTTGGACTTCCTCGGGGAATGTGTGCCTGGTCATCGTCAGACCTGGATCTTGGGTGACCAAAAAAGGATATTTGGGGGTGGGCCATGGTGGCTCAGCAGGCAAGAATGCTTGCCTGCCATGCCAGAGGACCCGGGTTCGATTCCCGGTGCCTGCCCATGTAAAAAAAAAAAAACGGATATCTGGGCCAGTGTTTTGTAGCACCAACAGGTGAAAGCGAGTGAGTGTGTGTGCACAAATGTGCAGAGTGTGCTCACGGGGCAAACTCCTTAGGCAGAATGGGTTCTTTTGCACCCCTTCAGGACTCAAGCAGCTTCCCACTTCTCCAAGATCCCCTTCTGCAGTGCTGGAGAGGAGTGGGTGCTGCAGGCCATCCCTGCAGCCCCTTTCCATCCTTCTTGCAGGCCCAGAGCCCAAGGGAGCAGTTCAAGCCAAGTACCCTTTGACCACATGTCTGCAGCAGGAGCTGACCTGAAGATGTCCTGGTCCCAGATGCTTGGATTGCAAACTGCACTGTGTGGAGCTGCGGGGGGTTGTGCGCTGTGCGCCGAAGTTCAGCTGGGGATGCCCCCAATGCAGCAGGGAAGCCATGTGCACCGAGGGTGGAAGGACAGGAGTATGGGCACACTCCTCTCTCCCCAACTTATATGGTCAGGGAGAAGTGCTGGGGCCCCAGAGTCACACAGACCTGAGAACAAACCCCAGATTTCCTGCTTCCTAGCTGTGGGACCATGGGCTCTCTGAACCACCAATCCTCATCTGTAAAATGGGCTAATACTATTCTATGAGATGAGATGTAACAAGCATTTAGTATGCGCATTCGATAATTAAAAGGAACCCACACATGTTTGTATCTGAAACATCATCATTATTACCCTCCTCCCAGGGTATTCAGACACCCGTAAGAAGCCATCCCACAGGTAGTCACAAGCCACATGCGGCTATATAAATTTGAATTAGAATGAAATGAAATTAACAATTCAGCTCAACGTGTGGCATTGTGGTGGACAACACAGTTGATAGGACATTTCTATCACTGCAGAAAGTTCTACTGGACAGCACTGTATATAGAATACTGTGCAGTACGACCCGAGTATGAATCCTGGTTCTGCCACATGGCCATTCCCTTGAGCTCACACTCCTTACCTGTGAAACGGGGGTGATGATAAGACCCACCCCTTGGAGATGCTTTCAGGCTTCCGTGAAGCCATCCATCAAAGCACATAATAGCACAATGCCTTGCACACACAGTAGGTGCACACACACACACAGAAAAAGCATTAGCTATCATAATCGTTCACTTTGCAGCCACGAGCGGGAAACTTTGGGGGCCAGATTCGCAAATTGGGAAGTCTGAGGTGTGTGTATCCATTGGGGGAACAAAGGCTGCCGGGTGTGGCGCCCCTCTGCTTCCCAGCTCCATCTCACGCCCTGCAAAGCTGAGCCGAGCAGGGCTCCGCTGGGCCAACTTACGTACAGGCTGCCTGTGCTCAGCGAAGCCCTTGCGCAGGAACACGCAGGCAGGGCCCAGCAGGTTGTGCAATGCGGCGCAGTTCTGGGCCAGCATCAGCAGTGGTCCCGGGACCTCCGCGCCGGCCGCCAGCCCTTCCTCGCTGGTCAGCACCGCCGCATAGCTGCTCTTTTCCTCCTGGCGTATCTTCAGCCAGCCCCAAGCAAATACAAAAGAGAGGGAGGGGCGTTGTCACCGGCTGGGTCCTCCTGGCCTTAGCCCGGCTCCTGGTCCTGGCAGGGGCTCTCAGGAGACGCCCCTTCAGAGTCAGGTGGCACGGTGGTTTGCAGGGGGCAGGTATCAGATTGGTCCAACAGATAGAGGTTCCAAGCCTTCACTGAAATGGGTGACCCAGGGGGAGCTGGGTGTGATACCCACCACGTAGCATACACTACGCACATTCACACGTACATGTGCACAGAATCACACGCTCATGTGCCCGTAGAAGCTCAGAGAGAGAAACAGCTGGAGGGAGGCATCTGTTCTAACCAATGGGAAGTTTCCACCCAGAGACTAAGGGAATGAAACCCTTCTCCAAGATGCTCCCAATGTCCCAGCTCAGTTCCTGGGGGGATGAGCCACGTTTCCAGGCTCCTAAACGGACTTTGACCCTTTGAAAGGCTGTGGGAAGGTAATCAGAGTTGGCAGCATGGAGAACTGGCTCAGACTGCTAGAAAGGAGGTCTGCAAACACAGGCGCCATAGGTGATTAAATGAAGTAGGCAGCGCGTAAGGGGTGGGAACCGGGCACATGGGCTGTGTGTGTCTTCTCTGAAGGAGCAGTGCTACTTAAACTCAACCCAGCGTGGCCAGACCTTCTGATTTAGAGCACTGGATGGACCAAACAAAACACCTCTAGGGGTCAGAGTCCATGCAGTCTGTGACCTCAAGGCCAGAAGGTCTCTTCCATCCAGCAGTTCTCCTTCTCATCCTTCCTGCCTTCCTGGCTCCCTGCCTGGCCTCGTGTCCTGGACCTCTAGAGGCTGAGGGAGAAGCCTTCTCTACTTACCTAATATAGCTATGCTCCCAGGCCTAGCCAGCTCAGCATCTTCCTTGGTGGTTCCCATGTAGCTATAAAAAGTCAGCACTGCCCACAGACCTTCCCCTTAGGACTGCAGCAGCAGCCAGTCACAACATTCTATGCTTCCCTGGACCCCACAAAATGCCCAGTGCCCTGAGCTTGGATGCCTCCCCTCGGTGTGCGGAATTTGAAGCAGAACCTTCCCAAACAGAGGGACAGGGCAGCTGAAACAAAGGCAGCTGAAGGCTGTCTTTTCACAAGAACCCCAGAGCCGCACACCCTACCCTTTACCACACTGACTCCCTGCCAGCCAGGCTCCTCCAGCTCATAAAAGCCTACTCTTAGGAAAAGATCCTAAGACCTAGGGGTAGCCTGCCCTCCCAGGCCAGAAAGCTGAACACCTCCCCCTACCCCTCCACTTGTCCTCTAATGTCTTTCCCCAAAGGGTGGGCACTGTGGGACCACATAATTAAACAGCCTCAATAATTCTCTTCCAACTTCCTAAGCTCCTTCCAGGCCTGGAAAGGGAGGAGCCATATTCTGGTGCCTTAAAGAGGAAGCAACTCAAACCCAAGTGAAGGACCTCAGTCCATGACTGAAGGTCGGTGAATGCAATATGTGTTAGTTCTGAGTCATCTCAGAACTGAAGGGATGTCAGTTGGACCAAGTGTCCACTCTGGTTTGATGCCCCAAAGTTGTAAGATTCAGGCCTCTGGGATACAGGCTAGAGGTAGAGCAAAATGAGAGAGACCTTCACAGCTGGAGTAGCCAGAGGCTCAACCCCAATCTCAGATGTTTGTAGAAAGACAGCCTTTTAGTTTCTGATGGAATCTCATGCACCTGGCTCAGAGTGAGCAGAAGCCCAGGAAGGGGGCAGCAGCACATGGCACAAAATTCCAAGAGGCAGTTTAATACACGGGCTTTGGACTCAGAGCTGGGGACAAACTCTCACTCCGCCACTTGCCTGCCACGTGACCTTGGGCAAGTTATATCACCTCTCTGGGCTCCAGGTACCTTCTCTGTCCAAAGGTGGCAATCATATCTACTTACAGGATTCTCTTAAGAAATGAATGAGCTGTTGCATGGAAAGTGCTTTGCACAGTGCCTAGAGTGCTGGTAAGAGCCAAATAAATGGTGTTGCTATGGTGATGACAGACGATGATGGTGATGATGGAGAATGATGATGCAACTTAAGAGATGCTGGGTGCCAGAAAGCATTTACTTCTGACTCTAGAGGAAGTGGGGGAACATTTACCGATCAGGAAAGAAATGATGGAGAATTTGCTCCCACGAAGAACAGACCAGTGGTGGGTTGGGAATTTCCACTGCATCTCTTGATCATGATACTTCCTAGCACCAAGTAACCCCAGGAGGCAGCTGTCCTTCTCCAGCTGGTGATATTAGCAGCCACCTCATCAGCACCAGTTCCCCAGCTACCCACAGGCTGGCAGCGTCTCCTGGCACCAAGGAGACATTCCCTGAGTGCGGCATGGCAAAAGGAGGGGTCATTATGTCTCATGACCTGACCACTTTCTCATAACACAAGCTGGTCAAGAGTTTTGGTGGTAATAAGCTCCCCCTCACTGAAGGCATTCAAGAAGTTGAATGAGTGAGCGCTAGTCTGAGATGGGAGAGGAAATTCCTGCATTGTGCGGGAATTTCGACTAGACGACCTCCAAGGTCAGATTCAGGAATCTATGAATAACATTTCTGAAAGCAAGAGAAAGTAAGAACAGCTTTACTGGCAGGGGTGGGGGGGGGGTGGGTAATAATCCAGCTCTGGATTCACACAGACCAGGGTTTAAATCGCAGCTCTGCTACCAGTTGGCGCTTATCTCTGAATCCAGCTCCTTTCTCTATAAAATAGCTAAGAGAACTACTTTGTGGGAAGGGTCAATGCACTAATGGGTATAATACATATTACAGATACTGGGTAAAAGGCAATTATTACCATTATTATAAAAACATGGAATTGAATGCAGTAAGTTTAGTGATCTTTTATCTCATTCCATAGACTCAAAACCTCTCCGATTTTCCTTTTCTCCTCCATCCCCTTCTCTAAAGTCCAGAGTGGAAAAATTCTAAGCCTGCTGGCCATAGACCAGCTAAGATTTATTGAGTACTGCATGCCAGGCACTGCACATAGCCCTTTAGTTCTCACAAGCACCTTAGGAGGTGGATTTTCGTGTCCCCACTTGACGGACAAGGGAACTGAGGCACAGAGGGGTTAAGTAACTTGCCCAAGGTCACATGGCTGGAAAAAGCAGAGCGAAGTGGTCTGCCTCTGAAGCCCTCTGCTGTGTAAGGGAAGGTGGGAAGGACAGGGCATAGGACAATTCTTGTTCTTAAGGTCTCCTCTTCAAGTGCTGGACAGAACCCACAGGAAGGGCTTTCTGTCCTGCGGTCCACTGGATGCATTCAGATTAGTTTCTTCACTGCAACTGCGTGGGGGCCATCGCTACTGCAGAACATTCCCCTAAGAAGATGACAGATGATGGAGGGGAGTGGGGGGTTGATGAGGGACGGAAGAAACAATCAGGCCTCAGAAGGATCCAAGGAAGAGCGAGGATTAAGAGGCATTTGCTGCGAGCAGCTTATCTAAATGAGGAAGAGGACAAGCAGAAGAGCCCAAAATGCCCTAAAGTGAGAATCTGTCAAAGTGATCGGAGAGTAGGATAGAGTTGGGCAAGTCACTTAACCTCTCTGAGTAGCAATCAAATCCTTGTTTGGAAAATGAAAGAACTGGAGGAAAACATCCCTATCATTCCTTCTTCCTCCAAATGATGTCTGTGATTCTTCTATGGCCTGGCTAAAGAGGGCCAGAAATAAAGGTAGAGCCCACTCGAAGCAAAACCCTAGAGATGCAAGCTCACACTTTGCATGAAGATGCTTTTGCTTTCCCAAAGGCATTCTTGAAAAAGGATTTTTTTGTGTGTGTAGAAACAACAAATCCATTAGAGAAAGTGACTTACATACACCTCTGTGTAACTTATCTCCTGGGAATTCTATTTTCTTAATGGAAACACTCTGGGGCCCTGAACCAGTCTCTCCTAGGTGAGATTCTCTGACCTGACTCAAGAATAATAATGAGTGTTAGGGATACCCTACTTGGTTCTTTTAAGCAGCAATGGGGTATACTTTGAAACCCACAATTCTGGAGGCTTACAGACCACCAAAGAGAGAGAGCCAGAGACCCTCAAAGGAGATGAATGAGTCCCCAATTCTGCTGCACAAAACCCAACTCAATCCTTTTCTGGGACTGTCAGCTCCAAGGGTGTTCAACCCGACATCCTAAGGACCCGTGCTTTTCATTTTATGCTGCAGGAGCCCCAAAGCTACTTGTTTTTTTTTTTTTTTTCACTCTGTCTTGGTCAGATTGCCAAACCCAGCCCCCCATGCAACCATCAACTTTAGCTCAGTGCCTGGGATGTGGAAAGCTGTCACGGGAGGATACAGGAGGGTAACCGGAGGTAGGAGCAGGGAAGCAGCTCTGGACAGAACCCATGGGAAGGAGAGCAAGCTTCAGATGTCCATCCTTTCCATGCACAACCTCTGGGACAGAGGGCAAGATCCCCCGAGCCCCTTCCCCAGGTCTTGGAAATGCCAGAAACATACCTTCCGCGAGAGAGTTCTCAGTGGAGACTTGACACAGTTGCCCATCCTAATCTGAGGCAGCCCCTGTCCGGATCCCCAGTTCCATGAAGGAGGCTCCTCAGGGACTAGAAGAACTTAGTCCTGCCCACCATCAACCCCAGCTCCCTTTGACTCTGTGCTCTTCCTCCAGAACTGATCTGAGCCCTCTCTCTGGCGCGCGTGCTCTCTTACTCGTCTGCCTGCTTCTGCTCTCTGATTTTTTGTGTGTGTATGGGGGGGGGTGTGTGTGTGTGTTGTTTGTGTGTGTGGGTTTAAGTTCCAGGGCACTTTCTTAAGGCGATGAAGGCAGGAGGGGAGAGTGCAGGCACAGAGAAAATCGCCTGGAGATCGGATGGCAGAGGGTGGCAGAGCTGGAGAAGGCTGGAGGGTCACCCACATCAGATTAGAGCTGAATCCTCTCTGGTTTTCTCTCCCTCCCTGGCCCCTCCTCCCCCCACTGCCAAATCTGCAGGGAGACTGCCTCTAGGAAAGGGGCCCGGAATGGCAGCTGCAGCTGGGAATTAGGCCAGCAGACATAGGAGGGGAAGCTGGCTAGTTTGGGCCCCCAGAGCCAGGATGCATCGCAGCTCCCAGCTTCGTGTGTGCATTCACACACACACACACACACACACACACACACACAGCATGCACAAACACCCAGGGACACGTCTGCCCCTCCGATGAGCAGTGAGCTGGACAAACACGCATCCTAATTGCCTCCTGGCAATTCCAGCTGGACCGAGAACAGGCAGCTCCCGTTGAGGACCTGAGAGATCTCATGATGTCTACATCATGCTCCATTTTTCACACTTGCCTTGTCATTGCAATGGGACCAAGCGCCGGGTCTGGAAGCACAGCTGAACCAACAGCCGAGATCGGCTCCTTCTGCTCCCATCGCTGTGCGCCATCCAAGGGAAGCCAAGAGATGGCCCTGCGCAGGACCTGATAGAGGCAGTGCTGGCACAGAGCGCGTGAGCAAGGTAAACGAACCTTCCGGAGATCCTTTGATCCTGAGCGAGGATCTTTCATTGCCTTCCTTGGGGGCCGGAGCAGAGAGGCCGCAATTTAAAGCAGCCTTCAAGGTCCCACAGCTGAAACTTTTCAGGTGGCTGGCTCTTCCTCGTCCCTCCAGGTTCCGACTTTGATTTGAATTCATCTCGAGCCTCAGATGTCACATTTGGGACCTTCAGCCCCAGCCGGAGAACCCAAGAGAGGAAGGGTCTCAGGTTCCCTGAGTCCAGATTTCACCAGCAGGGGGCGCCAGAGATGCACGTCGAGGCAGAAGGCAGAACTTTTCGCCCGGGTTGCGACCAACCCCTAACCTGCTAGCTGAAAGTTTCCAGCCCAGAAAGGCTACTTTCCCAGGAGTTTTTGGCCCAGCTTTGGATAGCCGGTCAGAACTCGCACTAGGTGGCGGCGCTGTCCCCAGAGTGCCACAGGCTCACCTCTATGGAGCTGGGGAAGGAGGTATCCCCGTGGCTTCTGACAGTGGTGGTGCTGCTGCGGGCGCAGGGAGTGGAACGACTGCCTCGGCTTCTCCAAACACCGGGGGCGGGCGGGGGGACGGGGGACGGGGCATATCTGGAGAAGGCGGGGCCACCCCGCCCCCACGACCGAGGGAGGAGTCTAGGGGAGGGCCTTGAAGTCTGAAGGGCAGGAAAGACGTCAGGGAAGGTGGATGCAGAAGGGTGAGCAGCCAACGACTTAAAATTCCCCTTCAGAGACGTCTCCTGCACCTTCCTCGGAAACGGCGCCGGGGCAGCATCTCCGCCGGGCCAGAGCCGGGCATCGGGGCCGTGCGCACGAGCAATGAGCCAAGATGGGTGGGAAAAATCTGGAAGCCCCGGGCTGAGTCCGGCTTCTGACTGTTGTCATCACCTTACGTTCCTGAGCCTCGGTTCCCTCCTCTGGAGACCGGGGCGTCCTCTATCTTGCTTATAAAGTGGGAAAGTGAGTGGCACATAATAAGTAATTATTAAAATGGAAGGGATTGTGGGTGAAGTGATGCAAAAGGGTAGTTTAGAGTCGTGTCTGTAACCAGCAGGAAAGCTGGAGGTTAAAACAGGGGGCTGTCTAACATAAAGAATCTTGTGGTGGACGACAACTGACTAATTGTACAAATATTAAAAAGTTCTTTCATGACACTATTACAAGGAGCTACTAATAGAGGGGTATAATGGAAAGAATGCTCCTGTTGCAAATGATGGACTATAGTTAACAGTAATATCTAATATTCGTTCATCAACAGTAACAAATGTACCACACCAATGCTTAGGGGTCAATCATAGGGGGGGATAAGGGGTGTGGGATATTATTAGTTTCCTATTTTCTTTTTATTTCTTTTGGGGGAGTAATGGAAATGTTCTAAAATTGATTGTGATGATAAACGCACAACTATGCGATAATACCGCGAGCCATTGATTGTCTACTTTGGATGGACTGTATGGTGTGTGAGTATATCCCAATAAAATTGCATTAAAAAACAAAAGGGAAAAAATATCACAAGTCCAATATTTGCATGCCAGGCACTGTGTTTGGCTCTGGGAATGTTGTGGGAAGCAAGATAAACACAGGCCCTGCTTTCAGGAAGCTTACATTCTAGCAAGCAGGCAAGAGATTAAATAGCACTGCACACAATTACATAATTCTATTTCAGATACATGTTATGAGTGGGGAAACACAGGAACTCTGAGAATATGGAACAGGAGAATCTGACTTAGTCTGGGGAAGAAGGAGACCAGGGAAGACTTGTAGACAAAATGTAGAAAATTGACCATCTGCAGAGTTTTTTGAAAAGACAGCACTTTCTACAGACCCTAGAGGGGACTTCGGTTAAGCACCAATTCATTCCTATTAACTAAAGGGGTTGATAGTGTAAAGGCAGTCCAGCGTAAAGCAGAGGCTCTCAGAGCTGGCTGCAGGTGAGGATCCCCAGGGAGCTTGCCCAGAGATTCTGATTTAACAGGTCTAGGTGGGCCTTAGACATCGATGTTATTTAACACTCCCTGGGTGAACTAACCTTCAGCCTGCGTTGAGAACCATTCATTGAGATAGAGGTTAAGAGCCAGGAATATGGAATCAGACAGACTTGATGGCAAATCTGACCCCTGCTATTTTATGACTATGTAGGAACTGTGTTCTAACACGAGGACATGTTAAGCTCTTCATTTATAAAATGTGTTTTCTGATAGGACCCTCCCTCCTAGGGCTCTAGCGATTAAATGAGATAATACGTGCAAAGGGCTTGGCATAGTACTGGGAGCATGAGAAGTGTCCACTTCCCCTCCTAGCGTGAGTCTTAAAGGGACAGCTGTCAGAGTGGGTGTGGCATCACTCAGCAGGGCACCTACTCACTCAGACCTGGTGACTCCTGCCCCCTGCAGGCCAGCCCCAAGCACAACACCCGCCTGTCAACCTTGGGATATGCCTCTGTCCTTGGAAACAGGAGACAGCAAAACCAGGCCCCTATGGAAAAGTCATGCACTTTGATGTACTCCCATCCTGTTTTTTTGGGAGGGGAGCTGACACTAGTCTGACTTAAGAACAGCAAGGGACCCAGGTGCCTTCAGACCCAGTGCTTCAGAGCGTACCTAAGCTATTTAGGGTGCACAGGTGGGACAGTGGTGGTTCTGAGTGAAAGGAGAGGGGTGGGGACCAGTGATCCTGGCAGGGGACAGATGGTGCAGTCGGTGACAGGGGCATCCCCTAAGGAGTGAAGTGCATCGCCTGGCCCTTCTCCCTCTCCCTGTCCCTGTCCACGGTGGCAGCAGCCCCCATGGGCTCTGGAAACCGCTGTTAGAGTTATGGAATGGAGCAATAGGATCAGAGGGATGAGAAGGATAAGCCCGCTGTTGATTATTCCTGATTAGGAGGGAGGCTAGCTTGGGCCGTGTTTGAACTTGGATGACAGCCCAGTGCTAAGATACTCGGGGAAAGCTGGGTCCTGGCATGAGAGGTGCTAAGGAGATGCTTCTGACAAATAGGAGATACTTATAGTGACTTCCCACCAAACCAGCATGGTGCAGCACAGACAGATGTGTTTGGAGACAGGCAGCCCGTAGTTCTCATCGTGGTCCTGCCATTTATTTACTCTGTGACCTTGAACTTTTGCTCTCTGAGCCTCTAAATGGGGACAATAATGCCAACCTTCATGGGTTACCAGGAAGAAAAGATAATGAGAAGATACTTTGTCAGTTGTTTAGGAGGCTCTAGACTGAGGTCTCAAGTACCCTTGTTGCTTCCCCAAAACTGCCAGAAGCAAAATACAGACATCCTGGAGGCCTCCCCAAAACTGACTGCAAGCCACTCCTGTCACCTGTGATTGATAGTGGCCGTAAGCTGACCTTCTCCTTTCCCCTCCCCAGGTCCCAGAAGAAAAGCCGGAGGGGCTCCCACCAGTCTCAGCCAGAGGTAGAAAGAGACTTGGCCAGGCCAGGAGTGAGTTATGGGCCTAGCTGTCACTCTAGGAATATGTGCTTTAACCCATTAGGAGCCAAATCAGCATAGTTTTTCTCTTCCATCAAAAGCTGAAGTCCAGAGGCTAGAGATACCAATCATTCATCCATCCATCCATCCATGCATTCATTCATTCACTACTGCCATGTGCAAAGCAGTCTGGGAGCAGTGCTCGCCTACACAAACCAGAGATGTCCCTATAGCTTAGAAAGAGTGAAGGATAAGACAGAGCTCTGGGTTTTTATCATCATTTGCCTCCTCGACAAGGGGTGTTTCTTCCCAAGCTTTGGGTGAGGAACAGAAAGCCTTTTCTTAAAATAGTTTTCCAAGACCCAAAGCCAAGAGTTCCCCCAGATCATCTCTATTCTGAGTTAATTTCTGACACCATCTTCTTCTCTCCAGGCAGGTGGGTGGCATGTCCTTAGCTGGCCAGGGGGAAGGGAACTAGAGAAGGGCCCTTGACAGTCAGTTTCTTCCTTTAATACCTCTCCCCCCTCGGCTCACAGGCAGCTTTCAAATGGCCTTATACAGACTCTCAATCAGGCAATTATTCTGTTAATAGTAATAATGACATTAATGAAAGGTGCCCTTTCTTCTGTACCACCTCTGAGCCAGGCAGTTGCCATCCTTAATCTTGTGTAAGCCTCGTAATAACTCCACAAGACAGTTTTTGTTGGTCTCATTTCTGGATAAGGAAACCAAGACCAGAGAGAGAGAGTAACAGGCCCAAGGTCACACGACCAGGAGGTGGCAGAGCTGGGACTGGACCCTGCAGTCCCAGCTCCGGAGTCCCTCCATGCCTTAGCCTCAAAAGCATGCTGTCTCCCTGCAGGCAGTGGGGATGCTTTGCAAGGTCACTGAAAGAACCCTAAAAAAATCCCTGTTCTTCCTTAGTGGAGGAACCTATTTTGGTACCTTCAATGCCACGTTGAACCCTGGTTCTCCCTGAGGCTATTACAAATGGGAAAGAAAACAGGTCTGACACAGCCCTTGGTGGTTAATCAATAACAACCACGATAATAATAATGAATATTATTAGAACCTTCACCGTGTGCCACACCCTGGGCCAACTTCTATCTCCATAGTCCACTGAATTTCCCCCAAATTCATCAAGATGCTATGGTTATCCCTGTTTTGCAGAAAAGAAACAGAAGCTTAATGAGGCAAAGCAATTCACTTAGGGTTAAAAATACATGTATGGGGTGGGCCACAGTGGCTCAGCAAGCAGAGTTCTCGCCTGCCATGCCAGAGACCTGGGTTCGATTCCCGTGCCTGCCCACGCCAAAAAAATATATATATATACATGTATGGCACTTGAGAAATGTGGAAAATATACTTCCTCAGGGCTGTTCTGACCTAAGCAAATCCTAGCTGGAAAGTTTCTATATTCAGTGCACTGTTTCCACTCTCTAGGTCCTGGCCTTGTCTTTAGGGACAAATCTCAATGCAAAGAGGAGGGAAGGAAAGACTAATTCCTCTTTGTCACAGGAGACTGGAGGCTCTGATACAAAAGTCCCAGCCTGGGTTTTGTTGCTGTCGCAGTTGTCATTTAAGCAGATGCCTTAGAGACATCAGCAGGAATCCCAAACTGCATGTGCTGCAGCCCCAGAGGCCAGAGCTTCCAGGAGGTAGTAAATATTTGATGGGACCTTCCAGCTCCTTCTGACTCAGGTGACTCTGGTGACATTTCAGAACACTGGGCTGGGAATCTTCTTCATTTAATGACTGAGAAAGTAGAAGAGCCTGTAGTTGAAATGCTCAGCTCAGCAAGGGCCCATGCAGGCGAATTCCACCAGACTGCAAAGAAAGGGCCCTTTTTCTAAGAACCAACTCAGATCGCCAGCAAACTAAATAACCAGAAAGGATGTGATTCAGGACCAATGACATACCTTTCCACACTGCAAGACTGGAAGCTCTCCAGAATGGGCCAAGGCCCTGGCTGTCTTGTTCACTGTTGTCACCCTACTGCCTGGTCAATGTGATGCAGAGGAGGGGCTCAAGAAATACTGGATAAATGAATGAGTGGGTGTCACACAGCATCCCTGTTGCCCCTCAGTCCCGCTGCACAACCCACTTGTGTGCCCAAACACCCTTCAGCTCCTTACTAACACAGAAGCCACAGCAGTGGACTTTTCCCTCCACACATTCCCGCACGAACTTTCACAGCTCTGCCTCCAAATCCTGACTCCAGAGGACTGTTTCCAGCTAACTCGGCTAATGAGGTCTCCCTGTGGGAACAAAGCCGCACACTGCTGCCCTATCACATCACCCCAGCAGCCCGCTCAACCCGAATCCATGTGTAGCTGCCTTCATGTCAGACCTCCCCCGGCATCAGCCACTGCAGTGTAGTATTTTGAAAAGGAATGTGCAGATCTGAAGCCACACACACACACACACACACACACACACACACACACACACGCTCGGCCTTCCTTGGAATTGTGACCCAGTCCGGTGAAGTCAGGAGTTTGAAACGGCTTTTTTACTCTAGATCCTAGCACAGAAACTCTGGGGCCCCCTCTCTCCTACCCCCACCACGCGCACACAAATACACACACACGGTGCAGATGCTCTGATCAGACCTCTGCGCTACTCCCTGCCTTGGCTGCTGCAGAACTGTCTCGATGCTGCGCCAAGGATTTGGACTTGAGCACAGACTCGGCACTGGAGAAAATCCTGGCTTTGCTCAGGAGTTCACAGGTTCCTTTCCGCTGAGCCCCTCTCCCCAGCAGCGCACTCCCAAACTGCAGAGCTGGATGAGGATGACAGATTGGCTTTTTAAAGGGCAGGTGCCCAGCTGCCTGGGACCCCTGAGGGAAAGGCCTGCGGGTAACAGAAGGAGTCACTGGTGACCACTCAGTGACGTTTCTGACTGGAAAAGGCACCCCTACTCAGGCTAGGGGCCTATGGGTGTTGTCCCATGACCTTCATCTTGACAACTGCCCAGCTGCCATTCAAACGGCATCCTTATTAATAGCACCTCCTTATAACACCCCAAAGTTGCAGTCTGAACCATAGCTCTGTACGGCCCCTCTAGCAGACACCTCTCCTCTTTCTCACATTTTTGAGACTCCCTCTAGCTCTCCTAACTTTTTCATTCATTGCGTCTGTCTTTTCTCAAACGTCTGGGACCATCGTAGACACAATGGCCCCCAGCAATTCTATGTGCCTGTGCCCCCTCTCTGTACTCTGGAGTCCAGACTCCTTGCACTCTTGGGTCGCTTCCCGCCAGCTCCGAGCGCCCCTCCTCGACCCCTGCAAATCTCCAGGCGGATAGTAGAGGTTGTTCCCTTCCAAGGCTGGCGGACCCCGGCAGGTGTGAGGTTGGGGCCTCGCCCAAAAGAGGCCGGGAGCGCGGACAGCGCACAGGGTGCTGAATCAGGCACCGAGGAGGAGGCACGCGGCAAGGGCGCCGGGCCGGGGGAGGGCTGGGGGAGCCGCGGCGTGACCCTGGGGGCCGCCGGCTGTGGGGGGAGGGCTACGGGCGCGCGGCTGCGGCAGGGTCCCGAGCGCCTCTCCCGGGAGCGCGGGCGGGAGGCGCGGCCCTTACCTGGCCGAAGGCGGAGCTGAGCATGGGGCGCAGCCGGTGGAGGAACGGGTCCGCCTCGGACGCCGCGGCGGGAGCGGAGTCCCCGCCGGCCGGGGCTCGCAGGGAGCCCCGGAGGCCGAGCGCCGGGGCCAGTCCCCGTTCCTCCCCATCCCGCCCGCGGGCCGGCGGCAGCGGCGACGGCGGCGAAGGTCTGGGCGCCACGGCCGGCAGCGCCTCCCGGGGCCTGCCGTGCGCCTGGGGGAGCCCGCGCCGGTGCCCCCGCGCGCCCTCCTCTCGCGGCGCGGGCCGGCACAAGGGTCTCCGCGAACTGGGGTCCCCGGGCGGCGGGGTGGCGGGGCAGGCGCCGGGTAGCCGGCGGCCGGACAGCCCCGGCTCCCGGACAGGCCCGTGGCGGGGAGCCCGGCTGCCCCCGCTCGCCGCCGCCGCCTTCAGCAGCGACGTCTTGGACTCGCTTTTGGCGATCTGCGAGCTCATCGCGGCCGGGCCGGCGCTTGCATGGCCCGGCGGGGGCGGCGCGGGGCGGCGCGGCGCGGGGCCCCCGGCGGGCAGGGAGCCGGGCGCCCGGTGGGAGCCCAGCCCGAGGGCTCGCTGGAGGCGGGCGCCGTCCCCCGGCCGCTTAAATGCGGCCCCGTTGCCGCCGCCCATGTGACAGCGCAGCGTCTGCGCCCGGACCCTGGAGCTCCCGGGCGGCTGGCGGTGCGGATCTGGGGGGGCCGCTGGCTGTCCCCCGAAAGCCCACCCCCGGCTCTCCAGCGGCCCAGGTACCGCCGCGCTCCGCCTCTTGCCCCGCCCAGCGTTCGGGGAACCCCGCTTCCGGGCGGCCCCTGGCGGCGGACGGGGTGCTTCGCGCGGAGCCGGGAGCGCAAGGGAGGTGGCTTGGTTAAGGGTCCCAGTAAGGTCGAGACCCTGGTGGCACCGGCAGCGCCCTTTATCAGGCTTGGAGGTGCCCACAGGGCCCCGGAACCTCCTGAGCCGCAGGCAGAGTGCACCCCCGCAACTTCGGAAATTAGGAGGAGAGAGGTGCAGGAACTAGCGACCTAAGGAGGGCCCAAGGACCGTGCACAAACACAGGAGCCAGAATGGTGTGGAAAGACACTGCTGGAAGGAAAAGCTCCACTCTATAGGGTGCGTCACTCACCTCCCAGTCCCGTGGAGTGAGGCTGGGATGACCCGGGTAAATGGGGCGCAATATGCTCACTTCTCAGAACAGAAGAGAAGCCAGGTGGCCTCTGAACTGCTGGAACGGGGTAGGGCCTGGTGATGAGCAAGTCTCAGGTAGAACCTATTTGCCCCTCTTTCATCTTGTCCCCTTTCTCACCTTCATGCCTTTGTAGATGCTGGAGAAATTCCTCCTCTTGGGAGGGAGTCACAGAGGCTGGGCAAGAGTCATCACCTCTCTGAACCTTGTTTTCCTCTTCTGTAAAACGCAGGCAACAATCATAAATAACTTCATGGTAACAACAGATGACATCATGCACATAAAAGGCCCAGCCTAGTGCTTGGCACAGAGCACACACAGCCAAGCGAGGTCCCCTCCCTTTGCATGTCAGGAGGCCCCCATCTACCATGCTTATCTAGTAACATCCCGGATGTCTGAGATCCGAACAGGGGTGGACCTCCCAGGCTCTCCCTGTTCTGGCCTCTGGCCCTAGTACCATCCATGCGTGAATAGGGTACAGTCTGGTTACAGCTTCATCTTAGGACAGATACACAGATTGCCAATATGCTGCACTGCAACTCCTGCCAAGGCTTCACCCTTCTCTGCAGTCTGCTTCTTTCTTTCACATACCCATATGGAAGAAACTAAGAGAAACAGGATGGGCAGGTAAAGCAACTGCCCAGAAGCCAAAGTGAACAAGGGAACTGTGACAAATTGTACCCCAGCTTTCACCTATTGCAAGGGGCTGAACTGCCCTACTGAAGTCGCCCAGGCTCCTTAAAGCACAGCACCAAGGCAGGCCGGGCTGCTGCAATGTCCACTCGCAAAGCAAAGTGTAAAGAGTTCACCCTCTCTGGGCTTGGAGTCAATCAATGTCTTACCTGCTCTAGCCCTCAGAATAATCAGTGTTTGTCGGGATTAACTACAGATGTATATTCAATATAAATCGCAGGAGATAAAGTACGTTATCCAGTCCCTCGGGAGCTGATGGGATGCAGTGGGCTGATGGGCATTCCAAATCTCTGCTGCGCCACTCTTGGTTGCCTTTCTCAAACTCCCGAAATGCCCTGGGGCAAGACCTCTGTCAGCAACTACTTTCTGAAAACACGGAAGTACCTGGTTACAAAGCATGTGATTATTAGAGTGAATAAAAGAATTCAAAGTTCCATTTTGTTCCTGAAGCAAATGGATGAAACAGTCTATTCTGGATGCACCCCAGAACTCCATTTCATTTGTAACATTCATTAATTTGGTCACTTATTTTTTAAAAAGCATTTATAGAGCCAGGCACTGCATTGGCACCTGGGATACACAGACTCACCCATGCATTCAACAAATATTGAGTGCCAGTTATTTGCCAGGCACTGTTCTAGGTACCAAGGAATGGCAGTGAGTAAAACAAAATCTATCCTCAGCAACAAACATATAAATCCATGGAAAAGTAACGGCAGGTGACAAAGTGGTGATGTTTTGTGCCATGAGAACTAAAGTGGGTAAGAGAATAGGGTTTAATGGAGGGGACTGTTTTAGAGAGTGGTTAGGGAAGCCTCTCTGAGGAGATATTTGAGCAGAGAGCTAAATGAAGTAAGGGAGGAAACCACATCTTTATCTGGGGCAGAGATCTCCTGGCAGAAGGGGAACAGTTCAAAAGACCTGAGGAGGGAGCAACTTGGAGTGTTCAAGGAGAAGCAAGCAAACAAGTGGGGCTGGAGTGAACAAAGGAGAGACCAGTAGAGCTGAGGTTGGAGAGGAATGCAAAAGCCAGATTGCCAAGGGCTTGGGTTTTTTCCTAAGTGTGAAGGGAAGCCATTAGCCATTGTAGGAGGAGCCAGGTGCCATTACATGATCCAGGTAGGAGATGATGGTGGTTTGGGCTAGAGTGATAGTGCAGAGGTGGTGAGAAGTAGACAGATTCAGGAGGTGTGTAAAGAATGGTAAGATTCAGTCCCGGTTCTCAAGGAACTCAAATTCCTTGAGGAGAAAAACAACTATAATATAATAAGGAACATGTAATAAAGGAATTACAAGCTGGGTTATACGGGAGCACCTAAAAAGGGCCTTTGTGCAATGGAGTTGGAGGTGCCACAGAGGGTAACTTTGAGCTGTGCTTTGAATAAGTGAAATGCCACCAGTTGCATAAGGAGGGTAAAAGGAAGGGCATTCTAGAGGAAACAGCTTAAGTGAAAGCTTGGAGTATGAACCTGCATGGAGTGTTTGGGAAGAGAAAGTTATTTGGGTGGAGAGGAAAGAGACTGGGAGGGTGGGGGGAGATGGGCCTGAAGAGGTGGTTTGGAACTAGACTGTGAAGGATCTGGTATGTGATATTTAGGAATTTATTCTTTATTCAATAGACAATGGATGCGCAGCCAATTAAGCCGACCGTCCCCCTCTCCCCATGCGGGCCGGGAGTGCAGTGGATGCGGACAGCAGCCTCCTTGGTAGTGTATGCAGCCTGTTGCTTGTATGGGTTGCCCTAAGGGACCAAGGAGACAACTCAGCCCTTTCCTGTTGATGGTCCTGTCTGGCCTTGCGCTGTCCCCAACCTAGGCTCCAGACAGGTATGCGTGGTGTCTTTGGAAAGCCCCAGGGTATGGTGGCCAGAGTCCACATCAGCCAAGTCATCATGTCCATCCCACACCAAGCTTCAAAACAAGGAGCATGTGATAAAGGCGCTGCGCAGGGCCAAGTTCAAGTTCCCTGGCTGCCAGAAAATCCACATCTCCAAGATGTGGATTTTACCAAGTTCAATGCTGATGAATTCAAAGACATAGTGGCCGAGAAGCACCTCATCCCAGATGGTTGTGGGGTCAAGTACATCCCCAATTGCGGGCCCTTGGACAAGTGGTGGGCCCTGCGCTCATGAAGGTTTTGCTGGCACTGCCCTCACCTGATCTGTGCCCACCAATAAACTACTTCCTGGCTGTCCAAAAAAAATAGACAATGGAGAGTCCTTGAAGGTTTTTTAAGTGTGTGTAGGACATAAGCAGAACTGTGTTTTTAAAGAGAATGTTGATGCATTGTGGGGCTGACAAGAAATAGAGTGGAGGTAAGAAGGTCAATTAAAATTGCTGAGTGCCCGCCACGTCCTAGGCATTGGGGAAAGAGTAGGAAAGAAGTCAAGCAGCATGCTTTCCTTCGTGGCATTGAATCTGGTAAGAAGGTGTCTGGGTCCACTCAGGAAATATTTCCAAAATACCATCATTAAGACATGAATGTGGAAAAGGAGAATGGCTTGCCTCTCTGATTGTGAGATATGCTGGAAATAAAGTGACTACAAAGAGTCCTGCCATGCAGAAATAATTGTTAAATAATCCCTCTGGATTGTATAGATCTTTATAGCTTTACAAGAATTTTCACATAAAGTCTGTCATTTGTCTTTTTTTTGGAGGGGGGGCATGGGCAGGCATTGGGAATCGAACCCGGGTCTCGGGCATAGCAGGTGAGAATTCTGCCTGCTGAGCCACCATAGCGTACCCTGTCATTTGCCTTTTAAGTGTTAACCAAACTGTAATTATTAAATAAGTTACATGTTGTTACATTATTTGACTATATAACTTTTAGTGAAAATTATGCAAAAGAAGAGTTATTTTGGAGAGCTGGAAAGACATCCCAGCACAAAAGGGCTGTTAAAAAAGAGAAGATGGGTCTGGGACCATTATGTTAATCAAGAAAGAACCAGTATATCTAGCTGTCTTTATTCTCATTTCTAAGTCATTCATAACGAGTAAGGCAAGCTTAAGGGCAAAATTCTCAAAATGGGCTCCTGGTGCTGCTTGTGTGCTCGTTCGGTGTGGACCTGGTACCTCTTTTGTGAAGCGGTAGCTGAGGAGACTCCGGCTTTCGCTATGGCGGACGAAAAGCCCAAGGAAGGAGTCAAGACTGAGAACAACGATCATATTAATTTGAAGGTGGCGGGGCAGGATGGTTCTGTGGTGCAGTTTAAGATTAAGAGGCAGACACCACTTAGTAAACTAATGAAAGCCTATTGTGAACGACAGGGTTTGTCAATGAGGCAGATCAGATTCCGATTTGATGGGCAGCCAATCAATGAAACAGACACACCTGCACAGTTGGAAATGGAGGCTGAAGATACAATTGATGTGTCCCAGCAGCAGACAGGAGGTGTCTATCAAAAAGGGAGCCTGCTACTTTACTCCAGAACTCTGTTCCTGCAGACCAAGAAGACATTCTCAATTAGAAAAACCGCAATTTGGTTCCACCACATCCTGACTACTACAGTATAGTTTTCTCTATTCTTTCATTTTACCCTTCCCTGTTCCTTTATTGTACATAAAGTAACTGGTGTATGTGCACAAGCATATTGCTTTTTTTTTTTTTTAACTAAATGGCCAATGGTATGTTTTAATCGACATCAAATGGAGATGGGATGGGGAAAAATACTGGTTCTGTGAAAATACCCCCTTTCTCCATTAGTGGCATGCTCATTCAACTCTTATCTTTATATTCCAGTAAGTTATTTTGCTCTCACTGTTTAACAAAAACCAACAACATAAAAAAAAATCCTTGCATATCTTGTTCGATTGGAGAATTTTAATGTTTTTCATTTATCATTGTAAAACCAAGGACAATTTTATAACTTTTTTGTATGTAGCTGTTACATGTAGGGCAATCTGTCTTTAAGTAGGGATAAATTACTCTAAAAGAAATGAATCCTAGATAGTTTTCCCTTCAAGTGTCTTTGTTGTTTAAATAAAATTCTTGTTTAAAAAAAAAAATTCTCAAAATGCTCACAGATCTCTCATTTAACATATCTATCTCAGTTTGATAATGTCATGTCTCTGTGGCAAACCCCTTAAAAACTGTTCTTTTATTCTGGCCAAGACCGTGGCTTGTTTAGAGTCTTGAGAAAGGTTGCAGAGCATTTGTACAGTAGTGCAATTAATTCTCTGTGACGTGTCTGGTCTAGCTCATTTCTTTCCGCTGCTGTCAGAGTCAAATTCTGCACTTAATCTCCCCTTTGTTTTCAGATGACAAAATCTCTGTTAGGTTTCAGAAAGCTGGGATTACAGAATGTTCTTATGGCTTAAATCCTCTGCGGCGATTGGGGAACTCGGGAAGGGAGTGGATGAGAATTGAGGCGGAGGGGGAGTTGGTGGCCTGAATAGGGGATTCTTTTCCAAAAGTCTGCCTGCCGTTTGGAGCTGAATGTTCATCACTTAAGAGGATTTTAATATTTTTTAAATAAAATGAAAGGGGGTGTGGGCACCAAGGGTATATGCATTTGTCAAAACTGAACTGTCCACTCAAGGCTTGTCATTTCACTGTGCGTAAATTACAACTCAATAAAAGAAAAATCAAACAAGCAGGAGATGTTCTCAGGGACATGAATTAAGATTTTGAAAATAGTGGCAACCGAACTCGGTTGAGAAGAAGCTCCGACAGCGAGTCAGAGGTTGTTACAAGCTGGGTACTCTGGAGACCATTAGCTTTCCATGATTTTGTGTGTGCAGCCAATATCCCTAATCCTAGCTAGTGAGTTCTTTATTTGTTTCCAAGTCACAAGGGCAAAGGAGAGAAAAGGCATAAACAAGGCAGCTTCTGTCCCCTCCAGATGACTGATCAGTCAGAAGTTCTCAACTTCTTTAAGAATGGCACATCTGTTCTCCAAATATTAAGATATATTTGCCCCACCATCAATGTCATTCAGAAAATTCCTTCCTTTCTTTCCCTAATCCAGAGCAGTTTTCAGTCTCTCTGAAATCCGGACAGTGATCATCTCCTATGCCTGACTCCTTTAATATTGATGGCACACATTTGGGTACTCTAATAGTGTAGATACATATGATAAGTGTACAACACACCGGAAGTTAGTCACTGCAGCTATGCAGTTTCCACTAGCCAAAATGCAACCCATATTCAGATGACGTCACGAATCTCCAGCCACGGTGCCCTCCTTTATTATCAGTCTACCCCGCGAGACTCCACTAGACTGTACATTCCATGAAAGCAGAGACAGGGGCTGTTTTATTTACTACTGGATATCCAGCACTTAGCACACTGGCTAAACACATAATAGTGCACTCACAGTAAGTGTACAATTGAAACCCAGTGAAAACACATTTTAAAGAGCAAAAAGTTAGTGTTTATACAGAAATGAATCCCCTTTGTTTAGACTGAACAGGGGAAAATGGAATTTACAAGACTCTGTGGCTTGTTTTGTTTTTCTCCTTCAGACAGATCATTTCTGTTGTATGAATATACAACCTGGGTCCCGAGTGACCAAGTGTAAAGCCCTTTCAGGTCCAGGTATGTTTTTGCCATAGGCAGGAGAGTTCTGTGTTTTAATTAGAAGGTTCCATTCAAAATCAGAGTCAGCCTATGTGCAATCTGTGGGCAGGGCGATCACATCTGTGGCACCTGGAGTTGTATTTTGACCCTACACCAAGCAGACGTCTTGGTACCGCACGGTTGGAAACAAAGGGGGTTCGGCAAGGGAAATGTTAGCAGAGGGATGGGAGGCACTTGGAAGCTGAGAGATAAATAACTATTCACCACCCAGGATGGGAATGTTTCCATATTTTAACAATTGAAAGGCAATACTAGAGTATGTCAACTGATTTCTATTTCCTAAGTATTTCTACCACAGGTTGTCTGAGAAACCTCTGCTTCCTTGAAAGCTGCCATTCCCAGGTTTTTAGGCGTCTTAAAAAGGACATCAATACATCGTGGTTCCTTCTGAGAAAGGACAAGGGAGGCTCCTTGCCTTACAGAGTTCTGAAGTCGTTTTCCTTTAGCAAGGATGACATCACTGACTCAAAGATGGTTTCCAGTCAACTGCCCTATCTGGGGAACAGTCATTTCTGCAGGTATGTGACCCACTGTTACAGAGAGAAATGCAGACTTTAACCAGCTAATATCTCCTCTTCCAGCTCTGGCAGAGCCAGTCCTGCCCCTTTGCTGTGTGAGACCCAGCAACAAGGATGCAGACAAGGACTACACGGGGTGAGGGAAGTCAGAGCCCCAAAGATGCTCAGCCTTTAATGGAAGAGGGCTCTTAGAAAAGATCTGGCAAATTCTCTGCCGTTTCAACTACACTTTCTGTTCTCTTTTTATCTGCTTTCAGCATTTCCAATTAATCTTGGAATGAGAGCCGAAGGCAAGAAGCCAGGGGTGTCTGCCGAATACTAAAGAGCAAATTGATCCAGGCAAACAAATGCCAGAGAGGGACCCCACGGCACAGAAACAGACACTCTGAGCAGCTCTCCTGCTACCATGAGGCTTGCGAGGCGTGTACGCGGGTCTCCGCATTGGCACCATCTGCCAATTCCTCAAGAGGACAGAACAAACCAGCGAGGCATGAAGATTAGATTATGTAATGCTCGAGGATTGCTGTTTCCAAAGAGGAAACAAATGGAACGAATTGATTTGCTTGTCAGAGACATGTCACTAAAGGAGACCCGTTCCCACCTCCAAGGGGCATGGTTTCACAGATTCTGAAAAATGTCAGGCCACAATCCACTCCTTTCAGAAGAGCAAGTCCAGTTTCCAGAGTTGCACTGACAAATCATCTTCTGGTCCCCTGGCCTGACAAATGACTATTCATTCAGCTACACCTAAAAGGTAGCAACATGGCAAGGACGTAATTGCTAGTTGCCAGCTATGCCTGAACACTCTTGCTTCTGGGGAAGCAGCATCTAATTTTGACACCAGTGGGGTCGTGTTTTACTCTTCAGAGCTCTAAACAAATGCTTTCAAAAGAGCAGGGATGTGTTCTTAAAAAATGCATGCGTTAGGGAGAATTCACTGCATTTCTGATATCCCTTTGCTACTGCTGGGCTTCTCTCAAAATGCCCAGTATGGTACTTTTTAGAGTATGCTCAGTGGATCTGAAGAATGAACTGACTGCTGTAGTTCCGAGCCCAAAGGTCCCCAAGCCTCCATAAGATACCAAGCTTTAATATCAAGATTGAACAAGTATCAAATGTAGCCTACTGTACCAGCTATTTTCCATTTGTCCCTCCCGATCCACTTTTCCACCCTTCCCCATCCTGCTCTCTGCCCTGAGGAACTGACCTATATGGACTATATCAATTTGCTCCCTTGCCTTTTAGCTTCCAATTGGGTTCCGCCAAAAGGAAGCAGCAGCAGGCGACTGGAGGGCTGGAGGGCAGGGAAGCTGAAGCATTTATTCTGCCTCCCCCCCCCCACCCCCAACCTCCCTCTTTGTTAGACAGACTCATGTTGATTGTGTCTTTGTTAAAAGGTCACCGCTCTTCCCAAGGTGGGCCTTTCCATCCAACTCTCTCTTTCTGGGTTGGGTAATTTCTCCTTCCCCTCAACCTTCAAATCTGTGGGTGGTAACAGCCTCAGCTGTTACTAGCCCTCCAGGAACTGCACTGTCCCTCACAGTTCCCCTAAACCCTGTCCCAAAACCCTTTGTAACCGGTCCCCTTTATTAGCCCTCCTCTAATTACCTAATTTGAGTTCTACCATCTGTTTCTTACTGGGACCCTGACATACACCTATCACACAAGTCAGTCTGTTCTAGGCCCTGAACGACATTATTTTTTTAAGTAGCGAAATTAATAATACAATATGTTACTACTTTATGTAGTTATTCTCAATGTTCACCTTTTCCCAAGGCTATAATAACAACCTAAAGATAAAACCGAATTCCTCTTTACAACATAATTGTGCAGCCGAGTTTGTATGAGCTAAATATAATCTGAAGAACAAGCTTTTTCGTGCTATCAAAATTCATGTTAACAACTATAAAGAGAGAACTACAGAACTGATGCTCCCGACTTGAGATTTAGCATAAAACATCTACCAATATTGAAATTAACCCAACAAACACTTGGAAACCTATGATGAGGCAGCAAGGTGGTGATCTTAAAGCGAGGAAAAAACCTAGGCCCTTGCCCAGTGAGACTTCATTCTTTCTTAGGCAATAAATGCTACTCCCCAAAAGTTGAATGCAAATTGTATTTTCAATCAGTCAAATGATAACACTGAACGATTGTGGGAAGCTTACTATTCGAATCATAATTTTATAAAATAGCCACCCTTTGATTGATCTTTTGAGCCAATCGAGATTTTTTTCATACATCCAGCATGCTTCAGATGAAATTTATCTTTAGTCTGTAGGGAGGATTGGTCTCCTTGGGTGTTGCTGGAGTAACAGAAATTGTGGAATGGAATTTAGAGGAAGGATAGGGGAACTGCCATTTATAGAGATCATATAGAATGCCAGGCAGTTTGCATCTGTCAGCACATTTCATCCCGGAAATAAACACCTTCTCCATCCTTTCAGTATTTTCTCCTTTTGAAAAAAAAATTAGCATGACAGGTATGGAACTTAAAAACCTTTTTTTTTTTTTTTTTGAATAAGGACGCAAGACAAAAATATTATTGTGCTGAACCTTAAAGATCAGCTACACTGGCTTCCCGCTACTCTTAGAATCAAGTCCAAAATTCTTTCCACAGCTAACATTCCCGCCTCAGTTCTCATGACCATCCAAGGCTTCTTTCCACTTGAAGGCATTTTCCCCTCCCCTTTCCCTGGTCCGTCGGCTACCTCTTCTCTTGTCCTCTTCTCCAAACTAACTCAGGCTCATCCCTCCACTCGGATGACACTTCCCAGGGAATGTCTGCCTTCCCAGCTGGGCTGTGTCACCGTATCTCTGGAACCGAACACCGGAGGAGACCTGAAGGCACATCCATCCCCCGACTGGAGGAAGGGATGCCTAAGGGCTGCCCAGGGCACCCAGCCTGGTCAGCTTTCCTTTGATCCCTGGGGCCCGGCAAAACTTCCCTCAGAAAATGGAAAGGCCAAAAGAACCTCATTTGAGGTTCTGGAAGGTCTTCCCCGTCTCTCTCCCAGTCAGGCAAACAACAGCCTGGGGCTGCAGGATCCCGAGCTGCAGCCGAGATGAAAACATAGGGGACCCAAAGCTCCCACAAGCAAAACATGGCACCCCCTTAGCGCTGAGGGGCCTGGGATTACGACGAGCGGCGGGTTGCGCGTGCGCAGAGCGATTATTCACCACGTGGTCTCACCTGCCTCCACCAGCCCGGGTGTCTGCCGCTGCGCAGAGTAATTACTTACCACGTGGTCTCAACAACACCCCCACCCCCACCCCAGGGGTCCTGGCTGCCCACTGTAACCTCGCCCACTTGAGGTTAGGAGGCGTGGGAGGTGGGGTGGGCGAGAGATTTCGGACATCTCTGGGGAGGTCAAGGGGGATGGTGGGTGGGGGCGTGGGTGTGTGTGTACTTAACACCACTAGTGGCAGGCAGTGAAGGTAGCTCACTTAAAACTTCCAAGAACATTGTGTAGTAGGGAAGCCATTTACAGATGGGGAAACTGGGGCCTCAGTGGTTTTTGGAACAGGTCATGACAGTACTGGTATTTGAATACCTGTTTCTCTGGCTCCCAAATGCCCAAGCGCCCACCTCCCACAAGGTCCTTGCACATCCTTCAAAATTAAAGATTGGCGGGGTGCAAGGGTAGGTCAGTGGTAGAATTCTCGCTTGCCATGTGGAAGACTGGGTTCGATTCCTGGTCCATGCACTTCTCAAAAAACAGACAAGCAAAATAAACAAAGACCAAAAACAAACAAAAATTTAACAAATGGCGCTGCAATAATGAGATGCTCACATGGAAAAATAATAAAATGTGACCCCCGCCATACAGCATACAAAAAAAAAAAAGCTTGTTTTCCCAAAATGTGATCCCCACTGGGAGCGAATTCTCTCTCTCAGTCCCTCCTGACCTTGAGAAAGCCACCTGCATGGGTTCATGTCCTGGTTTTGTGACCTTGGACAAATCATACCGCTGCAGAGGCTCAGTTCATCATCTGTAAAATGAAGATGACCCCCATTTACTATTGAAGATTAACTCTTCCAACAAATTTGTAGCAATGCCCACTGGGTACTGTGCTGGGCCCAGATTGTGCCAGAGCAGAAGAGATCATTTAATTAAATGAGCTACTCTGTGGACAGACAGGCTAATGAACTTCAAAGCCTTGTTAGGGATTGTTCTAGAAACCTGGGTGAGGTTGGACCCATCTCTGCTAAGAACAGCTGAGCTCTAAAAATGGGCCTGGCATCCCCACCGAAGTCTGCAGTTCTCCCGCGGGCTTCCCTCTTTGAAAGGTGGGCAGCTCTGCTGTAGGTTTCTCACAGCTGGCTCCCGAGGAAAGCAGAAACAACCTGTTACAGGTATGGGGATTCACAGCCAAGGGGTTCTCCCCATACACCTCCAAAACTGGTGAGTGTTTCCCACAGAGAAGGGTCTGTTGTGCCCTTGGAAATTCATACTTTTTCACCATTGAAAACGAAAAGCAGCAGAAAGACAGAAGTAGGACTACTGCTAATTAGGACATTTTGCTAGAATATCCCATCTTAGCCAGGTCCCCAAACACATGGAGAGGCTCATTCACACAAATGCATCTGCTCAAAGCCCCCAAGATGGATATAAGAGTACTAGCACATGCCTAGGTTCATAGGCTTAACCACTTTGCACAGTCTAATCTGGGAGAAAAATATCATGTTAGCCAGGCCTCAGGCAGCAATCCTCTCAGCAGATGTTCTCAGAAAAAAACATTCTCAGGAGCCTGGATGAGGGGGTAGAGCCTTGTCCAAACCAGGAGGCCATTGAGTCCAACAGCTTGGGAGACCATGGCCCAGAGAGGTGAGGTGAGCTTCCAAAGGTCACACAGCAAATCCGAGAAAACCTCAGTAAATTCCTGTGGTCAGGAAATATTTACTGAACACCAGCTATGTGCCAGGCACTGCTCTAGGCTCTAGGAATACAGCAGAGAACAGAAGTTCATGTGCTCATGGAGCTGACATTGTAGTAAGAGGAGACAATATTTTCTGTCTTTTTTTTTTTTTTTGCACAGGCAGGCACCGGGAAGTGAACCCGGGTCTCCAGCATGGCAGGAGAGAATTTTGCCACTGAGCTACCTTTGCCAGGCCAGAGAAGACAAACGATAAAAAGGATAAATCAGATATATACAGTATGTTAGATGGTGAAAAGTGCTATGGAGAAAAATAAAGTGAGGAGAAGGAAAAAGGAGTGCATTGCCTGGGTACAACTTCAAGGAGAATAGTCAGGGAAGTCTAATGAGTAGGTAGCATTTGAACAAGGACCTAAAGAAGGTGAGGGAGGATGACATGCCAGGGTCTGGGGGAAGAGTGTTCCAGGAGGGAGCAAGTAAAGCAAAGGCCACGAGGCAGGAATGTGCCTGGTGTGTTTTCGGGGACAGCAAGGAGGCCACCAGATTGAAGTAGAGAGGAGAAGGGCAGGGATCAGAAGGAACAGGAGCCAGATGATCTGAGAGCCTCATGGACCATTGTAAAGACTTTGGGCTTTTACTCCAAAGGAGTTGGAGAACCATTGAAGAGTTTTGGGCAGAGAAATTGATGTGATATGACCGAATTAAAAAAACTTGAAATTACTGCCATTCATTCATTCATTCATTTATTCAGACCCCCTAGGTGCCAGATACTGCACTAAAGCCACACTAGACACCCCTAGAGTAAGCCACATGGTGCTTAAATGTGACTTATATGCTGGTTGGATAGTCCAGAGCAGGGAGAGGAGGCAAGGAGAAAGGAGGCTGAGCCATGGCCTTCCCCCACCCCCCTGCTGTCTTCCCTTCCTTGCAACCCAGGAAGAAGGGCCCCAAGTAGCTGTGGGGCTCCCTGCTCAGGAGGCTGCTGGAACCTGCGGGTTATAAATAGCATCTCCTGCGGCTGGGAGTTGAGCTGCTCAGTCCGAATGAGTCAGACGCTTGATGCAGGGGCTTGGCGCAGGAGCCTTGGTCCCCCAACGGAAGCACTATTCCCCCAACCCCATCCACCTGACCCCCGGCTCCCTCTGTGACCTCTCCTGCAAGGCCCAGCCTCTGCTTCCCCTCTCTGACCCTGTCACTTCCCCTTAGCATAGGCTCTCCGTCTCCCTCTTGGAGAGCCAGAAAGCACAGTCATAGTCGCTGATTCATTAGTTCTGAGAGGCAGAATTGCATAATATTGAAAAGCCCAGGATCTGCAGTTGCATCTACCTGGATTTCAGGCCCAACCCTCCCACCTCCTGATTGTGTGGCCTTGGGCAAGTCACTTCACCCCTCAGAGCCCCGTTTTTCTCATGCGTAAAATTGAGATAATAATAATAATAGTACCTGCAGCATGAGTTGAAATGAGGCGTCAACAAAGATAACCCACATTAAGGGCTTAGCCCAGAGCTTGGCATATGGTAGCTGCTCAATTAATGAAGTCGCAGACCCTGTCGTCAATTAGATTATAATCCAGAGAAGGGTGATAATAGTAAGAAAATCTGTTCACCTATCCTGCTGATCATCTATCATGTGCTTAAAGTGGGAGCCCCTGATATATAATGCATCATAACCGAGCAAGTTTCACCAGCCCCATCTTAAGCTGGAAGAAACAGATTCAGAGCCATGTGCTTTGCCCAAAGCGCTGCAGTACCTGGACAGGTGGAATCTGATGTGAGTTGAAAGGCATAACCATTTCCCCTGAGTCCCTGGGGCCACTGCAGCCATTTCATCCCAGCCCACCCCACACCTGATGCACCACTGTGTGCGGAGATGGAAAAGTAAAAATAGGATGGGGGACGGCAGATATCCCTGCTCCCTCTGGCCATCCATTTCAGCCCTGTCCCGGGGTTAAGCTGGAAGAAACAGATTCAGAGCCATGTGCTTTGCCCAAAGCCCTGCAGTACCTGGACAGGTGGAATCTGATGTGAGTTGAAAGGCATAACCATTTCCCCTGAGTCCCTGGGGCCACTGCAGTCATTTCATTCCAGCCCACCCCACACCTGATGCACCACTGTGTGCGGAGATGGAAAAGTAAAAATAGGATGGGGGACGGCAGATATCCCTGCTCCCTCTGGCCATCCATTTCAGCCCTGTCCCGGGGTTGAGAAACCCTCTGCCACCTGTCCAAAGTGTGGATGGAAAATAGCTCTACTTTGGGTGGTATTGAGTAAAACTCTCACTACCTAATAGCTCCCAGAAGGAAGTGTGTCTGTTTAACCATTTTTATATGTTACATATATTGTGTAACAATAAAGGTGACAGTGACAATTGAGCTCCACTGATGCCCCTTTGATCCTCGGGAGTTGTGCCCAGTTACCTCCTCCCCAGGTTCCCGAGTGATCCCCTTAAATCCCCTCCTCTGCCATGCTGGAAGCCTTATGACATGGTGGAAAGGACATGCATTGGGGTGGGGGGATGGGGAAGAGATCAGACACATATGAGCTCCCTCCTGGCTCAGTCATTTCCTAGCTGTGTGACTTTGGGCAAGTCACTCCACCTCTCTGAGCCTCATTCACTTATGTACTGAGCCCCACTGACCGTGTGTCAGGCTGTGCTCTTGGCCCTGGTGTAACCGCAGTGGATGAGAGAGGCGACGGTCCAGTCTCCATGGGGCTTTTGTGTTGGCGGGGGACAGAGCAGACATAATAAACAAGTCAGCAGAGAATTTCGGAAGTGATCCGTTAATGAAGACAATCAAACAAGGTAATGCAACCATGTCCGGGATGAAGATGAGCTCTTCTAGATGAGGGGGTTAGGAAGAGAGTGACATTTGCGCTGAGACCTGAATGATGAGAAGGAGCTGGCTATGAGACCTAGGGGACGAGGGAACGAGGGAACGGCAGGCACACCGGACCATGAGAAGGGAATAATGAATGAGCTTGGTGGGTGGGCGCAGTGGGTTAAGAGAAGGGGAAGGTGAGTTGGGAGAGGTAGGCAGGGGCTAGATGGCAGAGCTCTAGGTGACAAAAATCTATCTTGTGTGCACTTGGTGAAATGATGCATCAATCTCCTAGCACAGGACCTGGCATACAGTGGGCGCTCAATATGCAGGATCTATTATGATAATGAAGCGCCCCTGTCCCCCTTCCCCTCCCAGAGACCCTCACGCCCCCCCACCCCTCTCTGCCCCACCGTCTCTCTCCGGCCGGCGGAGGAGAAGGACATCTGCTAGAGGCAAGTCTCACGGCGTGAAGGGGGGAGCGTCCTCCCTTCGCTCTCCCCGCCTCCTCCCTCTCCCAAACCCTCCCACCGCAGCCCAGTGATTTTCCTGCCTCTCACAAGGCGATTTTATTAAACATCTCGAAAAAATATTCTCTCACTCCCTCTCTCTTTATTTATAAAAATCAACTTAACACCCTGCTCCTTTTGTTCTATTTGGAAACTGGAACAGCCTGGTTTATATTTAGCCGAAATCCTGCTCCTTTCCCCGCAGATTCCTGCACAGCCCGATGAACTGGAGGGGCTAAGAAAGGAGGAGGGGGAGGAAAGGGTCCAAAGGACCCGGAAGAGTAGGAGCTGAAGAATGCTTCCCAGGACAACGGTGTCCCAAGTCTGGGCTTTGCCACGTTGGCCATTCTTCTCTCTATAAATAATCCCACCACATGTCCCCAGAGGAAGAGGGATTGGGGGATAGAATAAGGATAAAGATCCCTACCCTAATTTAGAACCAGACTTGGAGAGGCAGTATAAGGTATCGGCGGGGGCTCAAAGCTGAGCTCTATTCTGCCCTCCCTAGCAGATACCCAGGGGAAATTCATGTGCTCATTTCAGTTCCTGATCCATAGGATGTGCCTGATAAATGACGGCTGTTGTTATTAACCATTGTGAACTGAAGGAAACTACTCAACTTCTCAAACTTCAAGTCTGCAGTCAAAAGCCACTTCCTCCATGAAGTCCTCCCAGATTAAAACTCAACTATTCCATGAACGGTACTGGGCTAGACACTTGGACTTTGGAGATAGATGAGCAGGCCCTTGCTGGGCCCTCAGTGTGACCAGAGACAGATATGGGTAACTGCCACAGAGAGTGCTAGAAGAGACAAGCTCTGTTTGGGGAAGGCCAGCGCTCTACTGTATCTGTAGAGCTGAACACAGCATGTGGCACAAAGAGCGACAGCATAGAATGATGGTTAAGAATATATCTGGAGAATACAGGGTAAGAAATTATATGGTCTGTATTTTGGGACTTTGGCTTCTGTGTGGGACCAAAGGAGGAGATGCTTATTTGCTGCCCAATTTCTGTTTTTTGGTAGCGTACTATCTAATTTAGCTTGTATGGTCAGTTTATTCCAACACCATAGTTATACGGAATCTTGAATAGGGAGTGAGATCTTGTTGGTTTGTACAGGTTGATAGGACGCCCCCTTACATCCCAGCATAATGTGGGCAGAGAATGGAAAGGGGTTCACAGGGTCTCCTTGAGGGACTGGGGAGAAAGGAGGAAATATTAAATTTCCCTACCTAGGGAATTCTTGATATTCTCACAAGCACTGGGGACAACCAATTTTTTAAATTATTAGTTTAAAAATTAAAAAAATATATAACAAACACAAACATTCTTAACTTGTGATCATTCCATTCTACATGTATAATCAGTAACGCACAATATCATCACACAGTTGCATATTCATCATCATGATAATTTCTTGGAACATTTGCATCAACTCAGAAAAAGCAATAAAAAGAAAACAGAAAAAAATTCATACATACCATACCCCTTACCCCTCCCTTTCATTGATCACTAGCATTTCAATCTAAGTTTATTTTAACATTTGTTCCCCCTATTATTTATTTGTATTCCATATGTTTTACTCTTCTGTTGATAAGGTAGATAAAAGGAGCATCAGACACAAGGTTTTCACAATCACACAGTCACACTGTGAAAGCTATATCATTATACAATCATCTTCAATAAACATGGCTACTGGAACACAGCTCTGCATTTTCAGGCAGTTCCCTCCAGCCTCTCCGTTACACCTTAACTATAAACAGGTGATATCTATATAATGAGTAAGAATAACCTCCAGGATCACCTCTCGACTCTGTTTGGAATCTCTCAGCCACTGACACTTTATTTTGTCTCATTTCTCTCTTCCCCCTTTCAGCTGAGAAGGTTTTCTCAATCCCTTGATGCTGAGTCCCAGCTCATTCCAGGATTTCTGTCCCACGTTGCCAGGAAAGTCCATACCCCTGGGACTCATGTCCCAGGTAGAGAGGGGGAGGGCAGTGAGTTTGCTTGTTGTGTTGGCTGGAGAGAGAGAGGCCACATCTGAGCAACAGAAGAGGTTCTTTTGAAGGTGACTCTTAGGCCTAATTTTAAGTAGGCTTAGCCTATCCTTTGTGGGGTTAAGTTTCATATGAACAAACCCCAGTATTGGGTCTCAGCCTATTGCTTTGGTTGTCCGCACTGCTTGTGAGAATATCAAGAATTCGTGGAGGTTATTTTTAGTGCATTATATAGATATCCCTCTTTGGTTTTGGTCTATTGGAATAGCTGGAGGGAGATACCTAAAACTGTTGAACTGTATTCCAGTAGCCTTGATTCTTGAAGAGGATTATATAACCATATAATAGCTTTTACAATGTGACAGTGTGATTGTGAAAAATTTGTAGCTGACTCTCCCTTCATCCAGGGTATGGACAGATGAGTAAAAAAATAAAGACAATAATTAATAAATAAATTATAGGGGAGGTAAGGGATAAAAAAAATTTGAGATTGCAATACTGGTGGTCAATGAGAGGGAAGATTAAGGGGTGTGGGATGTATGGGGTTTTTCGTTTTTCTTTTTTCTTTTTATTTCTTTTTCTGGAGTGATGCAGATGTTCTAAAAATGATCATGGTAATGAATACACAACTATGTGATGGCATTTTGAGCCATTGTTTGTATATTTTGGATGGACTGTATGGTGTGTGAAGACATCTCACTAAAAATACTTTTAAATGAGTCAAGAGGTTGTCCTGGAGGTTATTCTTATGCATTATATAGATATTCGTTTTTAGTCTGTGGTGTATTGGAGTGACTGCAGGGAAGTACCTGAAATTGTTGAGCTGTGTCCCAGTAGCCTTGATTCTTAAAGATGATTGTATAAAGATATAACTTTTGCAGTATGACTGTGTGATGATAAAAACCTTATGCCTGATGCTCCTTTTATCCAGGGTATGGACAGATGAGTAAAAAAAACATATGGATAAAAATAAATAAATAATAGGAGGATAAGGGGTAAAATAAGTTGGGTAGATTGAAATACTAGCGATCAATGAGAGGGAGGGCTAAAGGGTATAGGATATATGAGTCTTTTCTTTTTTCTTTTTATTTCTTTTTCTAGAGTGATACAAATGTTCTAAAAATGATCATCGTGATGAATACACAACTATGTGATATAATTGTGAGCCATTGATTGTACATGATTTATGGACTGTGTGAAGATTTGTCAATAAAATATTTTTAAAAAAGAATATATTTGGAACAGATGAATGGATAAACAAAATGTGGTATATATATTCAATGGAATATTATTCTGTTGTAAAAAGAATGAAGTTCAAATATGTGCTATAACATGGATAAACTTTGACGATATCAAGTTGAGTGAAATAAATCAGACACAAAAGGACAGATACTGTATGACTTGACAGTAATTAACTAGACTATGTAAATTCAGAGACAGATAGTATATTAGAGCTTACCAAGGGTGGTGGGAAAAATAAGTTATGGCTTAAAGGGGGCCGAGTTTCTGTTTGGGGTGATGGAAAAGTTTTGGTTTGGATGGTGGTGATGGTTGCACAGCATTTTGAATATAATTAACACCACTGAATTGTGTACTTGAAAGTAGTTAAAAATGGGGCATTTTATTTTGCAGACATGTTACCACAATTACAGTTAACAAATTATATATCAGGGTTTACTTCATGGTGACCACATCAGCTGATGGGAAATAATAACGGATAAAAATTAACACCCATCCATAATTTTAAAAGAAAATCAAACAAACCTCAGCAGAACAGAAAGAGAAGGGAACTTTCTCAACCTGTTAAGGGAAAAATACACTTAATATTGTATTTAATCTTGGAAGAAGAAACTCTTTTTCCCCTCAGATTGGGTACAAGGTAAGATTATCTACTTTCACAACTTCTAATCAATACTGAGGTCCTAGCCAGGACAATAAGGCAAAAAAAAAAAAAAAAAAAGTAAAATTATCTTTATTTGCAGATGATATGGTTATGCATGTAGAAAATCCTAAGCAATTATAAAACAAACAAAACTATAAGAACTAACAGTTTTATTCAGCAGGATCAAAATACACAAGGTCAATATATTAACATTTATTGTAATTTCTATATCTTAGCAATAAAAAATTGGGAAATTAAATGTATAAAAACATTTATAATAACACCAAAAAATATAAAATACTCAGGAACAAATTTAACAAAATATATAGAAGATTTGTACACCAAAAACTACAAAACCTTGCTGAGGGGGCAGGTGCAAGGGTGGTTCAGTGGTAGAATTCTCACCTGCCGTGCAGGAGACCTGGGCAAACAAACAAAGAAACCAGCAAAAATAAACAAAATATTCAATAAATGGTGCTACAGAAATGGGATAGTCACTGGAAAAAGAATGAAATGTGACCCCGCCATACAACATACAAAAAAAAAAAAAAAAAAGCCTTGGTGAGAAAGATTAAATAAAACCTAAATAAGTGGAGTGATACACCGGATTCATGTATTAAAAATTCCAGGCCTCTCCATATTGATTTCACCCAAAATCCCAGCAGGCTATTTTTTTAATTGAAAAGTAGATTCTTAAAATATATATGGAAAAAAACTAGAATAGCCAAAACAATTTTGAAAAGCAAAAACAGAGTTGATGGACTTATACTACTCAATTTCACGAATTACAATAAATCTGCAGTAATCAAGACAGCGTGTGTGCTGGTTTGAAAGGATGTATGTCCCCTAGAAAAGCCATGTTTTAAAATCTAAATCCCATTTCATAAAGGCAGAATGATCCCTATTCAATACTGTATATTTGAATCTGTAATTAAATCACCTCTCTGGATGTGATTTAATCAAGAGTGGTTGTCAAGCTAGATTAGGTGACAATATGTCTCCACTCATTTGGGTGGGTCTTGATAAGTTTCTGAAGTCCTGTAAAAGAGGAAACATTTTGGAGAATGAAGAAGATTCAGAGAGCAGAGTAGAACGACATAGCCATGGGAAGCAGAGTCTGCCAGCCAGCGACCTTTGGAGATGAAGAAGGAAAACACCTCCTGGGGAGCTTCATGAAACAGGAAGCCAGGAGACAAAGCTAGCAGATGACGCTGTGTTCACCATGTGCCCTTCCACATGAGAGAGGAACCCTGACCGCGTTCACCATGTGCCTTTCCAGATGAAAGAGGAACTCTGACTGTGTTCGCATGTGCCTTCCACTTGAGAAAGAAACCCTGAACTTCATCAGCCTTCCTGAACCAAGGTATGTTTCCCTGGATGCCTTAGATTGGACATTTCTATAGACTTGCTTTAACTGGGACATTTTCTTGGTCTTAGAACTGTAAACTAGCAACTTATTAAATTCCCCTTTTTAAAAGTCATTCCGTTTCTGGTATACTGCATTCCGGCAGCTAGCAAACTAGAACAGTGTGGTATTATCATAAGGATAGACATACAAATCAATGAAACAGAATCAAGAGTCCAAAAATAGATTCACACACATAAAATCATAGACTTTCAACAAAGAGACAAAGGTGATTCAACAGGAAACAGAAGTTGGTTCCCTGTATGGAAAAACATGAACCTTGACCCCTACCCTACACCACACACAAAAAGTAACTCACAGTAGAATATAGACCTAAATGTAAACTCTAAAACTAAAAAAACTTCTAGAAGAAAACATAAGGGGAAATCTTTGTGGTCTAGGGATAGTCAGGGATTTCTCAGGACCCAAAAAAGCATAAAAAATAGAAGCAATGGACAAATAGGACTTCAAAATTTTAAACTTCTATTTTTCAAAAGACACAATTTGTTTTAAAAAGCAACTGTAAGACAGACTGAAAGAAGATATATCATAGATATAGCAAAGCCCTAGCATACAGAATATGTAAAGAATTCTAACAACTAAACAATAAGAAGAAAAATACTCAATAGAAATAAATGCCTCTTCAACAAATGGTTCTGGAAGAATTGGAAATCCATATCGAAAAGAATGAAAAAGGACCCATATCTCTCACCTTACACAAAAATTAACTAAAAATGGATCAGAGACCTAAACATTAGACCAAGGACCATAAAGTTCCTAGAAGAAAATGTAGGGAACATCTTCAAGATCTTGTGGTAGGAGGTGTCTTAGACCTTACACCTAAAAGCACAAACAATTAAAGAAGATATAGACTGTGTTCGTTTGCAAGCTGCCAGAATGAGATATACCAGAACTGGAACAGCTTTTAAAAAAGGGGAATTTAATAAGTTACAAGTTTACAGTTCTAAGCCTATACAATCATCCAGACTAAGACATCCAGGGATTAATTCAGAAAGGCTGATGGGTCAAGAGCACCTCTGTCATCTGGGTGGTCACGGGGCTGGCATCTGCTGATCCCTTGTTCCTGGGCTCCATTGCCTTCAGCCTCTGTTCCTGTGGGGGAGTCCTCACTTTGCTTCTCCATGGCTGGCTTTCATCTCTTTACTTCCCTTGGCCCTCTCTAGGTTCTGGCTTGCTTAACATCTCATGAAGTCTGCTGGGCTCCAAGCGTTTCCAAACATCCGTGCCTCTGTTCTCCAAGTGTTGGCATCTGTGTCAGCTCTGCTCTGAAGTTTCTGTCAGCTCTGTCATTTTTTGCTCTCTCCAAAATGTTTCCTCTTTTAAAGGGTTTCAGTAAACTAACCAAGACCCACCTAGAATGGGTGGGGTCACATCTCCATCTAATCAAAAGGTCACACCCACAATTGGGTGTGTCACATCTCTATGGAGACAATAGAATCAAAGTTTCCAACCTACATTATTGAATCAGGATTAAAACTCTGGAAGTTAAAATCTAAAGTTTAGGATCCCACAAGATTGGATCAAGATTAAAACATGGCTTTTATGAGGCATATAATACATTCAAACCGGCACATAGATAAATGGAATCTTCTCAAAACTGAACACTCTTGTGCTTCAAAGGCCTTTATCAAGAAAGTGAAAAGGCAGCTACTCAATGGGAGACAATATTTGGAAACCACATATCCAATAAGGGTTTAATATCCAGAACATATAAAGAAATCCTGCAATTCAACAACAAAAAGACAACCCAATTTAAAACTGGACAAAAGATCTGAATAGACACAATTCTAAAGAGGAAATACAAATGGCTAAAAAGTACATGTGGAAGATGCTCAACATCACTAGCTATTAGGGAAATGCAAATCAGAACCACAATGAGATATCATTTCACACCTACAAGAATGGGCATTGTCTAAAAAATCAGAAAACTACAAGCGTGGAGAAACAGGAACACTTATTCACTGTTAGTGGGAATATGGAATGGTGCAGCCACTTTGGAAGGCAGTTTGGCAGCTCCTCAGGAAGTTAAGTATAGAACTGCCAGATGATACAGCAATCTCATTACTACGTATATGTTCAGAAGAACTGAAAGCAGGGACATGATAGAAATTTGCACACTGATGTTGATAGCGGCATTATTCATGATTGCCAAAAGATGGAAACATCCCAACTGTCCATCAATGGATGAGTGGATAAACAAACTGTGGTGTATACCCACAACGGATATTATGCAGCTGTCAAGAAGGAAAGAAGTCCTAATGTGTGCAACAACACGAATGAAGGACATTGCCTTAAGTGAAATAAGCCAGACGCAAAAGGACAAAACTGTACGGTCTTACTAATATGAACTAATTATAATGGGCAAACTCTGGGAGTTAAAATCTAGAGCTTACGGTCATCCAAGTCAAGATGGCCGCTTAACAATGTGCACATTTTAGTTCGTCCTCCAGAACAACTACTAAATAACCAGAAACAGTACAGCACAGCTCCTGGGGCCACGTCAATGACCGGACACACAGCGTACCCCAGTCTGGACCAGCTGGACCAGTTGCGAGCACCCCCCAGAACCGTGAGTTCCCAAAGCTGCAGCGGCCAGTGCCTAGTGCCCCTCCCCCACAGGCGGCTTCCCAGAGGGGAAAGGAAATGAAATTTACCAGCAGTACGGACTAAGCACAATTAAATACCAACTGTGGAATTAATTAACAAATTCTGACTACTAAAAATAGGCCCCCAGCTTAGGTGAACCTGGTCAAAGCAGAGTTCGCTCATTTTTGCCCTGGCGCCAAGGGGGCAGGGCTGATGGAAAAAGGGGGGGGGAAAAAAAGAAGAAAACAGAGGTTTTTGTGGCTGTGTTTCTACAAAGGCTTGACTGCCTTTGGATATAGCAGCCGGACTTATCAGGCTGCAACTGCCCCAGGCATAGGCAGAAGTGAGCTCTTTTGGGGGCTTATCTGGAGCTTGTGCCTTCCCCAGGGGAGGGGTGAAGCCCAACTCAGGTGGAATCCCTCCATCAAGGAATTCAGACACCAGGGCTTGGTAATTTGAAGCCATTAAAACCAGCCTACAACCTCTCCTCTGTCTCCACCACATCCTCAACAGAGAGAGTCTGCCAAAGTTAAAGGTACCGCATCATCTTATGCTGGTGGGACCTGCAGGCAGACAAGCACCACCTACTGGGCAGGATAAGAAAAACAGAGCCCAGAGACTTCACAGGAAAGTCTGTCAATCTGCTGGGTCTCACTCGCAGGGAAAACCGACACAGGTGACTCTTTCCTCCTGATAGGAGGCCAGTTTGGTCTGGGAAAATCTGGCTTGGGTCTATAATATCTATGTAGACCCTCCTAAGTGTGGGGGGAGGGGAAAGGCACCACACAAGCAGGGCAAGAAACAAGAAAACAAGAACTGAAAAATTCTCCTCTGTTAAACAAAACTTAAGCTAAAGGTCCAGATAAAGCTGAACTGAATGTCAAAGAACAGATAGACAACAAATTCATCCAGCAAGAAAACCCTAGGTAAAAGAAGTGAAAGCAATCTTCAGAATAAACTAATTAAGGTATTTAAATGCCTAGACACCAGCAAAAAATAACAAATCACACTAGGAAAATTGAAGATATGGCCCAGTCAAAGGAACAAACCAACAATTCAAATGACATATAGGAGCTGAAACAATTAATTCAGAATATACGCACAGACATAGAAAACCTCATCAAATACCAAATCAATGAACTGAAGGAGGATATAAAGAAGGCAAGGAATGAACAAAAAGAAGAAACTGAGAGTCTGAAAAAACAAATCACAGAACTTATGGGAATGAAAGGCAAGGTAGAAGAGACGAAAAATACAATGGAAACCTACAATGGTAGATTTCCAAAGACAAAACATAGGATTAGTGAACTGGAGGACAGAACATCTGAAATCCGGCAAGAAAAAGAAAATATAGGGGAAAAAATGGGGAAATATGAGCAGGGACTCAGGGAATTGAAAGACAACATGAAGCGCACAAATATATGTGTTGTGGGTGTCCCAGAAGGAGAAGAAAAGGGAAAAGGAGGAGAAAAACTAATGGAGGAAATTATCACTGAAAATTTCCCAACTCTTATGAAAGACTTAAAATTACAGATCCAAGAAGTGCAGTGTACCCCAAAGAGAAGAGATCCAAATAGACGTACTCCAAGACACTTACTAAAATCTAGAGCTTAGGTCACCAGGAGATAGAAAGTGGGTAGGGAATGGGTAGAAGATGCTTACGGTATATAGAATTTTTTTTTGCATGGGCAGGCACCGGGAATCGAACCTGGGTCTCAGGCATAGCAGGCGAGCACTCTGCCACTGAGCCACGGTGGCCCTCCCAGGTATACAGAATTTTAAATAAGGTTATTGTATATATTTTGAAATGGATAGAGGTGATGGTAGCACAATACAGTAAGTGTAATTAACAGCGCTGAGTGTGAGTATGGCTGAAAGGGGAACTCCAGGGTCATGACACTAGAAGGATAAAACATGGGACTGTATAACATAGCAAAGCCTGTTGTGGATGATGATTTTAATTGTACGAATATAAGAAAGTTATTAAATGAACTAGAACAAATGTACATCACTATAACAAGGTTTAGTGGGGTTTATATGGGAAATATAAAATAATATTTTAATAATATATTAATAAAATTATAATATAATATATAAAATAAAAAATAATAGGGTTTATATGGGAAAAATGCAATTAATGCAAACTGAGGACTATAGGTAACAGGAACACTGTAAAGTTCTTTCACCAGAAATACTAGCGGTCAATGAGAGGGAGGGGTAAGGGGTATGGTATGTGTGAGTTTTTTCTTTTTATTTCTTTTTCTGGAGTGATGCAAATGTTCTAAAAAATGATCATGGGGATGAATATAGGACTATGTGATGATATTGTGAGCCATTGATTGTATATCCTACAAGGAATGTTTGTATGTTAAGAATATTCATGTTTGTATGTTGTTTTGGTTTGAGAATACAAAATAAATTAAATTAAAAATATATTCTTTCATCAGTCGTAACAAAGGTGCCATACCAAAGCTGAGCGACCAATAATAGGGGATAAAAGGGGTATGGGATCTTTTTTTTCCCCTGGAGCAATGAGAATGTTCTCAAATTGATTGTGGTGTTGAATCTGTAATTCTGTGATTACACCAAGAGCTGTTGACTGTACACTTTGGATAGATTGTATGGTGTGTGAAAAAAAAACAAAACACCAAAATAATTATCCTATGTGGATAGACGACTATATGATATAGTTTAAAAATTCCTTAGTTCCTTATTGATGACTGTGCTGATATGAATCTATGTACCCCAGAAAAGCCATGTTCTACCAATCCATTCTTGTGGACGCAGACCTTACTGTGGGCGGGGACTTTTGATTAGTTTGTTTCCATGGAGATGTGACCCACCAATTCAAAGTGGGTCTTAATCCTTTCCTGGAGCCCTTTAGAGAGTAATCCCAGAGACGTTTCAAGAGAGAAAAGAAACACCCAGAGACATTTTAGAGAGAGCTGATATAGAGAGCAGAGAAATGAAACCAAGTGAAGGACAAAGAGGGAGAGGGACGCCCCGGAGATGCTGAGAGGAGACCCACAGGACACAGAGAGCTCAGAGGCTTGTCCCTGGAAAAACAAGCAAGGGCCCACAGAGGCTCAGAGAGAAAGCTGCTGGAAACAGAGGCTGAGAGCAACACAGCTCAGGAACAAAGGACCAGCAGATGTTGCTATGTGCTTTCAACATGTAACAGAGGAACCCTGGATGCCAGCAGCCTTTCTTCAGCGTCAAGGTATCTTCCTCTTGATGTCTTAATCTGGACTTTTTCATGGCCTTAGAACTGTAAATTTGTAATCTAATAAATCCCCTTTGTAAAAGCCAATCCATTTCTGGTATACTGCATTCCAGCAGCTTTAGCAATCCGAAACAATGACCAACTGTGTTACAAAATAATGTAAGGAAAACCATATTAAAAAAAAATAAAACAAATGGATAGAATAATTGAACAAATACTTCCCCAAAGAAGATGCACAAGTGGCCAATAAGTAAATGAAAAGACGTCCAATACCTTTAGTCATCAGGGAAATACAAAATGAAACCACAATAAGATACCACTATACATAGACTAGAATGGTTCAAATTAATGAGACTGACAATACAAAGTGTTAGTGAGGATGTGGAGAAACTGGAATTTTCATACACTACTGGTAGGAGTGTAAAATGATACAATCAGGCTGGGAAACTTTGGCAGTTTCTATGAAGTTGTACACTTACCATATGACCTAGCAATTGCACTCCTAGGTATTTACCCAATAAAAATGAAAACACGTCCACACACACACACTTATATGTAAAGCTCAAGGAAGCTCTATTCATAATGACCCCAAACTGGAAAAAAACCTAGCATGCTATATCTAGATAATAGAGTACTGCTTGGCAGTAAAAAAGAATTACTGATACATGCAACAACCTGAGTGAACATCATATTTTGTTGAGCAAAGGAAGCCAGTTACAAAAGAGAACATTCCATATGGTTTCATTTATACAAAACTGTAGAACAGACAAAACAATCTATAATAATGGAAACAGGTGCGTGCACTCTCGGAGCAGGGCTAGGCCGGGAAAATCTGCAGGAATGGAAATGATCTGTATCTGCACTGGAGTGTTTTTTTGTATTTTTGGTAAGTTATACCTCAATAAAATTGATACAAAACGAATAAGACTTCACTTGGGTTCAAATCCTGGCTCTGCTATTCACTAGTATATGCTTGGGTTAGTTATTTCCCTTTTCTGTGGCTCTGTTTTCTCATTTGCAAAATGAGAATAATAAGATTTCCCTCATAGGATTTTATTTTCATTGCGATAACCTCATAATTTATTGACGACTGACAGCCTCCCAGTTGCCCCCCTATGAACCCCACCTCCTGGTATTCAAACCTTTGTCGTGCCCTCCCATAGTGAATAGGGTCACCCTGTGTACCTAGTAGGATATAGTGGAAATGACGGGTTTTTTAGCCTAGGTCATAAAAGACATCGAGGTTTGTGCCTTGGTCTCTCTTGGATCATTCTTTCTGAGGGAAGCCAGCCACCAGGTCATGACGACACTCCAGCAGCCTTATGGGGAGGTCTAGGTGGCGAGGGACTGAGGTGTCCTGCCAGCCCGGTACCAACTGGCCAACCATGTCAATGGGTCTGTTGGTTCCTTCAGTTCAATCAGGCTTTAGGATGACTGGCTGGCATTTTGACCTCAAACTCATGTGAGACTCTGCACTAGGCCCACCCAACTAAACCACTCTTGAATTCCTGACCCACAGAATCTGTGTGGAGGTAATAAATGTTTATCATTTTGAGTTGTGAGGTTTTGGGGTGATTTGTTACGCAGCGGTAAATAGCGGATACAAACACTTACTATTACAAGTAGTAGCCTACACTTACCAAGCATTTTTTCATGTGACTCACTACTACCACCACCAGCTAATAAGTTGGGTGTCTTGTTTGTCCATCTAGAACCGCTCTCCACCCTTTTCCACCCTGCTTTATAACCAAGGAGACTGAGCTGCTCAACTCATCAGTCTCCCATAGCCTCTGGCTTCTGGTTGGGTTTGGCCAATGAGAGGGAAAAGAGAAATCGGGTATGTATTCCTTTGCTTCCTTCCTGCAGGGTCACTTCAAGCCAAACTGTGTCCCGGGACAGAAGTCACAGCTCCTCTCAGGGGGGCCCTTTCCACACAACCCCTTCTGGGTGGTGGTAACTGCTTCCTTCCCTCACCGCTTCGGGTGAGGGTGGTAACCTCTCCCCCATAGCCCTGGCCCTGCATTATCCCTTTGATTTCTCTACACTCTGCTTACACCTAAGTAGTCCCTTTACTCAGCCTTCTTCAAATTATGCAGTTTGCGTATGCCATCTGTTTCCTGCTGGGGACCTGAGTGGTCACCCTAATTTAAGAGCCTCTGCTTGCGAGAAGGACGAGGAAGCTCAGGGAGCTAACTCAGAAACAACTGGAAAACCAAGAAAGGCCACCCAGAAGGGCGGCTCTGTGGGCAGTGGGCATTGAGAGAAGTCCACGGAATGTCTGAACTAATGAACAAAGGAAGAAATGACTCGGGGGGGCCCCAGGGAGGACCCACCTGCCCTCCATCCTGAAAGGTCACAGATGCTGGCACAGGATGTCACAATCACTCCATTCAGACAACCGGTGCCCATTTCCCCAGCTCTGCCCACAGTCTGCAGGAAGTCTTGCGTGGGAAGGTTTAACACACAGCCCAGGGCCACCAAGGAAGCAGCCCCCAACCTCAGTGAGAGACTCAAGAGTTATTTTTGAAAAGCAGGCGAGGCCTGCGGGCGGCCTGGCAGGCGCAGACTGGAAAGGAAGAACCGGCAGCAAGAGAAGACGCAGGCGCGGCGGTGGGTGCCCGTGACGCAGCCCCACGCACGGTGACATAACACAGGCGCGGGGGAGCGTCCCGTGTCCCTGGGGGGATATTTTAACCACTCCCACCCCTGGCTGAATGGCATCGGGGACTGGGTTCCAACAGGAACAGGGAGTGGGAACACCTGCCAAAAATACTTGCATCCAAATGGTGCGTGAGATTTTGCAGGAGTCTGGAAAAATCCTGCACCGGGAGGGAGGGTCACTGCGCTGAGGCAAGACTGAGGATTAGGAAACGTCCCCACGCCTAACAAAATAAAAAGATAAAAAGAAATAGAGAGAAGACAGAGGCGGCTGTGAGGTAAGGGGGGAGGGAAGCAGAGGTGCAGGTGTTGGGCTTGAGCCCGAGGTGACGGCGGCAGGGGCAGAACGCCAGCAGCGGCCTGCTCCTTCCTAATGAGCCGTGTAGTGGAAGGGAGAGGCGCTTGCGACTGGGGGAGCAGGGGGTCATCTGCAGCCAGAGGGAGCCGTCAAGGCCCCAAAATAACTCCTGCTTCTGCCAGAAGAAACTGGAACTAATCAAGGTGGGAATAATCCGAAAATCTGTCAGGGAGCTGCTGGCATCTCCAAGCGGGGATTTGGAAGGGAGGAAGAAAAACAAAAGTAAAATAAAATGAAAGATGTGGTTTGCCGTAAGGGGCTGTCCTAGAAAAAGGGGTCAACGTGGAAGTGAGAACCCGGTCGGAGGGCACCAGTCCTGGCTCCCCATGAAGGGTCTTCTCGTGTGCCCAGGGCCGTAGCAGATGGCTAAGAGTGTGGGCTCTCAACTCGGCCTGCCTCGATTTCAGTCCTTGCTCTATTTCTTGCTGGCTGCATGACTTTGAATAAGTTACTTCCCCACTCCGAGCTCAGTTTACTTATCTGCATAAAATTCATACCTGCCCCATGGGGCGGTTAACAGTAAGTGCTCAATGCATGAGAATTTTTATTATGAATCTTCCCAGCAACCCCAAGGGGTAGTTTTCAGTCTTCTTATCTCACGGGGGGAATAAACTGAGGCTCCAAGAGCCCAAAGCCATGGGGTTAGTAAGTGGAAGGGTCGGGTTTCCAACTTAGGTCAGTTTAAATCTGGAGCACATCCATTTGCTAGTCTGGCCCCCTCACCCACCTTCAGCTGGGCAGGAGGCAGGACAGCAGCCCAGGAGCCGAGCCCAACCCTTCACCAGCTACCTCTCTCCAGGTCCCACACCGCAGGGGCACATCCAGGTGACAGATGTGAGGGCCAGTGGGAGAAGTTTTGCCAAAGACTCGCTGAGGGACCTTAGCTGAGTCCTTTCCATTCTCTGGTCCTCAGTTTCCCCGGTTTCAGAACAAGACGGTGGTAACAGGTGATTCTAGTCCCAGAAAGTCTAGAGTCTGGCTCTCTGGTGGGTGCCTGGTGCAGGCAGCAGTGAGGAGGAGGGGGAGAGAGAGACCTGGGCAGCTTTGAGGCAGTTGTTCCTTTGTTGTCCCTTCCGGGAAATGGATCCAGGGAGAGGGAACAGTTAAAGCAGAGGCTCAGGGATGACAGTGAGCAGGGAAGCTGCAGGCAGAATAATGTAGTAGCCTAATTTACTCATTCATTTGATCATTTGACCAATGTTTTATTATTTTTGCCAGCCATTGTTCTAGGCACCAGGAATAGAACAATGAACAAAGTAGACAAGGTCATCGTCTTCAGGGGACTCATATTCTATTTGGGAGAAATTGAAAAAACAAAGCACAAACTAGTAAAGAAATCAATGACCAGGATAATATCAGAAAGAGAAAAAGGAAGGACTATGGAAACAAGAGTATTTATAAAGCATCTACTATGGGCCAGACATTGTTCTGAGTGCTTAACAAATGTTAAATAGTTTAAACCTACCTAAAGAACCCTATGAGGCAGGTGCTAGTATCATCATGCCCATTTTAGAGCTGAGGAAACTGTGACACAGAGAGGTTAAAGAATCTGCACAATGCCACACAGCTAGTAAGTGGCGGAGCTGAGACCCCAGTCCAGGCCATCCTGTTCCCCTAAGCTGGCTGTGAGAGTGTTAAATAGGGTGATGAGTTGAGGGAAGGGCCATCTGAAGAGGTGACATTTGAGCTGAGACACGCGATGAGAAGATGCCAGCCACGGGAAGCCCAGAGGCAGAAGGCTCCAGATGGAAGGAACCTTGAGTGCAAAGGCCCTGAGGCGAGTAGGAGCTTGACAGGTTGGAAGATGAGCAAAGAGGCCAGTTTTTAGGCAGAGCAGAGAGGCAGGAGAGGAGGTGAGAGGGCTGCACGGGGTGGAGGCGTGGGGTAGGGGGTGGCTTGGAAGGAGACTCAGGGGACCCAGGCTCCTCCCTGCTGGGCCCACTCACAGTTCCTGGAACTCAGCACTTCCCTTCCCTTGCATAAGCTGTTCCCCCTACTGGAAATTCTCTCTCCTACCACTTCTCTCCTGGCTTAGTCATTCTCTCCTTTGGGATTCAGCTCGGACATCACCACCTCCAGGAAGCCCTCCTTGACCTCCCAGGCTGAGTTAGGAACCTCCTCTGAGCACCTGTGTGCTCTTGTTCCTATCATTTACAACTCCAATCAGGCCGATTAGGCAAAGGCAGAGCTGAGCTCCTCCCACCCCCAACCAGGGCCTATTATTGGGAAAAGGACTTCAGCCGGGCTGGCCATCCCCCAGTTAATCCTCTGCCAGCACCGCCCATATCCGTTCCCCCGCCTCCTCACCCCAGGACTGGTGAGGACGTGGAAGAGCTGATCTCATTCCACCCTCCTCATCCTAAATTCTCATCTTCTGCGCTCCCCAGAGTCAGAAATGAAGGACTTCCGTGTCTGCTTCTGGAGGCTGGACCCCCAAGCTCCTGCCCTCAGGGACCCCCCCACCCCTCCCACCTCCCAAGCCTGGGTTGGGTTAACATGCTGCTTTGCATGACAGACACCTAGCGCTGGGCTGGGGCTGGGCTGGGGGTTCCCCACCTGGTCTCCCAGGGTCTGAGAGTCTGGAGTCAGGCCTCAAGGAGAGATCTGAGCGTGTGGAAAGGGCTCCAAGCTCCTAGTTGTGTAGGCCTGAGTTAGAATTCGGAGTCCAGCGTTGTGTAACCTTGGGTAAGTGACTTCCCCTCTCTACGCCTCCATCTCCTCATCTGAAAAATGCTGTTAATGAAAATACCTACCTCAGAGGGTCACTGTGAAAATGAAATATAATATGCCTGAGAGGGAGCTTTTCTGGGGGTTGGAAATGCTCTATATGTCAGAAGGGGTATATAAAATTTAACCAACAGTACACTTCGATATGTGTGTATTACTGCTTGTGTTCTTAAAAAAAAATTTTTTTTTAAGTGCAGAGTGCCTGGCACATGTTAGCACCACATAAATGTTAGTGTTATATCACGTGTTCCATAAATATTTGTTGAGCAAACAAAAGCCCTACAACCCCCCCATACTTATTTATCATTGATTTCATTCCCACCGCTCTAGGTGCCTGGATGTATACACAGGGAGCTCAAATTCATCATGACCAGAACTGGCAGTCTGCTCATCCTCCGGCTTCCCTGTCTACCGTTCAGACATGTGGATGTCACCGATTGTGCCTTCTCCCCAATTCCCCAAAGTCAACCCATCTCTAAGACCCACTGTGTGGACTGTCCCCAAGATTCCTCCCCCAACCCCCACACAAGGGCATGCTGACTTCCATCAACAGATGGAGCTCATTGCCCTTTCCCTGGGGCTGGCCTTGGACTGACTGGCTTTGGCCGATGGAATGCCACAGAACTAGCACCTGGGACTTTCAAGCCCAGGTCTTAAGAGGCATGGAAACTTCTGCTGCTTGGCTGCCATGATGTGAGAAGACCAAGCCCTACAGAGAGGCCACGTGGAGATGAATTGAGAGCTCCCAGCGGGCAGCCTGTGCCAACTGCCAGCCACATGGATGAGGTCATTTTGGACCCTCCAGCCATCGCAGGGCCCCCAGTGGACACCCACCTGAAGCAGAACTTCCCTGTCACCTCACAGAATCATGAGAAATAATCAATTTTTTTTAAGCCACAGAATTTGAGGGTGATGTATTAGGCAGCATTCAGTAACCAATTTGCCCTCTTAAAAAGTCAAAAAGTGACCCATTTCTCTTGATCCTCACGTCCACCATCCCCTAGTTCACATCTCTCTGCCCCCTCCAGGCAGCAGCCTCCTCCCTGGTCTCCCCACCCCAGGCCCATCCTGGGGAACCCTCCCCACGGCTGATCCCATTCCTTCAGCCCTGCAGATAACAGCGAAGGCCCTCAGCATGGACAACAAAGCCCTGAACTGTGGCCTGGCCCTCCCAGCTCTACATCTCGGTTCTCCTTGCTAACGCGGCTACCTTCTACCACTCACAGTTCCTGGAACTCAGCACTTCCCTTCCCTTGCATAAGCTGTTCCCCCTACTGGAAATTCTCTCTCCTACCGCTTCTCTGCTGGCTTAGTCATTCTCTCCTTTGGGATTCAGCTCGGACATCACCACCTCCAGGAAGCCCTCCTTGACCTCCCAGGCTGAGTTAGGAACCTCCTCTGAGCACCTGTGTGCTCTTGTTCCTATCACCATCACAGCAGCTGTCCTTGTTTTGGTCTTGCCTTTTTAGCAACCTGTCTCTCTCACCACACCACGCACAATTGAAGGGCAGGGAGAAGGCACCTTAGTGGGCTCAGAGGCTAGCGCAGACCTGGCACTCAGGGAAACCCAGGACATGTCCCAGCAGGGGAAGGAGGTGGGAGTTCTCTAATGCAGGCTGGGACCACCTCACATCTCTTATGGGTCTAGTGCCTGAGTGAGACTGGGCTGTGGACTTCAACCTGCCTTCCTCCCCCAAAGAGAGGCCATGGAGCTGCTGGGTTGGGGTGGTGGGAAAGTCAAAACTAAGGCAGTGGAGCCCTCCTCCATGATCCCAACATATCCTGACCTATGGTCTGTAACAGCCGAATGACGAGTCCCTCTCCCAATAGAGAGGCATTGCCACGCAGGGCTTATTTCCTTACTAAAAGAAATTAGTACGATGATTGTGCCCACTTTACAAGTAATGAAATAGACACCAAGGGGATGCAGGTCTTAAGGAGGGGAGGCTTAAACCTAGGCAGTTAACCATTTAACCACCACCCTACAAGGCCTCTTAAAGTCCCAAGGCATGCCTTGCCTATCAGCTTTCCTTCTAGCCTGCTGTGTGGTCTCAGGCATGTGGCCCTCTCTCTAGGCCTCAGTTTCCCCACCTGCCAAGAGAAGATTGTAAGAGCCAGTTTTGGAGGGCACTTCTTATTAGTCAGAAAACCCAGGCCCTGGCAAGTATCTAGCCAGCACTGGTGACCTGCCATCTGGCCGGTCCCAGATGGGGCAACCCTTTTCATGGGCTGGACTGTCACAGGTGGGTCACCACACACTGCTCGCCCCAGTTCCCCTCCAGAACTGGGGTTCTGGTCTTTGCTTATTCCTAGCCCCTCAGGGCCCCCCAAGGGAGGCTGAGGCTGCCACCCCCAGATGTCTATTCCTGTCTCTGGCCTAGCGCCGTGCTGGGGAAGTAACAGCTATTTTGAGGCCCTTCTCCCTCCAAGCGTGAGCGGTGGGAAGGAACATCCCGAACTGGGAGGCCGCCCGTCGCAGCCTCACCCTGGATCTGGGCCACACAGCTCCATGGTTCTGCCTCTTTTCCAGCTCTGGGGATATGATCAGCTTTGACCGGAGCCACCATGCTTGGAAAACCCAGGAGAACTGACTCCAAGAGACTTCTACTGGAGGCTGGAGCACAGGGTGGCTGGGCCCTGCCCTTTGGGAGAGGGCTGGAGTAGCCACAGCAAGACCCACCAGCCAAGAGAAGGAACTGCTCTGAGCTTGGAAATGGGGAAGACAAGTTCATGACAATAACATAAAACTACCAAACGTTTCTTGAGTTCTCTCTCATGATGAGACAGGCCCTGTTCCAAGCACTTGACATGGAGTTAAGTCATTTAAACCTCAAAGAAGATCACCAGATCAGAGAGGGAAAGTGACTTATTCAAGGTCACACAGCTGGTGAGTCGCTGAACCAGGACTTGAACCCCAATGAACTGGCTCTAGAATCCAGTCTTTTAACCACTTTTCTCCCCCTAAACTTTCCAAGCCCAGGAGGTTAGTCTGCATTAGGGGGATGAGCACTGGCTTTAGAGCTTGACCCTCCTTCTGCTATTCCCAACCAGGTGTACCCAGCCAAATCACCTCGTGAACTCAGCCTCTGCGTCTGTAAAATGGGGACAACAATAGCACTCGCTTCTAGGGTTGAGGTAAGGATTAGTAATAACATACTTTGGGGGCTGAGGCCCAAATAACATGCTCGGTATCTTCTTTAAACTATGAAACAAACATATCATATGCACTAACATAAAGTAAATAAATAAAATGGTGCAAAAGGGGACAAGGTAGAAAGTGAATTTCCCTCCTATCCCACACTTCAATTCCTCTTCCCAGAGGTAAACTCCATTAACAGCTCATTGTTAGTTTGGAAAGTTTCCATGCACATAAAGTCAGAGAAACTGTCAAGGACAGTGGTAAAGTCCATGGACCAACAAGTCCATATCCCTGTCCTGCTGTTTATTAACTTCGGTGAAGTGTGGACAAGTTCATTGTTGTCTCTGAGCCTCAGTTTCATCTGTAAAATGGGACTAGTAAAATTAGATACCTATTCTATAGGGCATTTGTGACGATTAAATAAATCAATCTATGTAAAGTGCTCAGAACATTGTCCAGCACACAGAGGTCCAATAAATACACACATCCAGTGGATCCTTTCTAAACAGACTCTAAGGAAGCCTTTTGCTATCACAGACTTTGCCACAAGACACATCCTTGCACACCTGCCATTTGGCACAATGCAAGAATTTTTGTGAGATAAATTCCTGGAAGAGTAACTGCTGGTCAAACAGTAGTGCCCCTGTAATTTCAATTAATTTTTGAATAAGCAAATCCTCACAGCAGGCGGGGAACAGGGAAAGAGGCCTGCAAGGCTGCAGTGTTGAGGGAGGAGAGAAATGCAGCATTCTGTCTCTGAGGCCCAGTGAAGTCTGTGGCTGCCCCAGCAACCTGCAGCATGCAGATTGCTCTCAGGCCCTGACTGGACAGATGGTTTAATTTTATCCAGGTTGTCCCCGGTAAGGGTTTTACAGGGAATTGGTTGATAGGATTAGAAAAGCAGGAGCTCTTTAATTGAGCATCAGCTGCTTAGTAAAACGCTAAACCAGAAACAATTTTCCTTTGCCACCATCCACCATGGAGGCAACCAAGATGTGATAGAGACCACGAGTTGACCAAGGTACCCCAGAGGGGCAATTCCTTCCCCAAACACTCTTCTGGGTTCCAGGCATCCCTACTCCTACCCAGCTCCCCAGAAGAGAGCACAGTACAAGAGTTTAAAAGCACAGGATTTGGGACCAAAATGATGTCAGTTGGAATTGCTGTGTGACCTTGGGCAAATCACATCACCTCTCTGAGTCTCAGAGAATAACCTAACCTCAGGGGGTTGTCTCAGGACTAAATAAAATCAAACACAGAAAGTGCTTGGTTCAATACCCAATACCTAGTGGTAGCTTGATAAATGACAGCCCAGCGGGTGAGGATCAGGAAAAAGGCAGCTTCTCTGGATCCCACCCCAGAAGGCCCTGGGAACGAGATACAGACTCGTGTTCCCCCCAACACCGTCCCCCCATCTAACAGGAGCATTTTAGCAATTACCCCACCCATTCCCTAGGAACACTCCAGATTTCCCTGTATGTAAAATGGGACGTGTACGTTATGTTTCCAAGTCAATTTTAAAGGCTTTGCCGGAGCTAAGGATCCGTGAAGCTATTAAGTGATTTTGTTGTGTCTGGTCCAAAAGTGCAAATGAGGGTGAGAACCTTGAGATGGGGAAGGAGATGAGCGGCCCAAAGGAAGTTTCCTAGACCCCCGTTTGTCTGATCTGGTCAGAGGTCTACTCTTCTAAGAAGCCCTGGAAAACCAACCGAAATAACCGTAATAACCAAGCGACTACCCCAATGATGCGAGCGGTGCAGGGACAAGCAAAAACCGATAGGCTCAGCGTCAGAGCCACTCGGATTAGACTCTCTCCACTTCACCTGAACCTCAGGGCCCTTTCTCATCTGCAAAGCCGGGAGAACGGCCGCGCGGCTCGGCTGCGGCGAGAATGGAGCGGACGGCCAGCACGCCCAGGCCCCCGGCCCCGCCCGCCGCGGCGCACACGAGTCGCTGCAGATCGGATCTCCGTCCCGGGGACCAGGCAACCGCCCCTCCACGCCTCCGGGGGCGGATTCCCGCGCGGCCTCCCGCGCCGCGCGGCGGGGACCCGGGTGATTGCAAACAGCAGCCGGCCTCATTACGAGACCTGTAATTAGCGGCTGGCGGCGCCCGAGCCCGCGCGGGCTAATTGTGGCGGGGAGCGGGCTAGGTTGGCGGGCCCGCCGGGCTCTCGCTGGGAAGTCTGGGCCCTCGTGCGGGCGGGAGAGGGCGGGTCGGAGAAGGGGAGGCCTAGGGCAGCTGTGCCTACGGGGGAGGAGCAAATCACTCATTCGAAATAGCTTTTCCTGGGCATGCACCGGTCTAGGCATTTGGCAGTAGTTATTTCGTTTAAATCTGAGATCTATTCACGGCGGGCGGGGGGCGTGGCCGTCCTATTGCGCAGAGAAGGAAACTGAACTCGGGATGTGAATCGCCTTCCCCGACATTACACGTTGGGCAAATGACAGAGGGGAGATTCGAACCCACGCCTGTAGTCTCTCCATTTCATCACACTAAGTGGACGAAGGAAGCCGCGCACAGGACATCAGCCGCGGAGCAAAGAGCAAAGACTCGAGTCGAAATGCTTTGGGTTCGAATTCTTATCCTGATCCTTACGGTAGGTATGACTTTGGTCTGAGCGCCAAATTCTGCATCTATGAAATGGGTGAGGTATTGGGATTAAGTGAGATGTTGGCTGCGAAGTGCTGGGACGTTATTTTTAGGGACGGTAAAGCGCTGCTGGCCAGGTGCTGCTCTCTCGGTGCACTGCGGGCCGCTGGCGCCCCCTACAGTCCAGAGGTCGTTGGCGAGACTGGATAATGAGGTTCTTGGGTGAGAAGCCCACGTCCATGCACCTTGTTCCCCTTCTGCCTTATTCTTAAACTGGCGAATAAGAGTGGGATATGAGGACATTGAGAACTCATTCCAGATCTTGCCAATGATCAGTTGTGAAACCTGCCCCCGTAGTCTTCATGGACCTCATAGGTACAGTCAAGTCCATGGCAAGTCCACAGATCATCAGGGCTGGGCATGATAAAACCTAGTTACAAGGCTGTGCATCAATGTGCAGGGTATAAGAAGTTAGTCAATAATTTATTTATTATTACAAATACAATAATTTATTGACTAACTTAACAGTGGCACATTCATACAATGCAATACAGCAGAGATGAAAACTAATATTGTAGAACGGTTCACATGAAAATTTCAATTCTCATTTAGCATTTCAACGTTTTGTTGAATTTAATTTTGTTGAAATGTTAGATAGTGCTAATTGCCATGGTTGCTAAACCCCAGTCAATATCACTCCTGTTGACTCTTAAGATTTCAAATAAAAAGAAATGTTACAGGCATTAGGTTGAGCAAAAGAGCCAGACAAAATAACAATTCTGTAGGATGTTTATATAAAGTTCAAGAACAGGTCACTTGAGGGTCCAAAGAGAAAAAATATATATGAAACTATTAAACTCCCCCATCTGGGAAACCCCAGGTATCCTCTCAACTACTGGGGACTGCCAAGAAAACAGAAATTTTTTTTAACTGAATTTTTTTTTAATTGATAAAATCAAACAACATGCAAACACTAACATTCTTAACATATGAACATTCCATATTTGGTGTGCAATCAATTGTTCACAATATCATCACATGGTTGTATATTCATCTCTATGATCATTTCTCAGAATATTTGCATCACTCCAGAAAAAGAAACAAAAAGAAAAAAGAAGAAACTCATACATATCATACCCCTTATCCTTACCTCTCATTGACCACTAGTATTTCCCTCTATCCAATTTATTTTACATTTGTTCCCCCATTATTTATTTTTAATCCATATTTTTTACTTATTTGTCCATACAGTAAATAAAAGGAGCATCAGACACAAGGTTTTCACAATCACACAGTCACACTGTGAAAGCTATATCATTATACAATCATCTTCATCAACAGACAAGTAAAACATATGGAATAAAAATAAATAATAGGGGGAATAAATGTTAAAATAAACTTAGATTGAAATGCTAGTGATCAATGAAAGGGAGGGATAAGGGGTATGGTATGTATGAATTTTTTTCTTTTTGTGTTTTTCTTTCTTTTTCTGAATTGATGCAAATGTTCTAAGAAATGATCATGATGATGAATATGCAACTATGTGATATTGTGAATTACTGATTATATGTGTAGAATGGAATGATTATATGTTAGGAATGTTTGTGTTTCTTTCTTGTCATATATTTTTTTTAATTAAAAATTTAAAAAAAAGAACCAGATACAACTAAAAAAAAAACAAAAAACATGGCTACTGGAACACAGCTCTACAGTTTCAGGCACTTCCCTCTAGCCTCTCTAATACACCTTAAACTAAGAAAGGGATATTTATATAATGTGTAAGAATAACCTCCAGGATAACCTCTCAACTCTGTTTAGAATCTCTCAGCCACTGATACTTTGTCTCGTTTCTCTCTTCCCCCCTTAGGTGGAGAAGGTTTTCTCAATCCCTTGATGCCAGTCCCAGCTGTTTCTAGGATTTCTTTCTAGGAGTCATGTCCCAGGTAGAGAGGGCAAGGGCAGTGAGTGTCCTTGCGTGTTGGCTGAGAGAGAGAGAGAAAGAGGCCACATCTGAGCAAAGAAAGAGGTTCTCTGGGGGTGACTCTCAGGCCTAATTGTAAGTAGGGTTAGCCTATCCCTTGTGGGGATAAGTTTCATAGGAACAAACCCCAAGATTGAGGGCTCGGCCTATTGATTTGGTTGTCCCCACAGCTTGCGAGAATATCAGGAATTCTCCACATGGGGAAGTTGAATTTTCCCCCTTTCTCGTCATTCCCCCAAGGGGACTTTGCAAATACTTTTTTTTTTTTTTTATGGTATAGTATAATGTATATGCAAAGCAAAGAAATAAAAAAAAAAAAAACAGTTTTCAAAGCACTCTTAAAAGTGGTTACAGGATAGATCCCAGAGTTTGTCATGTGCTACAATACAAGCCCTGGATTTTGAGGTTTGCTCTTTTGAAACTCATTTCTGTAGGGTAGAAGCTAAGCCTACTCATAAAGAAGCCTAAGAGTTGCTTCCAGGAAGCCTCTTTGCTGCTCAGATGTGGCCTCTCTCTCTCTCTCTCTAAGCCCCAGCTCCTCAAGGAAAATTGCTGTCCTTCTCTCTACATGGTACAAGCCATGTAGGGGTGAAAATCTCCCTGACTATGTGACCGGGAAATCAGGATTTAAGGGTGATTTTGATTACTGAATCATTACATAGATACTCCTTTTTGCTTTCTGGTATATTGGAGTAGACCGAGGGAAATACCTGAAATCTCTAAACTGTCATCCATCTGCCTAGATCTCTGATAATGATTGTAGAGCCCTTATCTTCTGCCCTGTGATTGTAAAAACCTTGTGACTAACCTTCATTTGTACCCAATTATCCAGTTTTTCAGCTTTAAAGTCTTAAAATCACTAAAGACAGCCCCTAATGTTTATTAATGAAGGGTCTTGGGTCAGCCCAGAACTAACCCACCCCATGTCCAAAGTTATCGTGATAACTGAGACTGGATCTAATCAAAGTGGGCCTGCCTGACATGCGCAGTAGCTTAGACTCTAACCTACTAATCACCTATATCTCATTCCACCATTTTCTTAGATCAGATCTCTAACCATGTAATCAATCTGCACATGCTCAATAATTAGATCACCTCTAATTACATCATCTAGGGCCACAGTGCTCATTATTCTAAATCCTGCCCATTTTTTTCGCTAAAAAACTATTAGAATTACTGCAGTTCAGGGAGACAGATTTTGGGCTGCTAGGCCATCTGCTGTCCTATTACGCGCCTAGTAATAAACTCTTTCTCTCTCTGAAACCCCAGTGTCTCAGGAATTGGTTATTGAGCGTGTCGGGCAAAAGAATCCACGGCCTTTGTCCAGCAACAACAACATGGGCTTTGACTCGTAGGGATGAGTCTGGCCCTGGCACCATAGGATCAACAATGCCTTCCTGACCAAAAAGGGTAAAAGAAGTATAATAACATAAGGCATCACTTTCCTCTACATGGGACATGACATCCAGGGGTGAAAGACATCTAAGGATGATTCCCAAGGATGAGTCCGGCCCGGGCACTATGGGATCAACAATGCCATCCTGACCAAAGGGGAAAAAGAACTTAACTAAGGTATCAGTGGCTGAGAGAGTTCAAGTGGAGAACTCTCTCAGCTACTCTGGAGGCCACTCACACAAGTTTCAGTTAGACATTGCTATCTATCATAACTTGCCAAACCCCAACCAAAACCATTCCAGCCAATCCTAAATACCAAGGATGTTATATAAGATTCTACAAAGGTTCCATGCACTTAGGGTAACTTTCCAGAAACCTACAACCTTCTAATGGGTCCCTGGACCAGATAAGTCCTGAAACCTAGAGGGCCCAGCCTCTCCAGAACATTAGCTAGTTCATCTCCCTACCCCATATTACTGACAGCCTCTTCCAGCATGAAAAAGCTAGAATGGGCATAGCCCAAATATCCCTAAAGAGTGGGACAGAAAGATCAGAGGTGATGGTGGAGTTATACAGAGAAGGTCGGGTTTAACAAACAAGTATGATTGTTGATTCATTATATTGATATTTCTTTTAGTCTCCAGTATCTTTTAGCAGCTGGAAGAAAAACCCAAAACTGTGGAATTGTAACCCATACCAAACTCTGAAATCTGTTCTACAACTAATTGTTGTGCTGTGCTTTGAAAGTTATTGCTTTTTTGTATATATGGGGGGTTTTTTTTTCCACGAAAAAAAGTCAATTGTGATAATAAAAAAAATATTTATTCCTTCTAGTCTCCTAAATTCTGGAGCAGCTAGAAGGAAAAATCTGAATGATGGCATGGTAGCCCATGACAAACTCTGGGATCTGTCCTGTAACACTTTAAGAGTGCTTTGGAAACTATTGCTTTTTTTCTTTCTTTGCTTTGTATATATGTTGTATTTTACAATTAAAAAAAAGCTTTTAAAAATAAGAACAAGCAAAACTAACCTATGTTAATAGATATCAAAATAATAGCTAATTCTGGGAAGGGCTCTGAATGAGAAGAGGGCTGGGGGGACGTCCTGGGGTGCTGGAAATGTTCTTTATGGAAATCTGGGTGATGGTTACCCAAGTCAATACATATGTAAAAATTCATTGAGCTGTACGCTTAAAAACATGGTATATATGGTATACCTCAATAAGACAGTTTTTAAAAGAGATATTCAAGTGAAAAAAGAGGAGTAAACATTATGATCTATTCTTTAAATATAAAATAAAAGGAGAAGCATATATAATTTAGCATAAAGCAATGTTTCTCAAACTTTTTCTTTGTCAAGAGCCCTTTACACGCTTAAATTATTGAGGATTTCAATGAGCTTTTTTTTTTGTGGGTTACATCTACCGATTTTTACTGTAGACATTGAAACTGAGAAACGTTTAAAACATAAGAATACTCAATTCCGTTATCATAAGAGTGATGATGTCATCACACGTCACGGAGCCTCTGGAAAACTCCATTGTTCACTCTTAACGAAAAAGGCAAGTAACATGTTAGTATTATTATGATAGTTAATTGTGACCTCAGGGACTTCCTGAAAGAAACTCGGAAACCCGAGCGGTCCTTGCAGCACACTTTGAGAACCTCTGGCATAAGGGGGAAAGGACAGAAGAAAACACACTCAAGATAAGAGTTCTTCTCTCTCAGTGCTGGAATTATATATTGCTTCTTCATGCTTTCTTTTAAAAAATTGGAAAATACAAAAACTGCGGATTCATTCTGCAAACAAAAACTGAAGCGATACACCTGTCTCCCTAAGGTTGTCGAAGGTCCCAAACAGTAATAGCATATGAAAGAAAGAAACCGATCTCTAACCTTAACATCTGATTCGATTTACCCTGTGGTTCGTGCTATGAACTGAGACTTGGTCTTGACCTCAAAAGTTCCACCGTCCAGTGCGGGGAGACCATTTGAGTGTAGGTATAAGTCTACTGGAAGGTGATAGAAAGTAAACGTCCCGAATGCTCCAAACGCAGCGACCGCGTCGTACACAGCAATGCAAACTCTAGCGGGAAGCAGACGCACCCAAAACAACCACACCGGACTCCATAGCCCAACAAATGAACAGCGGTGGATTTCAACGGGACGCTTGCGCTCTTGCACTCACAAAAGAGGTGGGACTCGACGGAGACTGACAAAGACTCTGCCTCTCAACATCCTAGCGCCACAAAATTGTCCCGCCTCCCTCTCTGAGTGGTTGCAAAGCTGCAGAGGCAAGCTTCCCATTGGCCACGTGCTGGAATACGGATATCCGGTTTATACGTCGGCCTGTGGGCGCGGAGGCCGCAATGGTGCGGTTCAAGCACCGGTAAGTAGCCCCGGCTCGGACCCCCAGTTCCCTGCCTGGTCTCCACGTCCCGGAACTCAACTCGCTCTCGCCCACCGCAGATACCTGCTGTGCGAACTGGTATCCGACGACCCTCGTTGCCGCCTGAGTCTTGAGGACAGAGTGCTGAGCTGCCTCGTGCAGGACACGATCGCCCGGGTGCACGGGACTTTCGGCGTAGCTGCCTGCTCCATAGGCTTCGCGGGTGCGAGGGTATTGGGGAACCCGGGCGGACGACGGAATTTGGAGGGGAGCAGGGGTCGAGAAGGGGGAGAGGAGCACGAGAACCCTTGGAGCAGCCAAGCCCGATGCAACCTCCTGTGTACAATATCCGTGTCTTTAAGCTACTGATGTCCCCCCCCCCTTCCCCCTCTCTCAAGAGCAGACCACACGTTTCTATGTAGGACGTAGGACGAGCCCAGCTCAGGACCCTGAAACTCGTCTCTATAGGTTCTTGTTGTAGAGGAGTTATGCTTATGTGCATTTAATTTCTCCAGGATTCAATTTCAAGCATATGGCAAAGGAGGGGACTAATTTTAAGTGTGGCGTGGTGCAGGAAGACGGGCCCTAAACCGGGCTCAGATTAACTATATTCCGTGAAGTCATTTTAGTCAGGGAATTAATGGCGCATTTTCAACTCACTTGCCAATTCTGAGCTGTGTACAAGGCAGTGGGTGTTGTTTATATCCCTCTTCCATAAATGAGCATCTGCCCTAAAATGTTTGTTTTTCCCCTCAGGGATCATCTCAAATGCCAATCCCTAAAAGTCTCTGGCACATAGTAGGCTCTCACTTTTCTTAAGAATATAATCTGTTTCTGTGAATCCAGTTTTCTTTATTTTCCTGCTATAGTGAGATACCTCAATGCCTATACTGGAATAGTGCTACTACGATGCCGGAAGGAATTCTACCAGCTTGTGTGGTCAGCTCTTCCCTTCATTACATACTTGGAAAACAAAGGACACCGTTATCCTTGTTTTTTCAACACCTTGCACGTGGGAGGTAGGAGTGGAATGTGATAAGGCTGCTGGTTTTCAGTAGGAAACAGGCTCAGAGTTCAGCCCTGATTTGTGGGTAGTTTTTGCCACTGAAAACAAGATGCTTTCTCCTAGCTCTGAAAGTCTTTGACAACAAAACTCTTTCATTGTGTCAGGTACAATTAGAACATGTCAGAAGTTCCTGATTCAGTACAACAGGAGACAGCTGTTGATCTTGTTGCAGAACTGCACTGATGAAGGTAAGTTAGCCCAGTACCCACTAAGCAGTGACTAACCTCTTCAGCTGAATGGGAAGTCACTTCCAAAGCCATCTTTGATCTCTGCCCTATCTGCCTTTCTCCAGGAGAGCGGGAAGCTATCCAGAAATCTGTCACAAGGAGCTCTCTGCTAGAGGAGGAGTCGGGTGAGGAGCTTTCCGATAGTGGTGGTGAGGAAGCTGCTGCAATGATGGAGTGAACCTCTGCTTACCACCTGACGTACTAGGGGAAGGAGAAGCCTCAGAATGCTGCTTTCTGAACACAGCAGCAAGCTGCACTATGCCAACCTTGCCATTCACTTGTTGGATGAGGATATCTAGAATGCAGCAGCATCTTCTACAAATCACCAAATTAGATGACTGCCAACCATAGGACAGTCTACCAATTTGAAATGGAGGATTTATTCAACCTTTGCCCTGGCTGACAAGATTTCTCTGGTTAAGTGGTTCTGTAGGTGTTGAACTCCTTGGAGTTGTAGACATCTTTGTATGTAATTGCCTGGCTTAAGAGTAGGTTTGGCTTCTGTAGCATTTCACATACTTGAATTATGGTGTTCATGTTTGGCCAAGTCTCTCTCTCCCCTCTATCATGGCTTTGGTCAGAAGACTGACTCCCAATTTGTACTAGGTGAATTCTTAATATTTAGTCTTCACCTTGAAGTCTTATAGCCCCAGCCTCTAAAATGGGTTCCTAAGGAAATCAAGTCATTTGGGGGCAGAAGTGTTAATGAGAGACAAAGTAACCAAATGTGGCACAGATCTATAGCCAATCTCAGGACAGACCTACAGGACCCTAAAAATAACAGAAGCCTTGCCAGTATTTAATCAGGTAATTTGATCAAAAAAGGGCAGTTTTTGTGCTTCTTTGGGAGACAGACTGGACCTCATTACTGCAAAGCCAAGTAGCAGCTGCCAACTTCTGCTAGTTTTCTGCAGTTCCTATCCTATATTGCCTTTCACCTGAAGACAGGTACAATTAGTGTACTCAATGTACAAGAATTGGGAGGGGCAAGAGATTTCTGACTGGTTTTTTTCTGCTATTTACTAATGACATTTCAAATAGGATTTTTTTTCCATAATAAAATGGATGTCACTCAGAATTCTTTATTGATTTAACAGAAAGATGTGGATTCTTTGCTTCAACATTCCCCCTTATCTCAAGGCTGGAATACCCTCACTGACCTAGAAGAGTTCCTGACCCAGGAATTTTGAACCTTTTTTAAGAATGGCAAGTTAAAGCCAAGCTCAAGAAGCCAGTAAGCCTGATGGAAAGACATTACTCATGATAACAGAATTGTTAAAGCTCAATAGTAACTATTTCTTTAACATATGTAACAATTGATATGTCTAGCCTACCTGTAATGAACTTTAAAAAAAACCAAAAAGCTCTTATTGCTTGTGCAGGTGATTTATTGCCAACTATTTGCCTTCACAGTCTGTTACACCTAGAGGCCGCTTTGTTAAACAGTGAAATAATTCAAATCGTTCAAATTCACCTCAAACCACAAGAGCATGAGAAAGTTACTCGAGACAACAGGGAGGTGGTAGCAACCCTACTGGCTCTTAAGCTTGCCCTGCCCCCCATATACCAGACATCTGCTTCTACAATTCAGGCCTGCCACTGTCACTCAAAAGCAAATCAAAGGGGGATAGGTCCTAGGACTTCCTTACTCAGCAAAAATAAAAGCTTTCCTTCCTGGAATACCAAGTGGAAGACACATTCAAGAGGCAAAGCCCTCATACCGACATGCAAGTGTCATAGACACCTACCCCTTGATGCTAACAACCCAGGTCTGGCACCACAGCCTGGACATTTGTTAGAAGAAAAACAAACTTCAAGCTGGGTGTCCTAAATCCATTTTATTCCCATCCCCCTGTTCCTTTAACAAGAAAGAGAACTGAATAGGTAG